>NW_003852633.1:655918-669804 GCF_000181295.1 Otolemur garnettii
CTTCTCTGCGGCCACCCGCCACCCGCGGGAGGGGGGCGGGTCTAGTAAGCAGTTCTGGGGCCCACTTTGTACCTGTATTTTATGTTCTTAAATGATCTTCCTTGGATTTATAACTTCCCGAACTTCTTTCTGGGCTCAGCTCCCCGTCTTTGACTTCATAGATTCTGATTCCAACCAGTTTTTCTTCCTTTGTTCAGGAGCCTCTGACCAGGGTTGCTACCAGTCGGCCATCTTCCCAGAATCAGGATAAATAGCATTTCTTATTTGGGTTTCTTCATGGGCTAGTAGGGTTAAGGCTTTGCTGGTCTCATTTATTATTATTTATAAAACTATATTAGGGTTCTGTATCCCCTTGAGCCATGCTCAGCCCAAATGGCTGTACCATGATATTGAATTATTCATTAGGGAAACCCTTCATTGTCACTCTAATCTTCTATTATAACATGAAGTCTTTTCAGTTTAGAAGCATAAACTGGACAACCTAACAGTTCACCAGTCTCTAAGGGCAGTAGGAAAAAGGAAGGTTTGATCATACCTATTACACAACTCCTGTACCATCTATCAGGAAGCTTAATGTAGATCTAGTGTCCAGAGGTCCAGTAGAGACCTGGTAGAGCTGGCCTGTTAATGTTGATCCACAGATAGTCCCAAGCAGCTTTGAATTTTGGGAATCTGTTCAGTGGGGTTAGTTGTTATGTCTTTGACCCACCAGGTAATACTATTGGTGCTTTTTTAAAATACATTTTTTAGTCCTAGACGTGACAGCTTCTATAGGAAGGTGAAATTCTTCCCTGGCACTTTCTCTAGGATAGTGAAATTCTTTCTTCTATGGCTAAACTGTATTGACTTGTGATGGACATCTTTAGTGTCCAGAAGCTTACTCCCACTGCACACTTATAGTAATATTAGGAGTAGGATCTGAGGGAACAGATTCTCTGGCTTCCCATGGCCATTTGTTGCACATCATTTTCCTACCACAGAAAAAGCAAGATGTTATAGTTAAAAATTGAGCAATGTTTTCTGACAGGTGGAGGAATAAGTTTTTAGGTTTAGGAGGAAGGTAGGGAGGAAGTTGTGGTAATTTAACATAGAAAGTCTGGTTCATAGGCTTTGAGTTTCTTTGATTATTTTACTTTTAATTATTATACCTATGATAGAGTCTCTCACATGTACATTTATAATAAGAGTAAAACAATAGCGCACTTTTGACAATTTGTCTAGTTTGGGTTACCTCTTAGGTACATTTTTCACAACACTAACCATATCTTACACTAAGATTAAAGAAGAAAAGTGAAAAACTCCAAAGCAAATATTCAGTCCCATGCCGCTGCTGCTCATCCTCAAGCTTCTGTTATATGTAGACCAGTCAGCTCTGGTATGTGACTAGGGAAGGTCTGTAGACTGTTTTCTCAGGGTAAGGCAGTGGGGTTGCTCTGGGTGTTTCTGGGCTGTCAACTCCTCCGTCACTACCTGGTTTCACACGTGAGTGATTTGTGTCCAGGCCACAATGCCATCTACCTTCACTGCTGTTGGTGTGGACAGAATCACTAACTAGGGGCCTTTCCATCATGATTTCAGCAGGCTTAGGCTTTAATATTTAATCCACACCTGGTTACCTGGAGAATAGGGATGTACTGGGGGATATAAACTAATAGGATATCTATCATTCACCCATTCTGAAATCTTTTTTCCTAGTGATATTAATTGGTTAGTAAGTTAGTAAGTTCTATTTTTCCCAGTTCTCTCAGGTGTCCCTGGTAAATTTCTTAAAATGGGAGGGGGCCTGTGATATAGTATTTTATAGGGTGTGTACCTTGTTCTTTAAATTGAAGTTTTAAATTTTCTCTGAAATTCTGTGACCTGTAGGTGACATGTAACTTCCAGTTAATTTCCAACATGGTAGACATTTTTTGAACAAAGTCATTAATTAAGAGTATGGAATACTGTGCAGCCCTAAAGAAGGATGGAGACTTTACCTCCTTCATATTTACATAGATGGAGCTGGAATACACTCTTCTTAGCAAAGTATCTCAAGAATGGAAGAAAAAGTATCCAATGTACTCAGCCCTACTATGAAGCTGACTTACAGCATTCATAGGAAAGCTATAACCCAATTATAGTCCAAGAATATGGGGAAAGGGGAGAGGGAAGGGAGGGGAAGGGTGAGGGTGGGTGGAGGCTGGTGATTGGTGGGATCATGCCTATGGTTCATCTTACAAGGGTACATGTGAATCTTTCTAAATGTAGAATATAAATGTCTTAACACAGTAACTAAGAAAATGCCATGAAGGCTATGTTAACCAGTTTGATGAAATATTTCAAATTATATATAAAAACAGCACACTGTACCTCATGACAGTATTAATGTACACAGCTATGATTTAATAAAAAAATTTAAAAAAAATAAAAGTATGTGTAGTTACTGTAAGAGCCAAACAGTAATTCCAATTCAGAAAGAAAAGTAGTTGCTGTTTCAAAAAGTAAACAGGACTTTTTTTTTTTTCCCCTTTAGTTCCAAATGAGTAACTGACCTTGGGTCTTCTGCTGAGTGCTGGTGCCTTATCTCAAGGCTTTTCATAACATAGCAATCACAGTTTTTAGCAGGTGAAAAGATAGAAAAATAGTTTTTAACAACTTGGCATTAACTTTTTAACGGTAAATTGACCTTTTGAGTTCTGACATTCAGTGGATTTTTTCTCATTACTTTAAATATGTATACAAGAACAGAAACTTAAGAGGCTTCAAACATAAGTCTTATAAGCTGAGAACAGACAACTTTGTTGTTTTAATTCCGTGGTTCTCAATCTGTGGGTCATAACTTCTTTGTAACAATGAAACTGTTTTAATTAGAGATTTTTTTCATTATAATTAACTTAATCACATACAAAATTCTTTTAAAAGAATTTTAAAAAATTCTTCACAAACTTTCACAATTTACATGCACAATCTTTTGACATTTTAAAATCCCTTACTTTTACCTTAAATTTTCTTTTTAAAAACCGTCACTTTAAGACAAAAAGTTTTCATACAAGATTCTTTCCTATACAAAATTTTTTTCTTTTATCCTTCCTTATCAAAAGTACATCTTCATACCCACATCTTTCTACACATCTCACTCCCCTACTTATTGGTTCCTTTTATTTTAAACTCCAAACTTAGAAAAAAAAATTGCATATAAAATCTCAGTCAAGCTTTTATAACAGTCTGTGATGTTAAGGAAGTTAGGTGTTTAACTTAACCTTAAGATTCTATTCAAACAATGGGATATGGCAATTCAACTTGATCTCCCAATGTCAAAGAAGTTGTGGAATACAGGGGCAGTTGTATTTTACCTTTTACTTCAGAGATGGAGCCAAAAAAAGTGGGTCCATTGTCAGTGCCTTTGTAAAGAGGCAGGCCATAGTTAGGGATGATTTTTCTTTTTCTTTTGTTCTTTCTTTCTTTCTTTTTTTTTTGTTTAAGAGACAGAGTCTCACTTTGTTACCCTTGGTAGAGTGCTGTAGAATCACAACTCGTAGCAACCTCTAGCTCTTGGGCTTAGATGATTCTCTTGCCTCAGCCTCCTGAGTAGCTGGGACTACAGGCATCCACCACAATGCCCAGCTAGGGATGATTTTTCTAAGTAGAAAATGTGTGACTTCTTTGTCTTTTACGATTTGAGTAGTTAAAGCTTCACCTTACCCTTAGTTATACTAGCAGATACTTATTTTTTCTTCTTGGAGGCATTTCAGGACAGTCCACTTGAATGTTTTCAAAGGGTGTGGTTCTTACACTTTGAATATCTGTTGGCAGACAGGGGCCTTGTTTGATATTAAATTGGCTATGGGTGACATATCTTTGACTTAGTTTTTTTTGCCATACTTGCTAGATGTTTTATATAAAAATACTTTCCTAATAGTTATTCCAGAGTAGAGTGCCCTAGATGGGTGGACTCGTGGACAGCCTGCACTACAGTACTTCACAATAACTCTGGCACAACTATTCTTCCATCTGGTAAACACATCCAACCATTATCTATGGAAAATTCTTGCACTTATGCTAACCACTCCAATTATCTTTTACTGTACACAGTTGTTACATTTGAGACCCAAAGTTGTAGGGCTGCCTATACATTGGCTTGCTGTTACCCAGTGTGCTTCAGCATCAGCTTTAGTGTTCTGTAAAATAACATGTCCTTGTCCCTTTTGGTGCCCTTTGCAATGCATTTCTGCAATCTTGCTAGATTCCACATAGCCTTCAATAAGTTTTATATTTCTTAGTGATACTTTGTTTTCCATCTGAGTTTAATGTGTTTTTTTTTTCTTCTATATAGTGCACCATACACATGCAGGGTTAAAAAGGCATACTTTGAATCCATATAAATGTTGACTGGTGAGTGCTATAATTTCTGCCTTTTGGGCAGATGTTCTAGGCAGGAGTGCTTGACCTTCTATGACTTCACTGTCTTAAATTACTGCATATCCTGCATTTCAGCAGTCAAAGGTATCTATAAAACTGCTACCATGCACAAATAAAGTTTAATCAGGTTTTGTCTTAAAGTTAATCAGCTTCTTGTACAAGTAGAACTGTTGCTGCTAAAGGTTTTAGACAGGGTGGCCAGTCTCTAGCTACTCCATCTAATTGTTTAGACAAGTATTTAACAGGGTGAGTGTATGATCCCAGAGTCTGTGTTAAAACTCTCACTGCTGGCCAGGCACAGTGGCTCAAACCTGTAATCCTGGCACTCTGGGAGTCTGAGGCAGGTGGATTGCCTGAGCTCATGGGTTCGAGACCAGCCTAAACCAGAACAAGAACTCCTCTCTAAAAGAATAGTCAGGAATTGTGGCAGATGCCTATAGTCTCAGCTGTTTGGGAGGCTGAGTCAAAAAAAAATCACTTGAGCCCAAGAATTTAAGGTTGCTGTAAGTTATGACACCACGGCAATCTACTGAGAGTAACAAAGTGAGACTCTGTCTCAAAAAAATAAAATAAAACAAAACCACACTGTACCCCATGAGAGTATTAATGTACATAGCTATGATTCAATAAAAAATAAATAAATAATAAATAAACCCTCTCACTGCCATCTTTTCTCTCTGTGATACATAGAAAGTGAAAGGTTTAGTTAAATCCAGGAGGCCAAGTGCCAGACTTGTTCTTAGCTTTTCTTTTATGCTTTGGAGTGCTTTCTCCTGGAGGGTTTCCCATAATAGGGGCTGCTTATCCCCCCCCCATTTTTGTGTGGCTTTACACAAAGGCTTAACAAGCACAGCAAAATTCAGGATCCATTGGCAACAGAAGCTGGCTGCCTCTAAAAATTCTTGCAATTGCCACCTGGCCTTGGGAACAGGCAAGTTACAAATCACCTGCATTCTTTCAGGAAATTTTATATGCTCAGTTCTCTACATGTTTTAAAAACATATCCATTCCCTGAGCACATCCTTTCCTAGTGTCATGGCCTAATTGGAAATCACCCACTTAATCCTGTAATGTACATTGCAACTATCGTGCGGGAAATGTTGGATAGGTCCCTGGCCAGTACTGCCCCAAGCAGTATATGGGAGTTTTGGGCAACCAAGTCCAGGTATGTTGTTGAACAACTCTGTTTCAGAAGTCTTCCCACGGGAAGGCAAACACACAGCTTCTGACTTACTGGAGCCACTCGGATAGTAAAAAAAAAAAGTCATTTTTTAAATCTAAACAAGTGAACCAAGCATCTTCTGATGATACCAACCTAAGAAAAGTGTATTTGGCACTATTGGGTGGAAAGTTACAGTTAACAATAGATATAGTGTAGAAACTTTGAGTTCAGCAGTTCATTTGTCATTAAATGTTATCATGGCCTTATTTGCATTTTAGGTGGGCCCTATGAATCTTCTAGTACTTAGCCTTTTAGTTTGTCACTAGGTCTTTTACTCTTTTGTTCTGCTTTAGCTACCATTGCAATTGTCTCCTGTCCTCTCAGCCACAGGAGTGGCTCTAACACCAGTGTCAGCCAAGAGTCTCTATATGGGAATTGATGAGGGTGTCCAGGCTTACAATTCACTATTCTCACTATTCTCTATATCTTCTTTACTAAACTACATCTAATCTCCCTAATGGTGGCTAGCCTACTCCAAAGGATGGCTATTCTAACTCACAAAATTTTCTCAACTTTTTAGGTTTCTTAGTAACTCCATAGATCCCTACATGGTATTTTTTTTTTTAACTTTAAATTCTTAACCATTAATTCTAAAGGAGTTTCCTTACATGGTGAAGGATCAATCCCTGGAGCTCAGACAAACAAGGGGTGGGGGTTTGAAGATCTCTCAGGTGCCCGCCTGCCTAGGCCTCTCATGAAGCTTTAAAGAGCATCTTAGGTAAGGTGCACCTATATGAGCCCCAAGCCAGCTTACCACTGTGCAGAAAGTCACTTTTATGCCTCATCATGTCTCCAAGGAACTGCAGGTTAAGGCCCAATCAAGCTTCTTAACTGCAACCAGTCATGGAGGGTATACAGTCACTGACTCTTTCACATACCACTTATTCACAAAGGCTACACAATTCCTCCCAATCCCCTTTACTTTTGTTGAGGCCTTCTGCCTCCTATTTCTTTTTGTCCCTGCCTCATGGAGGTCAATTCCTTTTCTTTTCCCTTTTTACTGAGGCTCCAACCACAAGGAGGTGATTCAAGCTCCTCTTTTAGCCTTTGGATTGGGCTTTACTAATATTATACCCCTTTTTAATCCAGTTCTTACCTAAGTCTGGACATGTTCTTCCCCCTTCATGTTTGTTCCTCTGTTGGTAAGCTGCCACCACAGAGGACCACGGTGGAGCCTCCAGGCTACACTGCCAAGGTCCCCCCTCTCTGTGTAATCTCCACAGGAGCACTCTAAGGGAGCAGTATCAGTCAGGGTATTGGGGAGCACCCTGAAACGGTGGTACACCTGATGGGGGAAGCCCCCAGAGTCTCTTGGTCCCAATCCACCTGCTCAAGTTCCCAGTCAAGGAAACAGAATGTTTCAGGAAAATGGTGAATTAAAACACACAGACATTTACATCAGCAATATAGAGGAAGGGAACTTTAATTGCCAGTGTGAACTCAGGTGCTTCAAGGCATAAAATGCTGAGCTCCAGGGAACAGTTCTTTCCAAACTCTTTTATATGTTTATCTCTTCACTTCAATATCAGCTACATGGTTATGGCTACAGATTCTTGAAACCAGGGTATTATTATTAGTTACAGAGTCTTTATTTTTTTCTTTGGCTTGTTAAGGTTATTTTTACAGTAAAGTAAAATTTGTTCAGAGTGAAGTTTATTCTCAGAGTAAAGTTTGTTCTTATCTTTTTTTTTTTTTTTTTTTTTTGAGACAGAGCCTCAAGCTGTCCCCCTGGGTAGAGTGCCATGGCATCACGCTCACAGCAACCTCCAGCTCCTGGGCTCAAGCGAGTCTCCTGCCTCAGCCTCCCAAGTAGCTGGGACTACAGGCGCCTGCCACAATGCCTGGCCATGTTTTGGTTGCAGCCATCATTGTTGTTTGGTGGGCCCGGGCTGGGGATTCGAACCTGCCACCTTAGGTGTATGTGGCTGGCCCCTTAGCCGCTTGAGCCACAGGCACCGAGCCAGTTTGTTCTTATCTTTAAAGGATAACTTCTGCAGCTGCCTGCTGCTTTCTCAGGATCACTAAGTATAAGATTTATTTTTCCCCCTCAGTATAAGTACAAAGTGCAATTTCCTATTCCCAAAGAGAGAAACAGGCAAAATAACAGGCTCTAAGCAAGTCTAAAACCCAGCAGGGCAGATGTTACATCTGAACCTTGGGAATAATTTATTTTGACTACTGTGCTGCCTCTAAAGACACTAAGGTAGAGGTTAGACTCCCATAGCCTCCGGCAGCATCACCTCTGTGGCTCTGCTGGTACATACAGTTCACTGGCTGCTTATGCTGGTTGTAGTCAGGTATCTGAAGCTTACTCAGGTGGGCATAGCATGCTGGAGGTGATTCCACAGTTCTAGAGTCCTGGTGGTCATCTCCTTTCTTTGGTTCCACAAGGCATTGCCCTAATGTGGACTCTGTGATCATAGTTATAGAAGCTCCAAGCCCATATTTCTGCTTAGAATTTATCTACCGGGGGCTCTCTATGTTGGCTCCACTCCTGTGACAAGTCTCTCTCTAGGCTCCACAGACTTTTAAAGAAAGTTTTTGAAATCTGTGGAGACTTCTAAGCCTTCAAAACTCATTTCAGTATTAGCAGGACAGGGACACCTCCAGTGTTTTAGATAGTACATTCTAGAACTACTGTACAGCCTCCTTTGGGGGCCCACTTAAGGCTAAAGTGACAGAATGCTGGAGCAGCATCCTGGTGTCACAGGGCAGGAGACCCCTAGGCCTATCTCCCTATGCCCCAAGGTCCTGTGATGTGAGGGGCAACCTGGAAGTTCCCCCATTGTCTTGGCCATTAACTACTGGCTCCATTTTAGCCATCCTAATCTCTGGCTAATCTGTGCCTCTGCCACACTCTTGGATTGCTGACCTGAATAAAGTCTTTCATTTGGCCAGGCTACAGGTTTTCCACATTTTTCTCCCTGTTTTTGTTGTTGTTTATTTGTTTGTTGTTATATCTCTTGCAGTTTACTTTAGGCAGTGAGAAGGAGACAGACACCTACATGAGCATTGTACTGCTTAGAAATTTCTTCATCAGATACCTTAATTAATTGTTCATTCTGAAGTTCAGTGTTTTTAAGAAAGCCCTTGGGGATGAATGTTATGTCTACAAATTCTTGGCAAGTTTATAACAAGAGTAGCCTTTGCTCTAGCTTCCAATCCTGCAGGAAGCCGAGGCTCAATGGAGAGAGAGAGCCCACAAACACCATGTTTGTGAAAGGAGGGGCTTTATTTCAGCCAGCAGAGCAAATGGCATAGAAGAATTTGAAATGGACATGCACCCTGCCTGGCTTGGTCTTTCCCTTTTTTTTATCTCCAGACAAAAAGTTCCAACTCACAGGTACCTTTCTCATTAGGCAGTTTGAATCAAGCAGGAGATGCTGTTTCAGCCCCCTCAGAACTACAGGATTTCACAGAAGTGGAAATTGTCAAGTTCCAGGAAGTTAAGTCTACAAATTCTTAAGACCTGAGTCACCATAGAGTAGACCTGGGCAAGTGTGTCCTTGGGGTCTCTTTGTGAAGACCTCTGTTCTCCTAGACCTCACACTTCCCAGTATCCTCTCTCATTCCCCCATTTTGAGACTCCATATATATTTTATGTGGGTTATCAGTATCAATTTGCTTATGCAGGAGCCAGTATTAATCACTTTTCACATTTGACTTTACACCACTTTTATACAAAATCTAAGGCATAGAAGTATTTCTGATCTGTCCTATCATTTCTTTCCCAGCTCCTTCTGCTGTAGCACCTTTGCATGATGCTATAAGCATCAAACTTCAGAGTCATCTGGGACTTTTATTTTTCCCTGGTCTGGACCAGCATTCAGATTTCAGGGACTGTGACTCCTTTCAGATTCTCTACCTCGACCTTAATTATACCATGGTGAGGGACCAATATACATATGGGTTTTCACTTTTCCCTGTGTCACATATTGAGTACCATATCTGATTATAAGTGCAAATTTCCTTTTGAGTGCCTTTGTATTCATAGAAGCTATTAAGGAGTCACCCTTTGTCTTATCTTAGTGGTGTGGATACTCTATATTTTTGTGCCAGATTACAACCCTCTTTCCCTTTTCCCTAAGTCTAAAGACCAATTAAGACAAGTCACATAAGGAGTTTCCTCAGGCTTCAACCATGTGGCAACTAGCCAGCTTCCAGTATGTGGCTGGAGCAGGTCATGTTGACCATCTTAAAAGTTACCTTTGCTTCCCATGGGTCAGTGAAGATCTCTCTAGTAAGCTGTGGGGAATCCATGTGATGATCTTCTCCACCTTTGCTGCCATGTGTGTGGTCAGAATGATGGTATAGAGTTTCTTCCATCTTAGTTTAAGGGGGACTGGGTTCTGATTCTTGACCTAGATTTGATCCCCTTGATCTGTCAGAAAGAAAGTATGTAGAGACACATAAGACTAAACAGAACACACTTAATTGTCCAAGTGGAAATCTACCTAGACCTATTCTTCCAAGGGCTTTTTAAAAAAAAATATTATTAAGTCATTTGTACATAGATCATGAACACATTTATGCCATTATGGGATTCAATGTGTTGATTATTTATACAAATTGGAGTGCTTACATCCTACTAATCAACATAGCCTTCACCTCATTTACCCAATTACAGCATTAAGACATTTGTGTTCTCCACCTGATAGATACAACTTGTACTTGCAAAATGCTCCATAGGTGTGGTCCCACTACTAACCTTCCCTCTTTCGATCCCTCCTCCCTTCTCCTCCCCTTCCCTTTCCTTCCTTCATCCAGGGCTATAGCTATAGTTGTGATTCAGCTTTCATATGAAAGTGTGAATGATTATAAATTGGTTTTGCAGTAGTACTGAGTACATTGGATTTTTTTTCCATACTTGAAATGCCTTACTAAGAAGAATATTTTCCAGATTCATCCATGTAAACTTAAAAGAGGTAAAGTCTCCATTTTCTTTAATGCTGAATAGTATTCCATGGTATACATATACCACAATTTATTAATCCATTCATGGGTTGATGGGTACTTGGGCTTCTTCCATGACTTGGCAATTATGAATTGAACTGCAATGAATAATCTGGTGCAAATGTCTTTGTTGCCAACTGATTTTTGGTCCTGTGGATGTACACCTAGAAGAGGAATTGCAGGATCAAATGGCAGGTCTAGATTTAGATTTCTGAGTATTCTCCAAACTTCCCTCCCAAAGGAATGTATTAGCTTGCATTCCCACCAGCAGTTCAGAAGTGTTCCCTTTTCTCCACATCCATGCCAACATCTGTTGTTTGGGGATTTTGTTATGTGGGCTACTCTTACTGGATTTAGATGGTATATCTGAGTGGTTTTGGTTTGCATTTCTCTGATGGTTAAAGATGATGGGCATTTTTCATGTGTCTGCAGACCAGACACCTGCCTTTTTCAGAGAAACTTGTGTTCATGTCTTTTGCCCACCATGAAATGGAATCACTTGTTTTTTTCTTAGTAATAAGTTGGAGTTCTCTGTAGATTCTGGGTTTTAGACCTTTGTTGGAAATGTAACTTGCAAAAATCCTCTCCCATTCTGAGGGCTGTCTATTTCCTTTACTTAGTGTGTTCTTAGCAGTGCAGAAGCTTTTTAATTTGATCAGATTCTGGTAATGTATTTTTGTTGTTGCTTCAATTGCTCGGGGTGTCCTCCTCATAAAATATTCTTCCAGGCGAATTTTTTCAAATGTTTCCTGTGGACTGTCTCCAAGAATTTTTATAGTTTCATGTCTTAAGTTTAAGTCCTTTAACCCAGTCAGAGTCAATTTTTGTTAGAGGAGATAGGTGTTAGTCCAGTTTCAGTCTTCTACAGGTCGGCAGCCAATTCACCCAGCACCATTTGTTGAATAGGGAATCTTTCTTCCAATTTATATTTTTGAAAGGCTTATCAAATATCAGATAATGGTAAGTGTCTGGGTTCATCTTTTGGTCTTCAATTCTGTTCCATACATCTACCTCTGTATTTTTGTGCCAGTACTATGCTGTTTAGATCACTATCAATTTATAGTATAGTCTGAAGTCTGGAAGCATGATTCCTCCTAATTTGTTTTTATTTCTGAGTAATGTTTGGCTATTTGAGGTTTTTTTCTGTTTTCATATAAAATGAAGTACTAATTTTTCCAGGTCTTTAAAGTATGACAGAGATGTTTTAATAAGAATTACATTAAATCTGTAGATTGCTTTAGGTAATATAGACATTTTAACAATGTTGATTCTTCCCAGCCGTGAGCATGGTATTTTTTTTTTTCATTTTTTAACATCTTCAGCTATTTCTTGTTTATAAGTTTCATAGTTCTCTTATGGAGATCTTTCACATCCTTAGTTAGATACACTCCCAGTTCATCTTCTTCGGCACTATTGTAAAGGGAATAGAGTCCTTGATTGTTTTTTACCCTTGACTATTGTTGGTATATATGAAGGCTACAGATTTGTGAGTGTTAATTTTGTATCCTGAGACGTTGCTGTATTACTTGATCACTTCTAGGAGTTTTGTAGTTAATTCCCCTGGGATTTCCAGATATACAATCATATCATCTGCGAAGAGTGAAAGTTTGATCTCCTCTGGTCCTATTTAGACCCCTTGATTGCCTCTTTTGTCTGAATCCAGTGGCTAAGACTTTCTTTACAATATTAAGAAGCAATGGAGGCCATGCGCCTGTCTTCTTCAGAGAAGTTTCTCTTCAAGTCCCTTGCCCACCCTGAGATGGGATCACTCGTTCTCTTCTTGCTAATATGTTTGAGTTTTCTATGGATTCTGGTTATTAAACCTTTGTCAGAGACATAACCTGCAAATATCTTCTCCCATTTTGAGGGCTGTCTGCTTGCTTTACTTACTGAGTTCTTGGCTGTGCAGAAGCTTTTTAGTTTGATGAGGCCCTAGGAGTGTATTTTTGATGTTGTTTCAATTGCCTGCAATTTTATGAACTCCTCATAAAATTTTTGGCTAGGCCAATTTCTTCAAGTCTTTTCCCAACACTTTCTTCTAGTATTTTTATAGTTTCATGTCTTAAATTTAAATCTTTAATCCAGTGAGAATCTATTTTAGTTAGTGGTGAAAGGTGTGGATCCAGTTTCAGTCTCCTACAGGTTGCCAGCCAGTTCACACAGCACCATTTGTTAAATAGGGAATCTTTTCCCTGCTCAATGTTTTTAATTGGCTTGTCAAAGATCAGATAACGGTAAGTAGCTGGGTTCATCTCTTTGTTCTCTATTCTGTTCCATGCATCTACCTCTCTGTTTTTGTGCCAGTACCATGCTATTTTGATCACTATCAATTTATAGTATAGTCTGTGTTCTGGTAGTGTGATTCCTCCTGTTTTGTTTTTATTTCTGAGTCATGTCTTGGCTATTTGAAGTTTTTTCTGATTCCATATAAACTGAAGTATTTTTTTGAGATCTTTAAAGTGTGACAGTGAATGTTCATTATCATTAATCATCAGAGAAATGCAAATCAAAACTACTTTGAGATATCATCTAACTCCAGTAATATTAGCCCACATCACAAAATCCTGAAACCGGAGATGCTGATATGGATGTGGAGAAAGGGGAACACTTCTACACTACTGATGGGAATGAAAACTAATACTCCCTTTTGGAAAGACATTTGGAGCACACTTAAAGATCTAAAAATAGATCTACCATTTGACCCTGCAATTCCTCTACCAGGAATATATGCAGAAGACCAAAAATCACATTACAACAAACATATTTCTACCAGAATGTTTTTTGCAGCCCAATTCATAATTGCTAAATCATGGAAGAAGCCCAAGTGCCTATTGATCACAAATAGATCAATAAATTGTGGTATATGTATACCATGGAATATTATGCAGACTTAAAGAAAGATGGAGACTTTACCTCCTTCATGTTTACATGGATGGAGCTGGAACATATTCTTCTTAGCAAAGTATTCTCAAGAATAGAGGAAAAAGTATCCAATGTACTCATCCCTACTATGAATCTAGTCTATAGCTTTCACACTAAAGTTATAGCCCAATTATGGTCCAAGAACATGGGGACAGAGGAGGGGAGGGGCGAAGATGGGTGGATGGAGAGTGATTGATGGGATCACACCTATGATCCACCTTACAAGGGTACATGTGAATCTTTCTAAATGTAGAATATAAATGTCCTAACGTAATAACTAAGAAAATGCCATGAAGGCTGTTAACCAGTTTGGTGAAAATATTTCAAATTATATATAAAACCAGCACACTGTACCCCATGACTGCCTTAATGTACACAGCAATGATTTAAT
>NW_003852633.1:673017-707426 GCF_000181295.1 Otolemur garnettii
TGTTATTTCATCTTTATGATTTCTGATTTATGAGATTAGAGATTTTACTCTTTTTTTCTTGGTTAGGTTGGCCAAAGGTTTATCTATTTTATTAACCTTTTCAAAAAACCAACTTTTTTGATTTATTGATCTGTTCTATAATCCTTTTGTTTTCTATTTCATTCAATTCTGCTCTTATTTTGGTTATTTCTTTTCTTCTGCTGGGTTTGGGATTGGACTGTTCTTCCTTTTCCAGTTGCTTTAGATGTCCCATTAAGTTGTTAACTTCCTCTCTTTCCATTTTCTTGAAGAAGGCTTTCAGAGGTATAAATTCCCCTTTTAGGACTGACTTTGCAGTATCCCAGAGGTTTTGATAACTCGTATGTTCATTGTCATTTTGTTCTAAAAATTTGGTAATTTCCTTCTTGATCTCATCTTTGACCCAACTGTCATTCAGCATAAGGTTGTTTAGCTTCCATGTTTTTGTATGAGACTGACGATTCCTGTTGTTACTGAGTTCAACTTTTATTCCATAATGGTCTGAGAAGATGCATGGAATAATTTATATTCTCATAAATTTACTTAGGTTAGACTTATGGCCTAAGATGTAATTGATTTTGGAGTATGTTCCATGGACTGAAGAGTAAAATATGTATTCAGTTTTGTTAGGATGAAATGTTCTGTAGATGTCAGTTAGGTCCAAAAGGTGAATAGTTAAATTTAAATCTAAAATTTCCTTGCTAAGCTTCTTATTGGAGGATTGACCCGACACTGCCAAAGGAGTGTTAAAATCTCTGACTATGATAGACCTGGGAGAGATCAAGTTGTTCATGCCTGTTAGAGTATCTCTTATAAATTGAGATGCATTCTGGTTGCGTGCATAAGTATTGATAATTGAAATCTCATCATCTTGGGTGTTACCCTTGACAAATATAAAATGGCCATCCTTATCTTTGCTTATTTTTGTTGGTTCAAACCCTAATGTATCTGCGAATAAAATCGCAACACCATCTTTTTTCTGGTTTCCATCATTTGCTTGGAATACAGATAACCATCCCTTCAACCTGAGTCTCTATCTATTAAAGGAATATGTGATTCTTGGATACAACAGATATCTGGTCTGAGTTTCTGTATCCAATCAGCCAATCAGCCAATCTGTGCCTCTTTAAAGTGCAGCTTAGGCCATTCACATTGATTGAAATAATTGAAAGACCTGGTGAGATATTGGTCCTCGACTTGCTCAAAAGTCCAGTACACATTTTTAATCCTTTCACCACTATGAAAGTAGGAATTTGATCAGAATTTTCTGAGTGAGTTTACTTTTGTAGTAGGTGATTTCAATGGTCATTATGGAGGATAGGTTTGAGAATTTCCTGCAGAGCTTGTTTAGTTATGGCAAATTTCTTCAACATGTCGATGTCATTGAAGTATTTAATTTCTCCATCATAGATGAAACTCAGTTTAGCTGGATATAGGATCCTGGGTTAGAAGTTGTTTTGTTTTAGGAGATTAAAAGTTGCTGACCATCCTCTTCTAGCCTGAAAGATTCAGCCAGAAGATCTGCAGTCATTCTAATACTCTTTCATTTGTAGGTTATGGTTTTCTTGCATCTAACTGCTTTCAGAATTTTCTCTTTCATATTAACTTTAGTGAAGTTAATTGTGATGTGCCTGGGGGATGTCTTGTTCAGGTTGAGTCATGCTGGGGTTCTGAAACTATCTGCTATCTGAATTTCATAATCTCTTGGCATGCTTGGAAAATTCTCTTTCAAAATTTCATGAAGAAGAGCTTCTGTGTTTTGTGAGGCAGCTTCGTTGCTTTCAGGGATTCCTATAAGGCTAATATTAGTTTTCTTTGAATTATCCCAGAGCTCTCTGAGAGAAAGATCTGATTTTACTTTCCATTTCTTTTCATCTTTGCATTCTTTGGCTTGTTGAAAAGTTTTGTTTTCAATGTCAGAGATCCTTTCTTCAGCCTGTTCCACTCTGTTACGAAGAGATTCAATGTTTTTTTGTTTTTGTTTTTGTTTTTTTCAAATCTTTGAGGGCTCTGAACTCTTGCCTCAAAGTTTCAAAGTCTTTGATCATTTTCTCTTTGAAATTATTGAATTCTCAAGTCATCTTTTGAATAATTTCTTGGGACATCTTTTGAATAATTTCTTGAGACATTTTTTGAACAACTTCTTGAAGTTCTAGCTCTTTCCTTTCTTTCATTCTATTAATCTTATTTACTATCCACATTCTGAACTCAATTTCGGTCATCTCGACCATCTCTTTATGGGTTGAATCTTCAGATGCATCTGCCATATCCTTCCTTGCGGGAGTTGATCTGCTCTGGTTGTTTGTACTTCTGGAGTTTTTCTGCTGACTCTGCCCCATGCTGGATTAATTTGTTTGGCTACATGAGCAGGCAAGAGGAAGTTGGGTGGGGGGCCCTGGGAGTAGTATTTTACTAGCCTTTTTGGTCAACGACTGGGACTAGTGTCTGTAACTTTTCCCCTAGAGCTTTGCCAAGGATGCATATAATGCTACAGTCTGAGAGCCTGGGGGCCTCCGTGTCTCTATCTCATTCTCAGTTTGTCTCTGTTCTACCTTAAAAAAATCAATTACTCTGGATTAAGATCTTGGCTGTGGAGAAATATCAGTGATTAAGTCACCCCTCCCTTTGCAGGCAACAGTTGGGAAAGGACAACAACACCTTCCCTCAACCACACTCCCAGGGTATCACTTTAGATAGTTCTCAGGTGATTGGCCCTGTTCAAATGATCTAAGTCAAGTATCCAGTCAACACAAGTCTCAAGTGGGGGAGTTCAAGAGGTCTCTGGCAACTTTATAGCAGGAGTCTTCTGGCAGCTGAGGTATGACTTGCTCCGGTGTTCTATGGGGTCAGAGGGACCTACCCAACAAATAAAATATTCTAGGGAGGTTGATGCCTCCTACCTCACCTTGTACCTTCATCACACCCAGTCACTGGTGACCCCGCAGGACTGTGACCCAGTTGCCTAATAAGTGAACGTGGCAGGGCTTTGTGTTTTCCAGAATCGAAGTAGAGCCAATGCCAGCTCCACTCAGTTACTGCTCTTTTATCCCTGCCAGCGAAGGGAACTGAGGCTTGACTGTCTCAGTCACTCAGTGACAGGTGGAGAGTGTTCCACCTGAAGACAATTTAGGCCTGAGAAAATCCAGAGAGCATCAGAGATTCTTCCTTGACCACCAGTTAATTTGCCCAAATCAAGAGATACAAACCTATTGACCCAATCAGTACCCACTCTCTGGTTGGAAAGATCACAAGGTCTCCAGCAACTAGATAATAAGAGTCTACTGGTGGCTCAATTGTGGCTCGCTCTGATGCTCTGAGGAGTCAGAAAGGCCTATTCAGTAGATGATTTGGAGTAAGGAGGCTGATGTCTCTTTCCCCTTCTTACTTGCCCTTCTCCACTGGACTCTGGTAACCTCAGTCTCTGTTAACCCCACTACCAGTTTCTATTAACCCGGATTCTGTAACCCAGTCCTGTCCAATAGGCGAGTGAGTCAGGGTTTTGTGCCTACCAGATTCCAGGTAAAGTCAATGAGTTTGTCAGGGTTTTGTGTCTGCCAGAGTCCAAGTAATGTCAATGGCTTCTCCACTTAGTGACCACTCTTTGTGGCCAGCCAGAAGAGATAGTTGAAGCCTATCTGCTTCAGGCACTCAATGGGAGCTGGATAATATTCTGCTTGAGCTCAATCTAAACTTGGAATTTGTTTTCTTGAAGTCGTGGTTTGCCTTGCTGGGGAAGACGTACATTTATCTATCTCTTCTCTCAGCTCGGCTCCCCACCTTCAGCTTTGTTGGGTTCTTCTGGTGGTTGTCTCTCCCCGTGAACTGAAGTTTATGTTGAAAGCTAGCTCCAGTCAGCTTTCATCCCCATTCCTCCATATTCTTACTGAATGTGAAAATTGGAGTTAGGGAATATAGCCAACCCAAGGATTTAGCAAAGTACAAAACACATTGAAACCAAGTGGACAAATAAACAGACTAAAATGCTATCAGACACACAAGCATGCCAATGCCCAGACACTCAGAAACAAGTAAACAAACAGAAAAAAAGGAAACAAAACAAAGGACAAAGCAACCAACAAACAGACAAAAAGTAAAAACGTAGTAGTAATAAAAGATAACCACAAAAATGTTAGTCATAGATTGATAGAGACAACAAATAGAAAAACAAACAAAGAAGAAAGACAATAAAAAAATAAAAAATAAAAGAAAAGGAGGACACTACTAAGAAAAATACTGTTCTTTTGAATATATACAAACAAACCCCTTTATAGATGTGGTGGGGTTCCAGTTTTAAGGAAATATAATTATGCTGCAATATACTTTCTAGACTGCAGGTGGTGCTGTGAGCAGTCCCCGTGCTAAAACCAAAAAGAAAAAAAAAAGGAAAAGAAAAGAAAGTGAATCTTTGCTGGCAGGTTGCACAGATTCTCCCTACAACAGTTCCTGCAAAGTGTTGGGTGTCTTGGATTAGCTTCAGATGCCAGCTGGCTGGCTGCAAGGTCAGATTGAGTTCTCCACGCTTCTGGGAGAGGTGTAATGGAGATGCCGTTTTTGGAGTTTTACATTACATCTGGTTCCTGGCTGGCCGCCCGCTCCTGTCTGTCCTCCAAACTCAGCACACGAGTCCACACTTCGCCAGATTTTCCACTCAACTCTTAGTTTCCCCTTGAACAGATAATTGTTGTGGTCTGAGGGAAAAGAGCTGGGTGCTTCTTGCACACTCTCCATTCAGTTTGTTTCTGATGGGGAAGGGGCTGGTTACTTCTAGTTCCTGCCACCGCCACCGCCGCCACACACAAAAAAGATTTTTCAGTGTTTGTAGGAAGGGAACCGATTCCCTCTGTGGGTTGCTGCATCAGTGCAGCACCACACAGACTTACAAAATTACAGGATTAATCAGTTCCTAAGCATAGTCCCTTTCCCTCAAGTTTCTGTCCCAATGCCTGGATCCCTGATGCCCCAAACTGGGTCCAAATGGCTCCTGTTTCTGGCTGCCAAATTCCACTCGGGAATCCACGCCTCACCACACTCTCCACAAAACACTCAAACTCCCCATGAATTGGGCACAGAAGTCCTTTGTGGGGGAGGGATTGGTTTCTGCCTCTCAGGGCACCAGCTGCAGACCTGGTACTGCAGATCACAGCTGGCACTGTTTCAGCTGCTGCCCTGGGTTTTTTTCTGGTAGACACCATAGTTCTGGGCTACACTTCCAATCCAGCAGTTCACCTCCTTGCTGCACACCCTGAGCTGCTTGTCCATGCCAGCACTCCATGTGGGAGACATCCAGTTCCCCCACTCTCACCTGAAACCACCAGGAGAGTTGACTCAGGAATGCATCCCCTCTGCCATCTTGCTCTGCCTCCCTATACCTATTTTCTTAAGCATTCTGATGAATAAAGGATGCTGGATATTTTCAAAAGGCTTTTCTGCAGCAATTGAGAGAATCATATGGTCTTTGCTTTTTAATTTGTTTATGTGATGTATTATATTTATGGATGTAAGTATATTGAACCATCCTTGGGACCCTGGGATCAAACCCATTTGGTCGTGATGTATAATTTGTTTGATGTGTTGTTGGATTCTATTTGCTAGAATCTTATTAAATATTTTTGCATCAATACTCATTAGAGATATTGGTCTATAATTTTATTTTCTTTCTGAGTCTTTTTCTAGTTTGGGTATTAGGGTGATTTTTGCTTCCTAGAATGTGTTGCGAAGTATTCCTTCTTTTTTTATGTTTTGGAAAAGGTTAAGTAATAGAGGTACTGGTTCCTCTTTAAAGGTTTGGTAGAATTTTGATGTGAAGCCATGTGGTCCTGGGCCTTTCTTTTGAGGGAGATTTCTTATAGTTCATGCTATTTCAGAACTTGTTATAGGCTTGTTCAACATTTCCATTTCATGAGCCTGAGGGAGATCTGAGTATGGGGTGGCACAGGATTGAGCACTAGTAGCCTAGTGGTCTGATTACAAGGTGTGTTCTGATTGGGTGGTAGGAATCATGCCATTATTGGGAAATACCTGGCGAGGAAACCGAAACTTATTTCTCAAGATGGTGGGAGCTGCCTAAAATGGTGTTTGTCTGGTTCTCTCATTCCTCTCTTGACTTGTGAATATCTGGGTCCAATCATGGGGCTGTTTTTATGGTTGTCATTTCTATCTCATTATTCAAAAGTGGCTGGTATTGATTGTATCAACTTCTCAGTACTAATAACTGTACCACTCTTACTATTACCTGAACAAATGCAATGAGTTTATTAATTATACAAGGGCTTACAGTTAGGAGTAGAAGTAATAAAATTAAAGGGCCTGGCAAAGCTGTAATTAAAGTAGTTAACTAAGGAGAGCAATTAAAAAGAGATTTATACTAACTCTGTTCTTTTTCTCTTTTTAGCTTGTGTTTACACAGGCATTCTCATACGAGGGCTCTTGATTCTTTTACTACTTTTGAATGATCAGCATAGAAGCAACATTCTTCTCTTAAGGCAGTGCAGAGTCTGCTTTGTTGGAGAAAAAGTAAGTCAAGACATCTGTGATTTGTAACACTACTTCTGATAAAGACGTCAGAGAATCTTGAAGAAGCATTATAGATTTTTCCAGTTTTTCTATGTCTAAATCTATGGCTGCTCGCAGGGCATCATAGTTCTTGTCCTGGCGAACCAGGGCAGATACTTTAGTACCTGATCCTGCCACTCTTAGGCCTAAAAGAGTGGCTATGGTGAGGGCTGTGGCAACTTCCTGTTTTTGACAAGGTATGTCTAGGTCTAGGAATCTTTGGAATACTGCATCATCTTTATAATAAATTAATCTGGGCACCAACTGTACTAAAACACAATAATGTTGGCTTTGGTTTAAGACACCTGAATGTATACAGGGAGCTAATCTGGTGAAGCATGCCCACCAAGCGTTATTCGGGGGTATCAGGTACCTGGTCCTATTCTACTGAGAGGTAGAATTATAAAGAGGCTGGTGAGAGGCACACACTTGTCTTACACATGTGCTTTTCTCTATTATCATCTGAAGGGTAAGGTAGGGTCAGTTCTGATGCTATCAGCATGCACTTGCCTCTTCTAGGGTGGGATTTCTTTCAATAGCAATACCTTCATAATATGGAGGCTGGATACTAAAACAAAGCCAACAAACCACTGTTAATTCAGGCTTGGTAAGGTTTATCACTTGAAAAGTACTGGCTAGCAATTCTTATACTTGGTTAGAAAGTGTGGGGTGGGTCATGAGGGGATTAGTCAAAATGCCTGTCTGGGAGGAGTTAACGGGATCAGTTCGGGGGGCATTTTGGGAGGCTCTACTTGTGAGCTGGGGCCTAGAGCTAGGTTGGGTCTTATGGGCTTTACCACCGGCATGACAGGGAGGGGTTCTAATCTTTGGATGGTGAAGAGTAGCCTATTATCATATCTATTTTGGTATAGCCTTAGTCCCCAGGTTTTTCTTACTTCGTATCTTTGGGATTGCCAAACTTGTTGTGTGAAAGTGAGTAATAGGGGATTACAAGGGGGTTTTTGACACCTTGTTGGGTTACTGTCTCTTTGGATTTGGATGAGGTCAGGTTTAACAGGAGCATTCTAACTGTACCAACAAGTAGACTCACAACTTCAAGCTGCACAATAAAGGCAAGCTACACTGCCTTTCTTTGTCTTGGGATCTATCTGTTCCTGGGACGACATAGAATTGGGTTTGAAGTAAAATAGTTCACTGAGATGATTCTTTACATCTAGGGAGCTATGAACCCGTCTGTCATGAGTTCCAGGTTCTCTTGGCAAGGGTGCAAAGGTCAAACTGGAGGGTTGGCTACCAAGAGTTAGAAGGGTGAAGACACGATGTCTGGCTTACAGTGTACCCTGTAATGGCACTTATAACCTTCAATGTGATGTTGATTGTGTCATGAGGACTGGGGAAACAGTACATACAGTTAGTAGAATCAAGCCAATGCCGAAGAGTGCTTGAGTTTCAGTTTTAGGGGATTGTCTTTGTCCTGCTGGAGTTTCCATTGTGGGAAGTAATATTCCTAGATGGCAAATGGGTCCGCAAGCTGAACGTGGGTGTGATGTATCCAGGAGGCAATGCTGTCTACTCTGATGGCGGTGGGCATTGTGAGGATCACAATGTAGGGTCTTTTCTACCGGGTTCTAGGATCTCACAGTGGTGGCACTTTACGTACACCTAGTCACCTGGACAGTATGCATGAGGTTCAGGAGTGGGGCCAGCTTTGTACAGAGCTTTGAGACTATCTCAATTATTTTTCTGCATGCACTGGTAACATTGTAGAGAAAGAAGAAAGCCAGGGTCATTTTCTAATTCTAACAGATCAGCTTTTAAATTAGGGATGATGGGGAGTGGACGCCCGAACATGATCTTAAAGGGTGTCAGCCCAATCATATAAGAGGAATTCCAGACCCTATACAGGGCATAGGAGAGGAGAGACACCCAGTCACCACCAGTCTCAAGGGTTAATTTGGTCAAAGTCTCCTTCAAGGTTCGGTTCATCTTTTCTACTTGGCCTGAACTCTGGGGCCTGTATGCACAATGTAATTTTCAATTAACCTTCAGAGCCTCTGAGAGACTCTGCACTACCTGAGAAGTAAAGGCAGGTCCATTATCTGACCCGACACTGCACAGAAGTCTAAACCTGGGCATGATGTCTTCTAACAGTTTCTTTGCCACTATAACTGTCTCATGTTTGGTAGGGAAAGCTGCTACCTACCTAGAGAAAGTATCAATGAATACTGAGAGATATTTGTATCTATATTTACCTGGTTTGACTTCAGTGAAGTCCACTTCTCAGCATGCACCTGGTTTTGTCTCTCATGGGTGGGACCTTGGGTTCTATGGATGTGAGGGGCTATTGATCAGTTGACACGCCTTACACGCAGCCATTATTTCATCAATTTTGGCATTCTGGTTTTGAATTTTTATCTCTGCATGGCGTAACAAGTCTTTCATTTTCCGAGTACCTATATGGGTTGAATGATGTATTTGTTTTAAGACCCGCAGATCTAGCTCAGCGGGGAGGATGGTTTTTCTGTCACAAGTGCACCACCATCCGTTATACTTCTCTGGGGTATGAGCCATCGGGATCTGCTCTATCTATTGGAGATCTTCTGGTGTGTAGAGTGGTTTGTCAAGCAGACATGGAGGGCCTGGGTCTAGGCTTTGGATGGGCAGTGTAGCTTCTGCTACCTGGGCTACTTCTTGGCCACTTGGTCGGCTTGTTTATTTCTTCTGACCACTGGGATGTCTTGTCGCTGGTGTCCTAGGCAGTGCATTACTGCCACTTTCTGTGGGAGCTAGAGAGCTGCTAACAGAGTTAATATCTCATCTTTGTTCTTGACCATCTTCCCTTCTGCTGTGAGCAGTCTTTGCTCTTGGTAGATTGCTTCATGGACATGTACTGTAGCAGAGGCATACCGACTATTGGTATAGACATTCAGTCTCAGTTCTTTTTATAGTGTCAAAGCTTTTGTGAGGGCTATCAATTCAGCTTTATACCTGCACCTATCTTTGATGAAGCTGCTGCCATCTGTGTACCAGACAGCATCTGCATTTAACAGAGGCTGGTCAGTTAAGTCGTGGCAAATGCAGTGGACTTGAGCCAGGATCTCAGTACATTTGTGGAGGGGAGCTTCCCACTCTGGGTCTGGCAGGACGGTGACAGGGTTAAAGGTCACTTTGGGCAAGAACCGGATTCTGGGAGGATTTAACAACAGGCTCTGATAATGGGTGAGGTGAGAATTACTTATCTACTGGTCAGGCGGCTGCTTCACCATCTTTTCCATGGTGTGGAGGGTTGTGACCAACAATTCCTCCCTTATTGTAAGTTTATCTATATCTTTGACAAGCAAGGCAGTGGCCGCTATTATATGCAGGCATGGGGGCCATCTCACCGCTACCAGGTCTAACTTCTTGGATAAGTAAGCTACTGGTCTGTTCCAGGGGCCTATTGCTTAAGTCAATACTCTTTTAGCTATTCCTTTATGTTCATCTATATATAGCTGGAAGCGTTTTGTGATGTCCAGGAGTCTTAATGTAGGGGTGGATAACAGCACCACCTTGAGTGCCTTAAAAGCATTTTCTTTTTCTTCTATCCAGTGGAAAGGCTGCCTTTTTTTGGTGACTTCATATAATGATTTAGCAATCTCTGCAAACCTTAAAATCTAAAGCCTGCAGGAGCCAGTGGCCCATAGGAATTTCTGAACTTCCCGGGGTGAGGTGGGGGTCAGGGCTTTTTGCACAGTATCTTCCCTGGCCTGTGAAAGCCACCTCTCTCCTTCTTTTAGCACATACCCCAAGTAACTTACAGTTTGTTGGCAGATTTGGGCTTTCTTGGCTGAAGCACGGTAGCCTAGGTCTCCTAGGGGGGGCTAGCAGGTCCCAGGTCCCTTGCAGGCAGCCATGTTCCATCAGCAGCTGCTATCAGTATGTCATCTACATACTGAAGGAGAGTCAGTCTGGGGTGCGCTTTATGGAACTCACTCAAGTCTTCATGCAAGACCTCATCAAAGATGGTTGGAGAGTTCTTGAAGCCCTGTGGTAGTCGAGTCCAGGTCAGCTGTCCATTGATGTCTTTTTCGGGATCACTCCACTCGAAGGCAAACATAGCTTGGCTTTGTGGAGCTAGAGGCAAGCTAAAAAAGGCATCTTTTAAATCTCACACTGTGTACCATGTTTGTGTTGGGGCTAGTACACTTAGGAGTGTATATGGGTTGGAAACAGTTGGATGTATATCTGTAACCCATTTGTTAACTTCTCTCAAGTCCTGCATTTGTCAGAGGCTTTTTGATGAGGAGTAAAGGGGTGTTCCAAGGGGACTGACATGGTGTCAAAATTCCTACTTTTAAGAGCCTCCGGATATGGGGTAGGATTCTTATCCGTGCTTCTTGGGGCATCAAGTACTGACGTACCCGAACTGGTTCAGTGTCTGGCTTAAGTTCTACTATTACTGGTGGTCTGTGGGCAGTATATCTTATGCTTCTACTTTCCACCCAGGCTGACAGAAAGGAACTCATCTATTCAGACATCTCGGCCACCAGTGTTAGCACTGGGGGCTGATGGAGCCGATACGCATTTTCAAACCTCAGAGTCAACACCTGGATAGGGCGCCCTTGCCTATCTGTGACTTGGGGCCCTTCTCTTTGGAAAGTGATCTGGGCTCTTATTTTGTTTAAAAGGGCTCACCCAAGAAGTGGGTACAGACAGTCTGGAATGACTATAATTGTGTGGGATACCTGGCCTGTGCCTGCCCATGTCTACAGTTCTTTGGGTAGTCTATGGGTATTGTTTAATTCTAGTGGCTTTTTGGACCCATGACTTTTTGGTGTCTATCTTGCTCTGGTCTGTTACCAGAACTAAATGTTGAGTGCCTGTGTCCACCAAAAAATCTATTGGTATCTCCTCCACTTTGAAGGTTACCCTGGGTTCAGGGAGGGACGCTGGACCCTGACCCTTCTAATTATTCAGTTCTCCAAGTTCTAAAACCTGAGTTTTACAGGAAAGGCCGTTAGGACACTCTTTAGCCCAGTGTCTAAATTCTTTACAATAGGCACACTGATCTCTCTGCAATCGTCAGCATCCCTCGGAAGACTTCTCCTTACCTCCTTCTGCCAACCCTTGCAGTCAGTCTTGTTTATCACATGGCTCAGCTGTTGTGGCAGCTAACAGAATTCCAGCTGGGTCTTGAGTTGTTTGGCCTGAGCTCGGGTGTTTTTCTCTTTCTGAGTTTCTGTGCTGTTATACACTTTCTCTGCTACTGCAAGCAAATCTTGTAAAGATTTTTCAGCCAACCTATCTATTCTTTGTAGCTTCTGTTTTATGTCCAGGGCTGACAGGTTAACAATGGCCATAATAACAGTGGCCTTGTTTTCTTCTGCCTCCGGATCAAGGCAGTAGATAAGGTGAGTGTAAGTATGGAAAGCTTCTATAATCTTTTCTAAGAATGCAGCTGGAGATTCAGACTTTTCTTGCTGCACATTCTCTATCTTAGCTAAATTGGTCAGCTTGTAAGCTTTGTGGAGACCTCCCATGAGAGTCTGGCAGTACACCCGGAGCCTCTCTTTACTTTCAGCCATGTTGAAATCCCAGTTAGGGCGCATGAGGGGGAAAGAAGTGTCAATAGCAGCTTGGTTGGTGGTAGGGTTTCCATCTTCCCCCGGGACTGTTTTCCTGGCCTCTGCCAAGATCTGATTCCATTCTTCAGTGGTAAAGAGGATTGCCAGTAGTAGCTGCTGGCAATCATCTCAAGTGGGCTGATGAGTAAAAAGGATGGAATCTAAAAGATTAATTAGAGTGGTTCGTTTCTCAGAAAACTTTGGATTCTGCATTTTCTAGTTAATAGAGGTCACTAGTGGCAAATGGCCAATAGTGCAGGGGTTGTTCTCCATTATCATCAGGGGAGGCCTATTTCCTTAAAGGAAGGACAATGGAATCTGTGGCCGGCACCCACAGCCACTCTCGCTGTGCCCTCGGACGCATGTGGGGAGGGCTCCTCAATGGTCCCGAGGGACCAGCCACTGCTGCTGCTTCGTTGTCCTTGTGGAGGGACACAAGGAGCCTGTGGTGGGGATGGATAAGGAGGAAACAAGGAGTCTGGGTCATTTTCACCCTGCAGAACGAGAAAGAGGGGGACAGTTGGTCGGGGAGATTCTTTAGGTTTTTCTTTAAGAGCTAACACCTTCTGAGGCTCTTCTTGCCTAGGCAGCAGGATGGCTTTCAGCCATGCTGGTGGATCTTCAGCAAAGTCCTGCCAGGTTGTAATGTACGGAACCTGATCTGAATGGCTGGACTCAGGCCGATAAACTAAGTCTTTGACCTGGAAAATAATAGGAAGATGGAAAGTTTCTTCTGGGGGCCACCTGATGTTAAAGGTCGGCCATTCGTTCCTGCAAAAGATTTTAAGTTTAGATTTTTTAACATTGAGACCAAGGTTCTGAGCTCGGCCTTTGACATCCTGGAAATGGTCTAAAATCAAAGATAAAGGAGTCATCTGCATCTGTCCCGTGTCACCCACCATCACCAAAATGCACACAAAACATGCAAAACACAAAACACAACAAAAAGCCAATGTCTGGCCCTTATAAGACTGGTGACAAAACTGAAATTGGGGCGATGGCACAACGCCAACTTGTGTGAGCGACCTGCCCCATCTGTCCAGAAACACTAATGGGATTGATTCCATGCAACCCCTTCTGGCAGTATCTGGGGATTCCACGTCCCAGTCCTCCCCAGACTTGGGGCCCAGAATGTCTTCCAGAACCCCAGCCAATAGCCCTTCAGTAGCACATCTGCCTGGCCTTTCTTTCCACTCTACCAGACTACAAAAATCTCAGGCCCACATACAGACACAAACACTGTTGCACACTTGTACCAGAACACTCACCACTCTTCAGCCCTCTCATTCAGGGTCCTTAGGGGTCTTGGGGAATCCTGGACAAGCCCCCAAATGTTGTGCCCAGTTTGCGTAATTCCCGAAGACCACCAAGAGCTGCGTCCGATGCAAAAGCAAAAGGGCCTTTATTACAGCAAGCTTGAGCTTGGACTCCCGGGGGCTCTGCTGCAATGGATCCTGGCTGAGAGTCACGAGCTCTGGGGTGGGGGTGGGGTTATGGGGTTGGGATCATAAGTGGGGTTTGGGGAAGATCTGAGTATGGAGCAGTGCAGGATTGGGCACTAGGGGCCTAGTGGTCTGATTACAAGGTGTGTTCTGATTGGCTGGTAGGAATCGTGATTATGGGGAAATACCTGGCAGGGAAACCAAAACTTATTTCTCAAGATGGTGGGAGCTGCCTAAAATGGCATTTGTCTGGTTCTTTCAGAAACTATATGTAATTTATAGGCCTCAAAGTTTGGAGAGGATAAAGTGCATGAACAGGGCCATAAGAACAAGAATTGGTAAACTCTGCCAGGAAGCAAAGCTTAATTGGATACAAGCCTTGCCACTGGTATTGTTCAAGGCAGCCTCTGTCAATCCTCTGCAATTTAGCAGGGACTACTAAAAGAACTGGAAGAGATTGAATTGAATGAGCATTTAGAAGCTTTAGGAAAAGTAACAAGGAAAATCTCCACTTGGGTAATTAACCGTATTTTTATTTAGTCTTTTATGTCTGTACATCCTTTCTATCTGGGGGATCAAGGGGACCAAGTCTAAGTCAAGGATCAGAACTCTGTCCCTCTCAAACCAAAGTAGACAGGAATTTATACCATCATCCTGATCACATACATGACAGCGAAAGTAGAAGGAATCCTCACCTGGAGTCATCACAGCTGGCTGAATAGGGCTTCCCTGCCCCTTGGGAAGTACACGCAACTTTTAAGACAGTCAGCATGCCCTGCTCCAGCCACATACTGGGAGCTGGCTGGTCAACACAAGATGAAGCTTAAGTAGACTATTCTAGGGACTTGTCTTAATTGGACTTTGGTCTTTGGGGAAAAAAGAGTGATGGATGTGACACAGGGAAAAGTAAAAAGTCATATGTATATTAGTCCACCACCACAGTACTATTAAGGCCTGGATAGAGAATACAAGAGAAGCCACAGTGCCTAAAATCTAAGAGCTGAAAAGTGATTAATATCAGCACTTGCAGAAGCAAGTTGATATTGAGACGCCAAATTAAAATATATTGGAGTCTCAAAAGGGAGGGATGAGAGAGGATAACTGAGAAGGATGAGGTCCAGGAGAACAGGTCTTCTCAAGGGCACCACAAGGATACACCTGCAAGATCCTCTCAATGGTAACTCAGCTCCTGGGAATTTGTAAACTTAACTTCCTGGAACTTGGAAATTTCCACTTCTGTGAAATCCTGTAGTTCTGTGGGGGCTGAAATAGCATCTCCCATTTGATTGAAACTGCCCAGTGAGGAAGGTACCTGTGAGTTGAAACTTTTTGACTGTAGGTAAAAAAGGAGAGACCATGCCAGCCTGGTAGTGTGACCATTTGGAATTTTTCTATGCCATAAGCTCCTGGCCGGTGAATAAAACCCTTCCTCTTATAAACATGGTATTTGGGTGCGCTTTCTCTCCTTTGGACCTCTTCTTCCTGCAACACTTGCACTTACACCAATATTAATATCCCCAGCTGTGGAGAGTGGGCCATGAAGCGGCAGGGCCCTCATAGCTTAGGGAGCATTCAGGAAATGAACCCTCAACTGCTTCTCCTCCTTTCCCAAAACAATTATATTTCTTTCTTCATACTCTCCCTGCCAGAAGTCACATAGCTCTTTTGTCTAGTTAATTTTTAGGAACTATGCAGAGATCCTGGTGGATATTTCCCTTTTTACTTCTTCTCATATGTTTACAAAGTTGAGTAGAAACCATTAAAAGGATGATTTGCCTTTAGTAAAGTCATTTACATTTTCCAATCATACTGTAAGAACAAAGCATTTGTCTATGCTACTTCCTCATATTGTCTATGCTACTTCTCCATAGACAACCCTATCAAGATGCTATAAAATAAAGCTGATTTTGTGCTTTGGTGCTGGCTGCAGCCATCAGCTCAGTCAGACCTCCTAATCCCATCTTTCAGCTCTGTATCTTCTCTTGTGTTGTATTTTCCTCAATCCTCACCACTTCCACTCTGGTTCATTCCCCTTCCCCCCACTAGTTCATAAAACCCAGCTAGACCTTGAGTAGAGCAGTGGATTTAAAATTATAGAACATTGCCATTAACTATTATGTTTCTAATGTCCTCATGCATCTTACACACTGCTCACTATACCACTACTTATTTATTCAATACCTTTTTCAACAGCACTGGTGGTTGTTAGGTTAGGCAGTTAGTTAGACATGAGCAGGGGGGATTGTGAATGCAGTTAGACCATGTGGGATTGGGTGAGGCTGACCTGGGCTATTGTGGTAAAGGAGCTAATCACTGATTGGGACCTTGTAGGTAGGTTGATTCAGGAAGCTATTTGTTTTGGGTAGACTGATTAATTTCCCTAGAGTTTTTGATATAGACATGTTTGTACCAATGGATTGTAGAAAAGGCACTGTGATATTTTATTATCTATTCTAATCTAGCTTAATATTTTTAAAAGCTGTTCACAGTTATGATAATTGTAGATTTTCATTTTTGTTGACTTAGCCATATTTCATATATTGCTAATATTTAGCTGCTTTTTTGTTTTAGTCTGAACATTTGAAAGTCTTCTGACATATTTTGCATGTGAATAGACACTTGAGACTCAGTGGCTTTTTTCTGCTGTACCAGTAATGATGTCATCAATCTAATGGTCTAAAAAATATTCTGAGGCTATGGAGGATGTTTATTCAAAATTTATGAGACGTGGGCAAGCAAAAGAACAAGAACATTGGTATTTTATAAAATGAGCCTTTTTAGTCCAGATTAATGGATTGGCATTTGTTTTGCCAGGTAGTAGCAGTCCAGATCTCTGAACATTAGTATAATATACATAGAATTTCAATGTATAACCTTGGTTAAGAAAATAAGTACCTCTCATCTATTGCATTAAATCATTTAACTTAATTTCACGGTATATAAAAATTATACTGTATGCAAACTACATAGACTGTGGAACTTATGTAATGAAGAACAGAAAAAAATGGTCCCTGACTTAAGAGAATACTAGAGTTTTTATAGGTAAATATGTGAACATCTTTATTTTTTACCTTTTGGGGGGATAATTGTGCTTTACTATTATAAATAGAGAAGTGTACTTTAGTTGCATCATGATATAGTGAGTATATTAGTAAAATATTAAACAGTAAAATAGAAAAGGCAGGCTGTTATCCACATGATGTGGTTTACTCTCCTTAAGTATGTTATTTATTTCCTCTCTGAAGTGTATCCCTGCATCATCAGACTGTAATATATAAAATGCCTCTTTCACCAAAGTCAGAAATAAGATAAAAAGTTTGGCGGCCCAGTCCATTCACAAATCTCCTCTTTTTGTTTTTGACTTCTTTTTCTGTGTTGCTCTTTCCTTCTGTGAGGCATATCTGAGTGTAGTGGTGACAGCACTGCAGCCCACACAGACACTGTCTGAGCACTGTCTGAGCACTCTCTCAATCATATCACAGGTGTGGAAAGTGCTTTGGTGAGAAATTCATCTACCTTGTTATCTAGACTCTCATTTCTGTATTCTCAACTCACAGTGTCTTCCAAAATCCCCAGTGTCTTTCCATTCACAGCCTGGAAACTCTCTTGAAGTAGTGACCATGGGCCACAGCTGAGATCATATCATTGCTTCATACCTCTTGGGTATCACTACACATTATTCTGTCTTACAAATCATTGTTCCACATAATTTGTGTAATTGTTTTTGGGTTTATTGCATGTGGTAAGGCATATCATATTTCTATTTGTCTATCCACAACATCTCTTATTATTCTCCCCTGAATTTCTCAATCGTGACTGTAATCCTGCTGTTTGGATCTAGTTGGTGGTATAAAGATTAATATAAAATAGTGTTGATGACACTCACAGAGAAGACTTTGAAATTGGTGTTTGTAATATGAAAGGTAAGGGGATAATTGAGCTGTTCACTATGTCTGGAAGACTCATTGAGGGCATCCACTAGGTGTCCATGGATCAAAATTTGAGAAGACTTTTAGAGAAAGAATATCTCTGTCAATTAAACCATTATATGGTACAAATAATACAATTATTTATACTTTTTGAAAATTCCTTTTAGAGTTTTAAATACACAAATTTTCTTCAAATAGCAATAAAGGTAATAGGATATAAATTTATAGATTACTTCACAACTACTTTAATATTCTTATTTTGGTTGTTCTGAATTCGATTTTGACTCAAATTCATTGTACATTCCTGGAAGACTTATAGCATTTAGACATTGAGAATTCACCATTGTGAACTGTCACTACTATCTATCCTATTGCCACAATTCTGCAACTTTTGATGCAGGTGAACTAACAAGTAGACAGCAGAAAATTTCAGAATATACATACCCAGGTAAATAAAATTAAAACCATGTCATGGCTCACACAAGGCTAACAGCAAATATGATAAAAATTGAAAAAAAAAACACATAGTAAAATTGGTATGAAATAACTTATCAGAATTATGAAATATCTGTCAAGAGCTGAATCTTGGTGAGGAAGAAGAAAGTGTTAAGTCCAAAAAGGCAACATTGTCCACAAGGACTAAACAGGTGGATGCAAATGAGGCAGTCTTAGCATGATGAATTCAAGGGTCTGTCCATTGAGTTGAGAATAGGGAGCAGGAGAAGGACTGAGGGGAGTCAGGGCTCATGTCCTGAGACCTAAGGATAGAAATGGGCAAAATAAATATATTCATCTTCATGGTTAAATCATTTTGATACAAGGAGAAGGAAAGCAGGGGTTTGTTTGAGTTAGGTAAGAGTTAGGGGAGGTTTCACAGATTCATTGATTCATTTGTGGAATCCAGTATGAAGAGCTTGAGAAGAGGGCAGTGGATGGGAAGGACCAGTAATGAGCCAGGAAAGCAGTAGCAGAAAGTTAGACCCTGGTGGAGCTGGACAGTGATCTGGGGAGACATTTTCCGTGCACACACATGTTCACACATCTGTGCATGTCCTCTTACATGGCCTTTTATATTCTCATACAAAGCTCATGATTTTAGCATGTCTATTTTATTGTAACATGTATTAAGTTAATTTATTCATTCTATCACATGTCCCTTTTTGTACCAGTTGTTAACTACTTCACTTGCTTACTGACTTTTTTTTTTTTTATTTATGGTATTTGCCAACTTAGTAGTAAACAAACAGAATTATCCTGCTTGTGTGTGCCTTTGGTTGATCATATTTGTAGACTGATGTCTCTTCCTTCCAGTAAAGAGTCACCTACACATGTTGTTAAATAAAGCTTTTGTTTGTATTGTTTTGTTTTCTTTCTTAATTTTGGATTTGTCTATGTTCTGGTAAATATTAAGCTATCAATATTCCTTTTAATGATCTACATACTTTATCTTTTACTGTGTTGTTATTATTTTTGAAATACTATGTCCTTTTTATCACTTACTTTCCATTTGTTCTGCTCTTCTAATTCTGCTTTCCTAAGGTGGGAATTTAGATGATTGACTCCTTTGAAACACATGCATTCATTAGACTTCCCTTTAAACTGTTTGCGTCATATCCATAATTTTTGATAACTTTTGTCCTTATGTAAATTGAGTTCAAAATATGTTTACTATGTCTTTATATTTCCTTTTGGGGGCCACATTATCTTTAGAAGTATGTTGTTTAATAACCATGTATGCATTCTGTAGTGCACTTCAGGTATCTTTTTGGAATCTATTGACTTCTAGATTAATTTCATTGTGGTCTGAGAGCACATGGAATTTTTATGCTTTTAAATGTGATAAGTTTTGTTTTGAGGAAGGGAAGACCCTTGGGAAGGGTCTATGTTGGCTAGATAAATGTTATTAATGCTCATTTGTTGATTAGGTAACCTAAAGTTATAAAGTATATCCAGTTGACTTATGATGTGTAGTTCAATTGCATGCTTACTCATTTTCTACCTGCTACAACTGTCCTTTTCTGATAGAGGGTTTAATGTCTCCAATTATGATAGTGGACTCACTTATTTCTTGCTTCATTTCTATCAGTTTTTCTTCACATAGTTGGACTCCATCATTAGGCTCATACATGTTAAGGTTGAACATGAGGAATCAACCCTTTTTTCTTACTTTATATCCTTTATTCATGACAAGTTTACTTGCTTCAAAGTCTGCTGTGTGGAAAATTAATATCAGTATACATACTTTCAGTATTGGTAGCATGTTATAACTGTTTCATTGATCAACTTAAATTCAGATGTGTCTTTGTATTTAAAGTAGTTTCTTACATAGACATTGTGTGTGTATATTGTGTTTTCATTTACTCTAACAATCTAACTGGTGCATTTAGAACATTGATGTTCAAAGTGATTATAAGATGAATTAATACCTACCATATTCATTACTATCTTCTGATGCTTGTCTTTATTTCCATTCTTGTCATCCCCTTTTCTACCATATTTTTTAAATTTTCAGATTAATATGAGGATACACATGTTTAGGTTACATTGTTTTTTATTGTAAGGTACAGTTCAAGTTTTAGTGCAACCCTTCTCCCAGGGGGAGTACTGAACACTCTCACATTGTGCACATTAGCTAAGCACTTGACAACCACCTTCCCTTCTACCCTTTCTCCTTTGCCCCTCTCCCCTTCACTAGAATATATTTGTGTTTTTCTTTCATGTGGGCATGTAATGTTCATATATTGGTTTCATGTTAGTATTGAGTAAATTGAATACCTCTTTTTCCATTCTTCTGATACTTTACTGAAACGAATATATCTTGACTGCATTCAGGTAAATACAAAATATATAAAGTCTCCATATTTTTATGGTTGAAAAGTACTTCAGGGTATGCATGTACAATAGCTTGTTAACCTATCATGGGTTGATGGACACTTAGCTTTCTTCTACATCTTGGTGATTGTGAAGTGAACTGTAATACACAATCTAGCATAAATTACCTTATAATAAAATTATTTTATTTCTTCCAGGTAGGTACCTAATAATGAGATCACAGGATCAAATGGGAGGTCAACTGTTAGTTCTTTGAGAATTCTCCATGCTTCATTCCATAGATGTTGTATTAGTTTGCAATCCCACCAGCACTGCAGACATGTTCCCTTCTCTCCACATTTATATGGATATCTGCAGTTTGGGGATTTTGTGATATGGTGTATTGTTGTTGGGGTTAGATGATATCTCAGGATGGTTTTGATTTGCATTTCTCTGTTGATTAGGGACAGTGAGCATTTTTTCATGTGTTTGTTGGTCATTTGTCATCTTCAGAGAAGTCTATTCAAATCTCTTACTCATTTATAAATGGGGTAGTTTTGCTGTAGATTCTAGTGACTAGGCATTTGATAAATTCATTGTATGCAAATATCTTCTCCCATTATGAAGGCTGTGTGTTTGCTTTAGTTGTATATTCTTAGCTGTGCAGAAGCTTTTTAACTTGATCATATCCCATTTATCTATTTTTTGTGTTGCTGCAATTGCCAAGGGGGTCTTCTTCATAAAATCTTTTCTAAGGCTAATTTTGTCAGAAGTTTTAATGACACTTTCTCCAAGGAGTTTTATTTTTTTCATGTTTTAAATTTAAATCTTTTGTTTTGTGAAAGTAAATTTTTGTTGGGTGAGAGGTGCTTGTCCAAGTTCAGTCTTCTACATGTGGCTAACCAGTTCTCTATGCACTTTTTATTAAATAGGGATTCTTTATCCTAGTGCATGCTTTTGTTTGGTTTATCAAAGATGAAATGGTGGTATGTGACTGGGTGCATCTCGAGGTTCCGTATTCTATTCTATGGATCTGTACTTCTGTTTTTGTGCCAGTACCATGCTGTTTTGGTCACTGTAGACTTGTGTTATAACCTGAATTCTGGCACTGTAATTACTCTAAGTTTGTTTTTATTTCTAAAATTTATTTTGGCTATTTGGGGTTTTTCTGATTCCTATGAAAATAAAGTACTATATTTTCAAGTTCTTCAAATCATGACAATGTTGTATTGGTGATGATTGCATTTGCATTAAGTCTGTAGATTGCTTTGGGTAGTATGGATATTTTAACAATGTAGATTCTTCCCAGCCATGAGCATTGTATATTCTTTCATTTGTTAATGTCTTCTGCTATATCTTTTCTTAGAGTTTTTGTAATTCTCTTTATAGATATCCTTTGTTATATATATTCCCAGGTATTTCATTTTCTTTGAAACTAGTGTGAAGGGTAGTGATTTTATTCTCAGATTGGGTGTTGTTGGCATATATGAAGGCTACTGATTTGTGGACCTTGATTTTGTATCCTGAGACATTACTATATTTCTTGATCACTTGTAAGAGCTTTGTAGTTGAGTCTCTGATCTTTTTCAGGTATCAAATCATGTCTTCTCCAAAGAGCAAGAGCTTGACCTCCTCTGTCCTCATTTGAACATAATTGATCTCTTTCTCTTTCCTAATTACATTGGTTAGGAATTTTAGCACTATGTCAAATAGCAGTGGGAATAGTGGGCATCTGGACCAGAGCTTCTAGTGCAGCGGATCTGAACCTGTGGCTTGCAGTCCCTTTGTAACAATGAAAATACATCTTGCTTATCAGATATTTACATTACGGTTAATAAAAGTAGTAAAATTACAGTTATAAAGTAGAAACAAACGTAATTTTATGGTTGGGGGTCAGCACAACATGAGGAACTGTATTAAAGGGTTGTGGAATTAGGAGGCATTAGGAAGGGTGAGAACCACAGTTCCAGTGAAAGCTGTCTCTAGTTAGCCTTGTTGCCCCCTGCCTCCACCGTTCATGGTTTTAATTGAGCTTTTTTAAAAATTTTTTTGGCAGTTTTTGGCCAGGGCTGAGTTTGAACCTACTACCTTCAGCATATGGGACCAGCATCCTACTACTTTGAGCCACAGGTGCCGCCCTTAATATAAGCATTTTTTGGCAGTTTTTTTTTCATTAAATGATAGCTGTGTACACTAATGCAATCACAAGGTACAGTGTGGTGTTTTCATATACAATTTGAAATACTCTCATCAAACTGGTTAACGTAGCCTTCATGTCATTTCCTTAGTTATTGAGTTAAGACATTCATACTCTGCTTTTAGAATGATTCACTTGTACCTTTGTAAGATAAAACATAAAGGTGACCCCACCAATCACCCTTCCTCTACCCATTTACCCCCTCCTCTCCTCTCCCTTTCCCTTCCCCATATTCTAAGGCTATAATTAGGTTATAGCTTTCCTATGAAAGTGATAAATTAGTTTCAAAATAAGGCCGTGTACATTGGATACTTCTTCTTCCATTCTTGAGATACTTTGCTAAGAAGAACATTTTCCAGCTCCGTCCATGTAAACATGAAGGAGGTAAAGTCTCCATTTTTCTTTAGGGCTGAATAATATTCCATGGTGTACATATACCACAATTTTTTGATCCATTCATGGGTTGATGGGCACCTGTGCTTCTTCCATGACCTAGCAATTATGAGTAGGGCTGCAATAAAAATTCTGATACAAATATCTTTGTTGTAATGTGATTTTTGGTCTTCTGCATATATACCTAATAAAGGAATTGTAGGATCAAATGGCAGGCCTATTTTTAGTTCTCTAAGTGTTCTCCAGATGTCTTTCCAGAAGGAATGAATTAGTTTGCATTCCTACCAGCAGTGTAGAAGTGATCCCTTTTCTCCACATCCACAACAGCATCTTGGGTTTTGGGATTTTGTGATATGGGCTAATCTTACTGAAGTTACATGATATCTCAAAGTAGTTTTGATTTGCATTTCTCTGATGATTAAGGATGGTGGGCATTTTTTCATATATCTGTAGGCCATGTGCCTATCTTCTTTAGAGAAATTTCTTTTCAAGTCCCTTGCCCACCTTGAGATGGGATCACTTGTTTTTTTTTCTTGCTAATACATTTGCCTTCTCTTTGGATTCTGGTTATTAAACCTTTGTTGGAGACAACCAGCAAATATCTTCTCCCATTCTGAGGACTGTCTACCCACTTTGTTCACTGTGTTCTTGGCTGTGAAGAAGCTTTTTACTTTGATGAGGTCCCAATAGTGTATTTTTTAAATTTTTTTTAATTTGTTTTTTGTTAGATCATAATTGTGTACATTAATTCTCTCATAGGATACAGTGTATTACTTCTATATGCAGTTTGGAAAACTCTCATCCAAGTGGCTAACATAGCCATCATGTATTTCTCATAATTGTTATGTTAAGACATTTATATTCAACCTTTAGACAAATTCACCTGTACCCAAATAGGATAAATTATAGGCATGATCCCCACAATATCATTCTCTTCACCCATCCTCCCCCTCCCCTCCCCCCTCCCCTTTCCCCGTAGTCTAGGGCTCCATTTGAATTGTAGCTTTCAATAGTGTATTTTTTATGTTGCTTCAATTGCCCAAGGGGTCCTCCTCATAAAATTTTCGCCCAGACCGATTTCTTCAAGTGTTTTCCCTACACTTTTGTCTAGTATTTTTATAGTTTCATGTCTTAAGTTTAAATATTTAATCCAGTGAGAGTCTATCTTAGTTAATGGTGAAAGGTATGGGTCTAGTTTCACTCTCCTACAGGTCGCCAGCCACTTAGCCCAGCACCATTTGTTAAATAGGGAATCTTTTCTCCACTCACTTTTTTTAATTGGCTTCTCAAAGATCAGGTAATGATAGGTAGCTGGATTTATCTCTTGGCTCTCTATTCTGTTCCATACATCTACCTCTCTATTTTTGTGCCAGTACCACGCTGTTTTGATCACTATAAATTTTAGTATAGTCTAAGGTCTAGTAACGTGATTCCTCCTGCTTTGTTTTTATTTCTGAGTAATGTCTTTGCTACTTGAGGGTTTTTTTGATTCCATGTAAAATGAAGTATTATTTTTCTAGGTCTGTAAAGTATGACAGTGGAGCTTTAATAGGGATTACATTAAAATTATATATTGCTTTGGGTACTATGGACATTTTAACAATATTGATTCTACCCAGCCATGAGCATGGTATGTTTTTCCATTTGTTAACATTTTCAGCTATTTCTTTTCTTAGAGTTACATAGTTCTATTTATAGAGATCTTTTACATCCTTTGTTAGGTTAACTCCCAAATATTTCATCTTCTTTGACACTATTGTAAATGGAAAAGAGTCATTTACTGTTTTTTTATCTTGGCTACTGTTTGTATATAGAAAGGCTACTGATTTATGAGTGTTGATTTTATAACCTGAGACACTGCTGTATTCCTTGATCACTTCTAAGAGTTTTGTAGTAGAATCCCTGGTATCTTCCAGATATACAATCATATCGTCTGCGAAGAGTGAAAGTTTAATCTCTTCTGACCCTATATTGATACCCTTGATGGCTTTTTCTTCCCTAATTGCAAGAGCTAAAACTTCCATTACAATATTAAAGAGCAATGGAGACAAAGGGCAACCTTGCCTCATTCCTGATCTGAGTGGTAATGATTTCAACTTAACTCCATTCAATACAATATTGGCTGTGGGTTTGCTGTAGATGGCCTCTATCAGTTTAAGAAATGTCCCTTCTATACCAATTTTCTTAAGTGTTCTGATCATGAAGGTTGCTGGATATTATCAAAAGCTTTTTCTGCATCTATTGAGAGAATCATATGGTCTTTGTTTTTTAATTTGTTTATGTGGTGAATTACATTTATAGGTTTATGTATGTTGAACCATCCTTGAGATTCTGGGATAAAACCCATTTGGTCATGGTGTATAATTTGTTTGATGTGTTTCTGGATTCTTTTTGACAGGATTTTGTTGAATATTTTCACATCAATATTCATTAGTGATATTGGTCTGTAATTTTCTTTTCTTGTTGGGTCTTTTCCTGGTTTGGGAATCAAGGTGATGTTTGCTTCATAAACTGTGTTGGGTAGTATTTTGTCTTTTTCTATATTTTGGAAAAGGTTGAGTAATATAGGTACTAGTTCCTCTTTAAAGGTTTGGTAGAATTCTGACGTGAAGCCATCTTTTCCTGGGCTTTTCTTTTTAGGGAGATTTAGTATAGTTGATGCTATTTCAGAACTTGATATAGGCCTGTTCAATATTTCCATTTCATTCTGGCTAAGTTTTGGAAGGTAGCGTGCTTCCAAGTATTTGGTTGATTTCCTTCAGATTGTCCTATTTCTGGGAATAATTTTTTTTTTGTAATATTCATTAAGGAGTTTTTGAATTTCTAAAAAATCTGTGGTTATTTCATCTTTACCATTTCTGATTGAGGAGATTAGATATTTTACTCTTTTTTTTTCTTGGTTAGGTTGGGCAAAGGTTTCTCTATTTTATTGACTTTTAAAAAAATACCTTTTGATTTATCGATCTGTTGTATAATCCTTTTGTTTTAAATTTCATTTAATTCTGCTCTACTTTTGGTTATTTTTTTTCTTCTGCTGGATTTGGGATTGGAAAGTTCTTCCTTTTACAGCTGGTTGAGAAGGAGAGCTCAAGAAATAGAGGTTCATTAGGGTCCCCAGTGACTGCCTCATATGGTGGGCTTAGCTAAAATGTCAAATTTGGGAATCCTAAGATAGAAGAAATTAGGCAATCTAACAAAGGATAGAAGACCTGTTTTGTAGGTGGGGAGGCGTAAGGTGGCAATAAGTTGTTTCCATTCTGGAGTTAAGTTCTTGATAGAAGGGGTAAGAGATATGCCAATGTCGGTGACCTGCATTTTGACTAATTAAGTTTTTTCTGGATGAAACCCTGGATAGCCCAGATTTTCAGGGTGGTTTAAGAGAGAGATGGTATCAGAGATAGAATCAGTGAGAGAAGGACTGTAAAGGAGTAAGTGTTCCACATATTGGGTCACATTTTTTGAGATCTGAGGCTAGGGATTTTCCAAAAATGTGTGGGCTGTTTCTGAACCCTTGGGAGAGGGATAGTAAAAAAGGGTATCTTTTAAGTCTAAGACCTTAAACTGTATGGTGGAAGTAGGAATAGTGGAGAGGAGGGGATGGGAGGTTGGGACAGAAGGAGTTATAGGGTCATTGTTCTTGTTGATTGATCACAGATCTTGGATTAGTTGGAAGGAGCCAGGAAATTAGAAGACTGCTTGGATAGAAGGTTGCATGTGCAGGCAATGGGTCAGATAATGTGGTTTATTAGTAAATGATTAATAATTGACTGAAGTCTCCTTATAGGATGAGGTTTAAGAGGATAATGAGGTCAGTTGGGGATACCAAAGGATCAGAAAGGGTAACCATAATGGGCTGATGGTGTAATGTGATGGAGGGTATAGAGGTGTCTCAAACTCTAGGATTAACCTGAAATAAAGCCTCTGGTAGGGACATTTGTGTATGTAGGAAGAAGGCCTTAAAAGAGAGTAATGGAAGTGTGGGGAACTGAGAGGTATTATTGGGTTTGGGTGAGGGGTATAAGGTAAAAGTGGCTTTGAACCTAGATGGTAGGTCTCAGCCAAGCAGGGGAGTGGGAGCATTTAGGAATTATTAGGAAAAAATGGGAGAACATCAGATGTTCTAACTGACAGGTTAGAGGTAAATATAAAGGAGAGGATTCCATTAACCTTGACCATAGAAATTAAAGAGGAGAGTAGTGGCCCTGAAAAATCAGGCAGTATGAAGAATATGGCCCCTGTGTCCAGGATGAAGGAAGTTCTCTTACCAGCACCCAGAAGATAAATCCAAGGCTCCGTGAGTGAGATGGTAATGGGTGGGGGGACCTGATAGCCCGGGCCCCTTCAATCTTTTGTGGCTAGTCCCGGTAGTTCAGATGGCTGGAATCTCAGCTCAGTCACTGTCTTGGAAGGGAAAGCTCTAGGCTCTGCAACTTGGGGACACCTGTTCTACTACTCTTGGACACCACAGGAGCAAGCAGGGTCTGAGTGTAGCTTGAGGATTGGGGCAGTACCAGGCCCAGTGTTCCTTTTAGACACATTTACAGCAAAGACCTAGAGGTTGTGCAGAATGAGGTGTGTATTTAGTTGCCTGGTAGGGCCCTTCTGTCCCTGAATGGCAGAGGCCATCGTCTGGTAGGTAGCCTGCTTAGTCTTGGCCACCTCGTCTTCTCTGTTGTTATAGACTTTGAAAGCCAATATGAGTAATTCCTTCTGGGGAGTTTGGAATATGTCCTCAAGTTTCTGAAGGTTTTTCTTATACCTGAGGCTGATAGATAAAGTGGGTGGTTAGGTACAGCCTTCCAGCCTCAAATTCAGGGTTAAGGTTGGTATATTTTATGAGAGTTTCAGTCGAGTTTTCAGTCAACCTTTTGTAAAGGTTGTGGCTGCAGCCCAAACATGGGTTTCCCCTCAGTAGTGGTGGTAGAGGAAAGCACGGCATAATTGTCCTGCCATGAGAGGTCATGGACAGGGTTAAATACTAGAATTATTTTTTTAATTGGGTAGGATCATTTAAAAAGTACCCAAAGTATGTTTTAATTTGGGATAGATATAGGTAACAGAGGACATGGACTCTGATAATGCCCTCAGCTCCTGCTTCTTTACATAGGGTAAAATAGCTTCTAAAGGCTGTCCCTAAGAGTGAGTGTGTAGAGGAGAAACAGTGTCAAGTAGAGGACTTAAGGGGATAGAATAGTCAGTGGGGTTTAAGTCTTATTCAGAGGTGGAAGGTTGAGGTGATGACTGGTCATTGAGAAAGAGAATTTGAAAGGTGGGATATGTCAGACAAAGTGAAGGATGACCTCCAATGGAAGAGGAAAGCTTGAAGATGGGAGAGAAGAAAGCTTGAAGCTATGGGACCCTAGATCACTTGCAGTTGCGAGTTATGAATTTTTGAAGATAACTGAGAATTTTTAAATCATACATCATTTCCATTATCTACTGCATGTTGGGGGCAAGGCAGTGTTACCATAACTGCCCATGATGTGTAAGGTGAGGATGAGCAATGAGTGGAGGTTGACCCATGGAGCTTGAAGAACAATGTTGAGAGAATCACAACCATGTCCCTCAAGCTTCCCTGAGGGAAGGTGTTGGGGGCAGGGATTAGGACACTGATGCTAGATCCTTGGGAAAATTCTAACCTAGTACTAGGATTTTTGGTGAGAAAGGCAGTCGTGCAATGGGAGATCCCGGTGGTGAAACTACTTTCTCCAACTTTCCTAGTCCTAACGTGGACATCAGGAGAGCTGTGGAAAGGGTCTGTTCTAGTCCCTGGACTGGTCTCACTGCCTCTTTTCACATCCAATTCACCATAAAGGTGAGAGTTTCTGGAATAGAACTGGGGTAAGGCTCTATAAGAAAGGATAGGAGGCCAGTTTAGGGATAAGGAAAGGCTTTGATAGAGGGAAAAAGCAAAATGGAGACTGACTACATGTCAGCTCAGTTCCCACACAGTTGCAAAAGGCTTTTGTTAGGCTTATCAGTATAGAGGAATGGGGAAGCTGAAATTGGGGAGTGATTGGAATGGGCTCCAATCTGGGGCTCATCTCTAGTGTGGGTCAGATTTATCTGTATATCCCTAGTATCAGTCAGGATATGATTCAGGTATTTCCAGGAACTTTGGCCTTAAAGCATTCCAGAGTACACGGTAGAGCATTGTTTTGTAAAATGCCTGCACTCTTGTCAGGGTTATGAGAATTCTTTTCCACAGCGAATGATAAAAATCCATCATTTTCTGTTTTATTTAGGATTTCATTAGTTCTTTTATGTTAAATTTATTTCTAAATGTATTTTAATTTTCATGCTACATTTAATGGATCTAATGTGAATTTTATCTTTTGTTAATTGCTATAATGTAGGAATACCATTTTTATTGACCTACTACAGTGCTGTGTTACTGAATTTTTCTCTTTATACTTTTGTTTTTGTTGATTCCTTGGGATTTTCTATTCAATAGATCATATCTTTAGAGATTGTATGACTTCTCCTTTTCAATCTGGAAGTCTTTTATTTACTTTTCTTTACTAATGTGATCAAGTATATTCTCTAGTACAACGTTTAACAGAAGAGACAGAATGGACCACATTTTGCTTCTAATCTTGAAAATTACTGAGAACTAACTTTCTCTCTCTCGCTCTCTTTTTCTTTCTCTCTCTCTTTCTTTCTTTTTTTTGAGACAGAGTCTCATTTTGTTGCCCTTGGTAGAGTGCTGTGCTGTCTCTTCACAGCAACTTCAAACTCTTAGGCTCACAGCCTCCCAAGTAGCTGGGACTACATGCACGCACCACAGCATCCAGCTATTTTTAGAGATGTGGTCTTACTCTTGTTCAGGCTGGTGTCATACCTGTGAGCTCAGGCAATCTACCCACCTTGGCATCACAGAGTGCTAAGATTTTAGGCATGCGCCACCATGCCCAGCCACCCTGAGTTTTTCTTTTTCTTTTTTTTAATTTTACAACACGTAATATATTTGTAATGACTTGTCATTTTTCTTTTTTTACTTAAATTATTTTTTATTAAATCATAACTTTGTACATTGATGCACCCTGAGTTTTTCATGAATGACTTTAAGTTTTTACTATTAATCGTATTTTGGATTTGTGATATATTCTGCATTTTTAGACTTGGTCATGGCATATTATACTGATTTTTGTGTGTGTGTGTTTTATGTTGCCGTAAGGGTCTCACGTAAAAGAGATGTCGTGAATAATAAGCACGATTATTGAAATTGTGTTTTAAATAAAGGTGACCATCTGCTTGCTCAGGCAAAATGGTAAGCTTCTTTATTTGCAGTTGGTTTATATAGGGAATTTTGTACATGAGCACAATGCAGCAATGACCTCATTGATCCAGTTCAACATTACATTGATCCAATTAAACATCATGTGACGTCTGATAATCCACTCAACATACACCTTTTAACATAACCCTATCAACATAACCCAATCTTTTTTTTTTTTTTTTTTTTGACGGAGCCTGAAGCTATCCCCCTGGGTAGAGTGCCATGGCATCACGCTCACAGCAACCTCCAACTCCTGGGCTCAAGCGAGTCTCCTGCCTCAGCCTCCCAAGTAGCTGGGCCTACAGGTGCCCGCCACAATGCCCAGCCATTTTTTGGTTGCAGCCATCATTGTTGTTTGGCGGGCCCAGACCGGGGATTCAAACCCGCCACTTTAGGTGTATGTGGCTGGTGCCTTAGCCACTTGAGAACGTAACCCAATCTTAATGGAGAACATGTTGTTAGCCATTACCTCTTTGTTCTTATCTGATAAAGCCTGAGACTAGGGATGAACAAGGTAGATTGAATACCTGCCCTTGCTGGCTTTGCCATTTGGAGGCTGTTACTTTGGATCTTTAAATAAAGCATAGAGAAACTTCTTGGGCATACAGGAATTTGTGTGCAAACCTCTGCTTCCATGTAGGCCTTAAGTCATGGGGGGTTTGCTGGAAATTTTTATAAGGAATTTTTGGCTGGACTTCTCAAAAGCCTTTCATGAGCCCAAGTTTCATCTGTGCCATTAGATACCTGTATGCATTGGGTAAATTCCTCTTCTTGAGGTCCTCTAGCACGTTTCCATTTCCAGACATGTCAGCAAGCAGCCTTCATCACTTACCACAGATCAGGAAAGTTTACTCCATTCCCAAACCCATTAGCAAGAGACCTTTGTCACTTACCACTGATAAAGGTTACTGATGGGTATCTGGCCAGTTTTCCTAAGGGCTTTTTCATTGGCCTTATAAAGTCAGCCTTAATTCCTTAACACAGTCTGGAAATGCTATTCCAGCCAAAGCCTTGGTCATGTTAGGCTCACAACTAACCTGGCCACATGGGATTCTGCCTCAGTTTCTTATAAGTATGTTTGCACAAAGTCTTTTCACTGCTCTCTCTCAAACGGCTTTTTTGGCTAGAGGAATATAGGCATTTCACCTATAGTTTTACTGTACTTAGGTTGTATAGAGATAAATACTCTTGGTAATAACATATAACCCTATTTTATGTTACTGGTTTGTTTTGATATTGCTTTCTTGAGGATTATTGCCTCTCTTTAATGAAGCATATTGATCTATAATTATTTTTCTTATATTGTCTGTGTTAGTTGTAGATTCAGAGTTAACTGACCTCATAGATATATATGGAAGTGACCTCTTATCCTCTGTTGTGTTTATTTCTTGGAAGAAGAGTTAGTAAAAGATTTCTATTAATTTTTTAAAGGTTTGAAATAATTTACAAGAAATCACATTGACCTGGCACCAGTAGACTTGTAACAACAACCACATGATTTTAAAACTGAATCCTTTCCCAGCTAAGACTTCAGGTGAGACCTCCTCCTTGGCTTTCATCTACAATCAGATTCATGACCCAGGGAAATTGTGAGTAATGAGTACATGGTTGTGAGTCACTAAGCTGTGTAGTAATTTGTGATATAGCAATAAATAGTAATACACTTTACACTGTATGTTACATGGTACCCTGGATTAGATCTTTAGAAAAACATAAACATTAGTGAAAACCCTGATAAAATGAATCAAATCTGTAGTTCAATTGCACCATTGTCAGTTTCTGAGCTTTTGCAAATATACTGTGGTTCTGTAGGATGTTAACATGACAGGAAGGGAAAGTGTATGTGAAACTCTGTATAATACATTTGCAACTTTTTATAAATCTAAACCTATTTCAAATTAAAAATAAAGTGAAGACATGGCTCGTTTATTTGAGATCAGGATATGCTTTTAACTTAGCCTTCCTGGCCTTTGGCGATCTGGGTGAACATACACTTAAAATCTTAAATTATAAATTTTTATTCTTTCATTAATATATTCATCAGAGAAGATCAAAGCCTAACCCATTTTTCCAGCACCCTAAAGCAGAATTGTCCAGAATAACACATGAACAGAGAAAAACTTTTGTGAAAGCCATACTATATCTGTATCAACAATAACTAATCATAACATGATTTGTATGAGAATCATTTACATGATCATTTATACTAGCTGTAGCCTTCATGGTTTCTGTCTGACCTATGCTCAGTTTATTCCTATCATGATAGCCAATCTATGGACAAACACTAAGTGGGATAAAAATGAGATTCAGGTGTATTTGTCAAATGAGACCCAGGGAGGCAACTGAAAAAAGTGAATAAAATAAGAGCATTGGACTTTAGTTATAGATCTCTGAGGTTAGAGGCCAAGGGGGAAGGGAGGAGTTTTCTAGAACACAAACTCACAAGTAGCAGTAGCAGCAGGGGATGGGAAGCAAATCAGGAGAGATGGGCCAGTACAGTGGTCAGCATTTACCAAAGAGAAAGGACAAAGAGACTAGAGGTAGATACATACTCAAAAAATATGAGAGGGGATATATTAGGTCTATTGGGAAGCCCCAGAGCAGTCTTCTTCAGGCTGGATACACTGCTGCTGGATACCCTGCTTCTGGTAATGGGGCTCAGTCCAAGTCTGAAAACTCAGAACCAATGATACTTGCTGTACTCTCAGTCTGAGGATGAGGTCCTGAAAGCCTGGAGGGCCATTGGTAAAGGTCATGAAGTCATAGAGAAATAGAGACTAGAGTATGGATATCCTAAGGCAGGGGGAAGAATGTCCCTGATCCTGGTAGGAAACAAGAAATCCTCTCTTCTCATTTTTGTTTTATTTGAGCTCACAGCTGATTGAATTGTGTTTGACTCCCATTGATCTTACTCAGTTCACTATTTCAGACGACAGTCTACTCTGGAAACACCCTCACAAACACATCAGAATAATGCTGTCCCAGTTCTTTAGGTAGTTATCAATCCAGTCAAGTCAATTACTTGATCTCTAAATAAAGACAATAGCAAAGGAATAATTTCACTTCACATGTCACCATTATGTTGCTTACAACTAAAAAATGCACTAATTTCCCCTTAAGTTAAAGTCCATGGGCAACATTTCTCTTCTCCTGAAATCCCATAACTTTAATTCTATTGTGTAAAATAAATAACACTTAAATGTTGTTAGACATGTAAAGTCAGTAGATCTCATGTGAGGAAAGAACAAAAACAAAGGTACTTGATATATATGTATTTTTTAAATTTACTTTTAAGGAAATACAGATGGCAGTTAAAGTCTTACTTTCTGTGACTAGTCACAGGTTGTAGCTGGTATTCCTTTGTGACCTAACTGTATTCATTTTGGCCTCCAATAAGCACCTCAGCTGGTCCTGGTTCTGTACCTGGCAGAATGATTGAAACCTGCATTCCTGATAGAACTAGACTATAATATTCCCACCTAGACTGTTGGTTATAATTCTCCTTTGCCCATAATCACAGAGCATGGTAATACTAAATAAACACTATCTTAGTTTGTTTACTGTTGCTTATATAAGAATATCTGAAGTGGGTAATTTAATAGAAATTAAATGTTTTTATTAAAGTTTTAGAGACTGTGATGTCTAAGCTTGAGAAGCCACATCTGATGGGACACTCTTACAGGTGAGGACTTTCTGAAGACTCAGGAGGAAGCACGGGGTATTACATGGAAATGAGGTGTCAATACTAGGCAATACAAGGCAATACCCTAGTATTAGCTTACGTGATTATTTAGATAAGTGTAGAGTGGATGGTAGATGCTAGTTTGGACTGGCTTTCATTAAGCTGATGTGAGTTGCATGTTATTTTGTCATGGGAGTGGGGCTAATTGAGACCTTACAGGTGCAGGACATTTTACGTGGGTTTCCTTGAGATAAAGGCTAATCAACGTCCTCAAGAATCCTCCCAAGGATCCTTAAATTTTTTTTTCCTTTTTTTTTTTTATTGAACGGTAACTGTGTACATTGATGCACTTTGAGGGTACAGTGTGGTGTTTTCACACGCAATCCATGACATTTCCATCAAACTGGTTAACATAGCCTTCATGTAACCTTCTTAGTTATTATGTCAAGACATTCATATTCTACTCATAGAAAGATTCACTTGTACCCTTGCAAGATGAACCACAGAAGTGAACCCTCGAATCCCTCTCCCTCCACCCTCTC
>NW_003852633.1:709401-710643 GCF_000181295.1 Otolemur garnettii
TGGTCTTTGTTTTTTAATTTGTTTATGTGGTAAATTATATTTATAGATTTACATATGTTGAACCATCCTTGAGATCCTGGGATAAAACCCACTTGGTGGTGTTGTATGATTTGTTTGATGTGTTGCTGGATTCTGTTGGTTAGGATCTTGTTGAATATTTTTGCATCAATATTCATTAGTGATATTGGTCTATAATTTTATTTTCTCGTTGGGTCTTTTCTTGGTTTGAGTACCAAGGTTATGTTTGCTTCATAGAATATGTTGGGTAGTATTCCGTCTTTTTCTATATTTTGGAAAAGGTTGAGTAGTATAGGTACTAGTTCCTCTTTAAAGGTTGGTAGAATTCTGATATGAAGCTGTCTGATCCTGGGCTTTTCTTTTCAGTGAGGTTTTGCATAGTTGATGCTATTTCAGAGCTTGATATAGGTCTGTTCAACATTTCTACCTCATTCTGGCTGAGTCTTGGGAGGTGGCGTGCTTCCAAGTTTTGGTCAATTTCCTTCAGATTTTCATATTTCTGGGAATAAAGTTCCTTGTAATATTCATTAAGGATTTTTTGAATTTCTAAGGGGTCTGTTGTTATTTCATCTTTACCATTTCTAATTGATGAGATTAGAGATTTACTCTTTTTTTCTTGGTTAAGCTGGCCAAAAGTTTATCTATTTATTGACCTTTTCCAAAAACCAACTTTTTGATTTATTGATCTGTTCTATAATCCTTTTATTCTCAATTTAATTTAATTCTGCTCTAATTTTGGTTATTTCTTTTCTTCTGCTGGGTCTCGGCTTGGAATGTTCTTCCTTTTCCAGTTGCTTAAGATATCCCGTTAAGTTGTTAACTTCCTCTCTTTTTGTTCTCTTGAGGAAGGCTTGTAATGCTATAAATTTCCCTCTTAGGACTGCCTTTGTGGTATCCCATAGGTTCTGATAACTCATATCTTCATTATCTTTATGTTCAAAAAATTTGGTAATTTCCATCTTGATCTCGTCTTTGACCCATCTACCACTCAGCATAAGGTTATTTAGCTTCCATGTTTTCGTACAAGACCGCAAATTCCTGTTGTTACAAAGTTCAACTTTTAGTCCATGATGGTCTAAGAAGATGCATGGAATAATTTCTATTCTTTGAAATTTACTGAGGTTAAACTTATGACCTAAGATGTGATCAATTTTGGAGTATGTTCTATGGAGAGATGAGAAAAATGTGTACTCAATTTTGTTAGGATGAAAAGTTCTGTAGATG
>NW_003852633.1:711017-715346 GCF_000181295.1 Otolemur garnettii
ACACCTGCTTTTTTCTGCTTTCCATTAGCCTGGAATATAGATGACCATCCCTTCACCCTGAGTCTATATTTGTCTTTTAAGGTAAGGTGAGATTCTTGTATACAAGAGACGTCTGGTCTGAGTTTCTGTATCCAATCATCCAATCTGGATCTCCTTAGAGGACAGTTTAAGCCATTCACAGTCATAGAAATTATTGATAAGCCTGGTAAAATTTTGGGCATTGAGTTGCTCAAATTTTCAGTAGACATTTTTAATCCTTTTGCCATTGTGGACGTTGGAATTTGATCGAAAGTTTCTGAGTTGGTTTACTTTTGTGGTGAAGGATTGCCCTGATCATTATGGAGGATAGGTTTGAGAATTTCCTGGAGAGCCCTGGAGCAGGGATCTCCTCGGCCACCCATGGGGTGAGTGCCTCTAGCAAGCCGTTCTGGTCCCTCCAGAGTGGGGGACTCCTCTGCCATTGCTCATGGTGTGTGCAAGGCTCTAACCAGTAGTTCTGTGCCTGCCTGGAGCAGGGGAACTCCTCTGCAGCCACCACAGCCCACAGGAGGTGTGTGGCTCTAGCAAGCAGTTCTGCACCCTCCCAGAGCCCTGGAGTAGGGATCTACTGTGCTGCCTGTAGGGTGTGCCACTCTAGCAAGCAGTTCTGGGCCCTCCCAGAGTGAGGAACTCATCCGCTGCCACCCATGGGGAGTGCGCAAGGCTCTAGCAAGTGGTTCTGCACCTGCCCAGAGCAGGGGAAGTCCTCTGTGGCCACCCGCTATACGCAGGAGTTATGCGGCTCTAGCAAGCAGTTCTGGGCCTGCCTAGAGCCCTGGAGCAGGGATCTACTCTGCCACCCACGGGTCGCGTGGCTCTAGCAAGCAGTTCTGGGTCCTCCCAGAGTGGAGGACTTGTCCGCTGCCACCTGCGGAGGTGCACAAGGCTCTAGCAAGTACTCTGTGGCTGCCCGGAACAGGGGAACTCTTCTCCGGCCACCCGCCATCCATGGGAGGCTTGCGGCTGTAGCAAGTGGTTCTGGACCTGTCCAGAGCAAGGGAAGTCCTCTGTGGCCACCCGCCATATGCAGGAGGTGTGCGGCTCTAGCAAGCAGTTCTGCGCCCACCCAGAGCCCTGGAGCAGGGATCTACTCTGCCACCCATGGTGCGCACGGCTCTAGCAAGCAGTTCTGGGTCTTCCCAGAGTGGAGGACTCATCCGCTGCCACCCATGGGGGGGCACAAGGCTCTAGCAAGTACTTCTGTGGCTGCCCAGAGCAGGGGAACTCCTCTCCAGCCACCTGCCACCCTCAGGAGGCTTGCAGCTCTAGCACGCAGTTCTGGACCTGCCCAGAGCCCTGGAGCCGGGGTCTCCTCTTCCACCCATGAGGTGCACGGCTCTAGCAAGCAGTTCTGGGTCCTCCTAGAGTGGGAGACTCGTCCACTGCCACCCGCGGGGGTGCAGAAGGCTCTACCAAGTCGTTCTGTGCCTTCCCGGCACAGGGGACTTCTCTGCAGCCACCTGCCCCCTGCCAGAGGTGGGCGGCTCTAGCAAGAAGTTCTGGGGCCTGCTTTGTACCTGTATTTTGTGTTCTTAAATGATCTTCCTTGGATTTACAGCTTCCTGAACTTCTTTCTGGGCTCAGCTCCCCGTCTTTGGCTTCATATATTCTAATTCCAACCAGTTTTTCTTTCTTTGCTTAGGAGCCTCTGACCAGGGTTACTACCAGTTGGCCATCTTCCAATGTATAATTTTTTAAATGAATAGCTTCAATTAGATTAGCTAAGGTGTTGTTGAGTGTTTTTGCATTAATATTCTTTAGTGGTCTGTAGTTCTCCTTTTGGGTTGGGTTCTTTTTCTGATTTTGGAATCAAGGTGATTTTTGCTTCATAGAACGTGTTGTGAAAGATTCTTTCCTACTCAGTGTATTGGAATAAGTTTTGCACTATATGTACAAGCTCTTCTTGAAGGTATGATAGAATTCTGATGTGAAGCCATCTGGTCCTGGGTTTTTGTTGTTCTTGGAAGCTTTTTACTGTTTCTGCAATCTCAGTGCTTGATATTAGTGTATTCAAGAGATCTATTTCTTCCTAGTTAAGTCTAGGAAGATACTGCGATTCCAGACATTGGTCCATTTCCTCCCCATGGTGAAATTTGTGGGTATAAAGTTTTTGTTAGTAGTCATAAATAATCTCTTATATCTTTTTGGTATTAGTTATTATTTCCCCCTTTTCATTTCTGATTGAGGTTATTAAAGATTTTTACTTTTGTATTTCTGGTTAATTGGGCCAATGGCTCATTGATTTTATTTTTGTTTCTGAAGAACCAACTTTTTGTTTAATTAATTTTCTGAATTATTCTTGTATTTTCAATCTCATTTGTATCTTATTTAATTTTGGTTGTTTCTTTTCTCCTGCTACATTTAGCATTGAATTTCTCTTCTTTTTCCATTTCTTTAAGATGATTTACTAGGTTATTGATGCACTCTATTTCTGTTTTTTAGATGTAGGCATTAGATGTCATAAATTTCCCTTTTAGGACTATTTTGCAGTGTCCCAGATGTTTTGGTAGCTTGTGACTTCATTGTTGTTATGCTCAAGGAAGTTAATGATTTTCCTTTTTTATCTCTTCCTTTACTCTATTGTCATTCAGCATAAGGTTGTTTAATTTCTGTGCCTTTGTGTGGGTATGACAATTTTTATTGCAGTCAAGTTCTACCTTTATTGCCTTGTGGTCTAAGAGGATACAAGGTAAAATTTCAATTCTTTTGACTTTGTTGAGGTTTGATTAGTGTCCTTGGATATGATCTATTTTGGAGAATCATCCATGGGCTGACAAGAAGAAAGTATATTTTTTACCTTTGGGATGGGATATTCTGCACGTGTCTATCAAGTACAGTTGTTCTAGGGTCACATTTAAGTACCTTGTATCTTTGTTTAATTTCTGTTTGGAGGATCTGTCAAACTCCTTGAAAGGAGTGTTAAAGTCTCTTGCTATTATGATGTTATGGGATATCATATTGCTCAAACTAATTAAGGTAGGTTTCAAAAATCTGGGAGCATTTAAGTTGAGTGATTAAATATTTAGAATTGAACTTTCTTCTTATTGTATTTTTCCCTTGACCAATATAAAGTGTCCACCTTTTTTTTTTTTTTAATTTTAGTTGCTTTAAATGCACTTGCATAAGAAAAGAAGATTCTGTCTTTTCTTTTGCTTTTCATTTGCCTGAAAAATTGTCTTCCATCCCTTGGCCCTTTGAGTTTTACTTGTTCCTTGGAGGCTAGGTGTGTTGTCTGCACACAGCAAATGGATGTCTTATGCTTTTTTTATTCAGTCTGCCAGCTTATGCTTCTATAGTAGGGATTTCAAACTTTTAACATTTATTGGGAGAATTGATAAGGGTGGTGGAGTTCTATTCAACTTATTTTGTGAAAGTCCATTGCTTGATTCTATCTTTTGAATCATTATAGCAGCTGGGTTTTGTCCTTTAGTTTCTGGGTATTTAGGTTGCTGATGGTCCATTGTGATGGTCAGTGTGGAGAATAAGTGTTAAGTATTTCCTGTAGAACTGGTCTTGTGGCAAACTTCCACAGTGTTTGTATACCAGTAAATGATTTGCTTTCTCTGTCAATTTTAAAGCTTAGTTTAGTGGGATATAGAATTCTGGGCTGAAAAATTGTTTTGTTTAAGTAGATTAAAGGTACGTGACTATTGTCTTCTAGCTTTAAAAGTCTTATTTGAGAAGTCGATGTTCACCTGATAGATTGACCCCTGTATGACAATTGGCTCTTACTGGTAGCATGCAGAATCTTCTCTTTCATCTTGACTTTGGACATTTTCATGACAATATGTCTTGGAGAAGTTCTATTTGAGTTTAGATGACCTGGGGTCTGATATTCCCCTGAAAGTTGTGTGTCAGAATCTTTGGTGATATTTGGGAAATTTTCATTTATGATATCCTCTAGTAGGGCTTTCACTCCTTTGGGGTATTCTCCTTCCCCTAGGATACCTATAATTCATATGTTTGAATGTTCATAAAGTCCCATAATTCTATCTGTGAACATTCTGCTTCCTCTCTCTTTTTTCTGTCACTTTAACTGCCTGTGGTAGCTCAGGAGATTTATCCTCTACCTCTGACATTCTTTCTTCTGCATGGTCTATATTATTCATACTTTCTACTGCATCTTTAAGTTCTCTGATTGACTGCTTCAATTCTTTAAGCTCTGCTATATCCCTTCTGTATTCTTTTTTTTATTTTATTGAATGGTAACTATGTACATTAATGCACTTCTGGGGTACAGTGTGGGGTTTTCACATGCAATCTGAAATACTTCCATCAAACGGGTCAACA
>NW_003852633.1:717431-719584 GCF_000181295.1 Otolemur garnettii
ACTACTCTGAGATATCATCTAACTCCAGTGAGATTAGCCCATATCACTAAATCCCAAAACCAGAGATGCTGGCGTGGATGTGGAGAAAAGGGAACCTTCTGTATTCTTTATATCATTCATTTATTATTTGAACTTGATTTTTGGATTTCCTTTTTGTTATTTTCCACTTTCTCAGTAATTACCATCATTGTATTTATAATCTATATTTTAATTTTCCTTTCTGTCATTTCTAACATTTCTTTATACGTGTAATCTTCTGCAGTAGCTACCTCGTGATCCCTTGTGGAATTGTGTTGTGGTTTCTCATGTTTCTAGGATTTTTCTGCTATTTCTTCCCAAGAGTTTTTTTTTGTGTGTGTGTGTTTCCTTGCCCTACTTTTTTTCTTCCACTCCCTCCTGCTCTTTAAATTACTGTACCTCTCACCTAAGGTGTTAAAATGTCCTTTTGGTAAGGACTGAAAGGAAGAGCAGAGTGAAGACCAGCAACAGATAAAAGATATGAAAAGAGAAAAGAGAAAGGAAAGGAGAGAGGAAAAAGGAAGATTGACTAAAGGAAGAGAGGAATAGAAGAAGAGAGACAGGAGTAATATTGGTGTACAGTAAGGTACTTTGTCCCACATCCACAAATCCCAACCTCTGGTGGGGCTGTTTTGGGTAGGTCTCTTGCCCTCCTGAAAGACACAATACCCTACCTCCACCAAATAGAGAAGAAAAACAAAAATACTACAAATCAGACCAAAACAGACAAAAAACCTTAAGGGGAAAAAAATAGTTGGAGGGAAAAAATGAATAACGGGCAGAAAACTAGCACCAATGCAGCACTCATTATTAAAGCAGGCAACAATGAAATATTATATTTACATGTGAAAAATGAAGGAAAATAAAGAACAAGAAAAATCTGGCAGAAAAATTTGGGAAAAAAATAAGAAAAAAAAAAACTGTGTGTGTTTATTTATTTATGGTGAGTATTGCCTGGGCAATATGTGATCTTCTAGGGCAGGCATCCTCAAACTTTTTAAACAGGGGGCCAATTCACTGTCCCTTAGACTTAGAGGGCCAGATTGTTGGCCCTGGGATGATTTAGCTGCTAAGCAGGACAGGCAGCAGTGCCAAAAATACCTGGTGGGCCAGATAAATGTCCTAGGTGGGCTGCATATGGCGTACAGGCCATAGTTTGAGGATGCCTGTTCTAGGGTATGAAATACTAATCACAATGCTGACACAGCTGAATAAGATAGAGACTGGAAACTTCTGCTGACTTCTTTACCCTCAAAGCCCACAGGGCTGGGAAATTGAAGCTGTCCTTAGCCCACTTGATAGATATGCCTTGACCTTTCCAATTGGTGAGCCTTGGCTATGCAATGGCTTTCCCAGGAATGTGTGTGTTGCTTGAGTCTCTCCAAGCTGCCTGGTTATCTGGCACACCATAACCAGCCTCGGTCAGGACTCTGGGCTTAATCTGCAAGGCAGATTTCCCACAGTGGCTGTACCTGGCCTGCAGCAGAACAATGAAAGCTGTTCTCTGCCCCAGTGGTTCAGTCCTGGCCTTTGGGTGCTGTTCAAAGTTACCTGAATGCTCACCCAAACTCTTCCAAGGTATACCACTTAGCTAAATGCCTGAGTCTGAATAAAAACATCCCACAGGGAAGGCTTTCCCTGTCTGCAATCTCTCACCATCACTACCATTGCAGCTGCCACAGCTGGCCAGCCTCTGCCCAGACACAAGCATTTGCTGCTGCCTCACTGTTTTTGTCCTCTTGGGGTCCAGAAGTCTTCTGCTACTCTTTGTGTCCTTGAGGGGATGTTTCTGTGCAGAGCCCACAAGCCAGAAGTGCCTAGAATCTTATCTCTCTAATCTCACCTTGCCTGGCTGAAAAGAAGCTGTCTCTAATTCATCATTTTGCTTTACCTCTTAAAAGTACACTTTATTTAGACAATTAAATCTGTAGGGTTTTTGTAGTAAAATAAAAAAATTAGAGAAAAAATATAATTCAAAAAATAAAAAAATTGTGGCCCACCTATACTAAATTGCAGTTTTGTTTCCAATGACAGCTCATAAAATGAGACATATGTGTTTAACTAAACTAATTTGTTAACAGGACTAAAATACTGATGAAAAAATATAAAATTATAGGACAGTGCCTGTGGCTTAG
>NW_003852633.1:719699-739425 GCF_000181295.1 Otolemur garnettii
AAAATCATACACAGTAGTTAGCTTTACTCTAATTTGTTTTTTGTTCCAGCTATTTGTTGTTGTTGTTGTTGTGGATTTTTAACCCTGACATAACATATAAGATTTTAATATGTAAAATCTTTTAATTTCAAAATAGACACACACACAAAAAAATTAAGAGTATTTACCCAAAAATACATGCCTGACATATTTTGAAATAAGTACCCTAGCAATAACATTACAAAAACTTTCTGAAAATACATGTCTCAATCTACAAACTATATGCCAGAAAAAATATGTTTGAAATTTATCTCTAAGACTGATTTAAAAAAACAAACTACAAAACCCTTAAGGCTCAACAAAAATCACCTGTTGGCATCACTAAAAAAACAAAAACAAACAAACCTATAGAATATTAAACTCTATATACTGAGTCTGTATAAATACAAGAAAAATTAAATCCTAAATAAAATTTTCCCAGTAAGTGATGTAGCTAAAACAAAGCCTCACAATTTTCCTTACATCCAACTAATTTTCAAAAATATTCACTTAAATTACCCAGAACTTCAAATCAGTTTTATAAAAACTCTTAAATATAATTATCTTAAAAACTGTGTCAAGACTATAAATAAATATACTAATGTTCCCATTATGTAAACCTTAGTCTCAAACCCCAAACTTAAAAATATTTAAGTAGTAAAGGATTTCATTCTTTTAGATTATACACAACCCTGTCAATATAAAAAACCCAGATTCAACCACTGCTTTACCTTGGAGTAGTTTTTGAGATATATCTTCCAAATGTTATGTTCCAATAACAGGCCCACACAGACCAAGAAATTTACTCAACTGGCCTTAGACCCTCTACCCAAGATGCCTTTCCTACTTTTTCAAAACTTCCAATAGATAGCCTTTGATTTCTACCGTGACAGCCCAGCCACCTCCTGAATTAAACAATGCCACACTCTGAGTTACATATAACAAGTCCCTTACCCTACCTCCTAAAACCTACATACATTCCAGCTAGTACCACATTAGCCTCAAGATTGGAGGGAAAGAAAACTAACAAACTCAAGAGAAAGTAGACTGGTCTCTAGGACACCCTACTTACAACACTTACAGCAGTTAAGTTGTCTAAATGACATTTCTACATCTAGTTTTATCCTCCTAAAAAACCTCAACAAACTCAGTCTAAACCAGTGAACTACAGAGCTGTGCAGAGATAAAAATTTAAAACTTCAGTTATTAAAATAAAAAATGTATTATTCTCAGATGTATTTGTTTATTATATTTAATATGTCCCTTCTGTTTTTTTAACTGTGCTACATGTTGTTCCCAATGTAACTTTAAACTTATCCTTTACCTGAATAAATTCAATCCCTAAACAAGTATAATAAATCATGGACATTATTTTCATTTAAAATCTACTTCATAGATATAAAAAGCAATACAAGTAGAGAATTAAAGCACATATAGTGAGAATAGGCAGACTAGAGCAGACATAACACAGCTGGTCTGGTCTGGTCAGTTTAGGCCCTGCCTGACCTTCCCTGCTATCTCCCATTCTTACTGTTTTATAAATTTAGCTCCCACCTTAAAGATGCCATCTTAAATAGTTTAGGTTGATTGATTTAAGAGATTAACTTTTAAGTTAAAATATTATTTATGAGTCATGATTTCTGCTGATTATTGTTTAAGGTAAGCATTAATATGATCTTCACTTTAAATGTATATAACTGTAATGTTGAAAATGGATAAACAAAACAGTCTTAAAGAATCTATTTTCTCTGTTCTCCAGAATTCTGTTCTTCTGATTAATAATGGTCTGTAGACTAACCCCATCTTTACATATTGAGTGACAATAAAAGGTGGCCAAACCCTCTTTGTTCAATAACATCTAGGCTTCATCACAGCCACCTATTTGACCTTAGAATTCAGATGTTCAAATTTAAGAACATAAGCTTAAAGTTAAATCTAGCAAAATTTAAAAATATTACAGAGGTGGCAGTTCTATAATTTTTTAACATCTGAAGTTTAATAGTAGTTCTAAAATTAGTTTTATTTATTAAAAAATACCAAAGTCACTTGAACAAAAAGGCATTTGACTTCCATTTCCTTGATAAAATAATTGATTTAAGCACTTTTATAAAGAAAATTAATTAGAATTCTTTGCATATTTTGATAGTTAAATATCATAGGCACATGACATATATAGAAACCAGACAGACAGATACATAGATACAAACAATATATATCTGCCAGCTATTAAACATATATTTTTGTTCAGAGTGTTAATATTAGTTTACCAAGGTTTTACTTATTTTATTTTTCTATTAATCATTATTGCACCCTATGTATTAGATCTTACCAAGAAAAAATAAACATAGGTATCTTAGTGAGAATTGTTATTTTAAACAATGCAACATCATTGTAACAATTTAAGGATTTATTCACAGGCTTTTTTTTCTTCAGAATCAAGAGGATTCCTAAAAGTCTGAGAAAGAGAGCTTGCAATGTTAAAGGTGTTAGGTGTTCCACTTAACTTTGATATTTCATTAATACAATGGGGTAAGGCCATTTGATTTGATCCTCCATTAGGCAGAGAATCTGTGGAATACACAGTGGTTTGTATTTTATTTTATACTCCAGAGATGGAAATAGAAGATGAAAATAGAGGTTTTAAAATTTAGAGAGAGAAGAGAAAGTAGCCTTTGTGTTAACGGAAAAATTATTTTGAGTCTTAAAGTTATTTCTGTCTCTGAAATTTTTTTATCACAGTGTTTGCTACTATTTGAAAAATTTTCAATTTTTGTTCTTGGGACTGCTGTTTTCCCCACCCCCTTTCTCCCTTATGTCTGTCTCCTTTGATTATAAAAAAACCATTAAAGGCCAGTTTTGCAGTCCTGTTTGTGAAATGGGAGGCTATTTTTCATGCTTTTGGAGTTTATGTTAAAAGTTAGGAACTAATTGGGTGATAAAGTATACTGATAGGATAGATTGTTCTTCCCTGGTGTCAGGATTTAAATTGGAAAGGAGGGAGTTAAGAGAGATATCTTGTAATGAGCACTTTGTAACAGGGCTTAAAGTTGTAGTTTATGATTACCTTTTCTTGAGAAAGATACAGTCTTATTTTTGCATGAATTAGGTAGAAAAAGGGGGAAAACAAATTGAAATTAAACCAGTATTAGAAAGACATTCAATAGATCTGTCCCTAAATTCAATCTCTCCACAGGTGTCCAAGGTTAGTTCATCCTTGTTCTCTTTAAGTTTAGTCAGATTAGGTCAGGGGCCTGCAGAATCTTTTTGTTACCTACTTAGTCCATTTATAATTCACCTGAGGTTCTCAGGGAAGAGAGGCTAATACTTTCCAGAGAAATAGGAGGAAGCAAAATGTAGCTGCTTTCAAAATTGTTACACAATGGATACAATAAAATGAGGCAAAAGAAAAGGAAAATACTGGGGTTCTGTAAGCAGAAACAGAGAATGTGAAAATTACATGAAAATTCAAGATGATGTAGTTGAAACATTTAAAGCCCTGGCCACATACACCAGGGCTGGCAGGTTGGAACCCAGCCTGGGCCAGTTAAACAACAATGACAACTACAACAACAAAAAAATATAGCCAGGCATTGTGGTGGGTGCCTCACAGCTACTTGGGAGGCTGAGGCAAGAGAATCACTTGCCCGAATGTTTGAGATTGCTGTGAGCTATGGCACCATAGCACTCTACCAAGGGAGACATATTGAGTCTCTGTCTCAAAAAAAAAAAAAATACATGAACAGAGAAAAAAAATTAAAGGCAAAGGAAAAATAATGTAATCTCTCTGTAAGGCTACTGTATTTAGTTATGGTCCCTTTTTTTTCTCTCTTACCAAGAGATGAGTGTGACCAATCTGTCCCTTGTCATCCTGGGATTACATCCTGGGTATCCTCACAGTTGACTGTCTTTGAAAGTGTTCTCGGAGCCTCTGATCAGAGACGCAAGGAAAAGGAACTGCAGACGAGATGATTGATTTGAAGGGAGGTCGAGACACCCTCAGGTCAGTGACCAGGCCTGACTTTACTGATTATCTTATATACTTTCAAACATTCAGTAAGAATTTAACACAGATACAAAGAAGTGAAGTAAAATTAGGAAGCTACCATTAAGATTACAATTCAGTGTGAAGGCTGAGGAACACATATACAATTGATTTTGTTTAGAGTAAAAACATAAAGGAGACTGCTTGTCTATTCTCACTGGCCCAAACTGAAACTAGAGATTATAATGTTAATGAAGGAAGAAGACAGAGAACAGAACCCAACGCCCTAGGACATGTGTTCAAGCTTCCAGCTGTGACCCCATCTCGCTCTCCAGATCTCTTTGTGAGAGTCTTTCTGCTTATTTCTGCATATCTATAGACTGCTTGCAGAAGCTCGATCTTCAAAGAAATCTTTCCCAGAGCCATTCTCCTGGAGGAGCACATGAAGCGAACTGCCATGTCTGAGCATGGGGTGCTTATCTTTACATGTCTTCTTAGCCCCGTGTTGGGTAGCAATTGCTGTATGTCCCTGTGGGTTTCAACCTGGGTTGGAGTTAACAGAAATACAAAGTTGGGGGAAATAACAAAACTCTACATTAACTTAATGCATAATGTCTGGAAAGCCTGGTGAGAGGCCTACATTGACTCACACACCACATGTCAGACTGAGACAATGCAGCTTTCTGCCTTCTCAGAAACCTTTTATTGATCTCTAAGACAAACCATTTGTGAAAAGATGCAAAGGTGTCACAAGTCAAAAAAGGATTATAAGGAACTCAAGCCCCCAGGAATATTGGGGAAAGAGATTTCTGTGTAATTGGGAACATAGGGAAGTGAGTTGTCAACAATGGCCAATAAGACATTTTGAAAGGGGAGGGGAAAACAAGTTTCATCCTGACAGGTAAATCATGCCAGGTTTCCTAATCTAACTGCCAATCAAGAGTTTAAAGTGCTCAGCCACATTTCCCTTCAGATTCTCCATACAGGGATGGTCATAATGACTTTGTCCTGTCTGGAGTGCTTCTGGGCTCTTTCCATCATTTGTGGTCTTAATGAGCACCCAGGATGGTACATCTGCATGCTTTTTCCCAGGTATATCTGCAGAGAGATCAGCCTATCTGTCTCCCACACAATCCTATATTTCTCTAAGCCTGTTGACTTAGGACCCAAAGTAGCTAGGTGGACTCATTCTGTGTCTCCCAGTGAAAGAATTAAGACCTATAGGCCAACAAGCCTAAAGTAGTGAAAACAAGAGGCACACATTCAGCGGTTCTGAACCTGTGAGTTGCGACCCACAGAAACTGTGTTAAAGGGCCACAACATTAGGAAGGTTGAGAACCACTGTTAGTGGATCACTAGGAGTAATGGTGAATGAGGCCAATCCCATTTCTACCCCTTGATTTCTGGACATGTGAATATTTGCTATGGGAGAAATAGTACAATATATTAGATGCTCATAAGAGCAAAAACAACCTTCTGGTGAACCTTACCCCAGACCTGTAGAGTGCTGCCATCTGGCTAACATTGTTATTGTGACATCAAGAGACCATGTAATCATTTTATCAAACCTGCTGCTTCAGGATGGTGGAGGATATAGTAAGACTAGCAAATTCCATATGCATGAGCCCAATGCCACATTTCTTTAGTTGTGAAGTAAGTACTTTCATCAGAAGCACCTGACAGTGCATAAGTCAACCTTAATCTTTGCTAAGTCCAGAGATGGTAGTTCTAGAGGAAGCATTTCTAGCATGGAATACAGCTGTATATTAAGTGTAAGTAACTATTCCTATATGGACCAACTGCTTTACATTCCATGATGAAAGCAGCTCAGTGTCATCAACCTGCCATTACATTGTATGTTACCATTCCAACTTAGTATATGTTACCAGGTTGGGATCACAGTATTGGTCTCTCATGCTGGTGAATTGAGTACTCGTTTGTGGCTGCAGTTAGGTTGGCCTTGGTTATTAGAAGTCTATGTTGTCAAACCTGTGCCACCAAAGCTACTTTGTTGGTGAACCCATGGGGCAATAACTGAGGTGGCTAATACTAGAGGCAAACTAGTATTACATAATGTTTTATCCTATCTTCTTGATTATCAGAAGGTACCATAACTAAATACAGTAGCCTTACAGAGAAATTACATTTTTACCTCAGTCCTACTCCTCTGAGGTAAAAATTTGATGAGCATTCACATGGCACAGAAATATTTTCACATCTTTTGCACATTCACAGAAGTAAATTCACACACCTTTTTCTCAGATTTTTTTTAAATGCCTTTAATCATTGCTTATAATAGTATTTCCAACTGCCCTAGCAAGACAGGCTGCTTAAGGAATCTCAAAAACCTAATAAGCACAAACTACATACATATTTTATTACAGAGTTCCATAGATGTCAATTTAAGTTATTTTGATATGTGATACCCTATTTACCTTTTCAGCTTTTTTTTGAAGTTTCTATACTGACGTCAATAGAATGTGCTCTCTGTATTTATAAATTCCATCATTAGAAGTTCATTGTTTATTTTTATAATTTGGTATTCAATAATTACCCACAGAACAATTTTTAAAATACTGTTTTGTTATCTAGAAGGGCTTTTAAATTTTAATGGAAATAGATACCTTACCATAGATATTTAAAAATTATAACTAAGAGTATATAGCTATATATTATAGTATATATTTAACTGGAAACCAGTTATTTCCAGGTCTTAGAGATGTGACTGGCATTTTTTATTGACTCCTCCAGCCTCAGTTCTGCCTACAATAAGAGTAGTCAGTGAGCAACTGACTCATAAATACATTTGTCTATTTGAAAATTGATATTGAATGAAGCCATACTACTGGGAAGCTTTTAAAATTTCTAGCTTAAGAATAATGATATCCATTAAAAAAATATGGCTAGATTTCTGAGGATTTTTTATCTCTATTTTTTAAATTAATTTGAAGTCCTCAATGACCTCAATAAACCATTGGCTACAGCCCATGAAACAGAATGTATTGTGGGGGTCCTCAAACTTTTTAAACAGGGGACCAGTTCACTGTCCCTCAGACCATTGGAGGGCCAGACTGCGGGCCCCAGGATGAGTCAGCTGCTAAGCAGGAAAGGCAGCAGCGGCAAAAACACCCGGCGAGCTGGATAAATGTCCTAAATGGACCACATGTGGGCCATGGGCCATAGTTTGAGGACACCTGAATTGTATTGGCTCAGTGCCTGTGGCTCAAGCAGCTAAGGTGCCAGCCACATATACCTGAGCTGGTGGGTTTGAATCCAGCCCAGGCCTGCCAAACAATGATGGCTGCAACCAAAACAATAGCCATGCGTTGTGGCAGGTGCCTATAGTCCCAGTTACTTTAGAGGTGGGGAGAGAATCACTTGAGCCCAGGAGTTAGAGGTTTCTATGAGCTGTGATGCCACAGCACTCTACCCAGGGTGACAGCTTGAGGCTCTGTCTCAATGAAAAAAAGAAAGAAAAAGAAAGAAAAGAAAGAAAAAAGAAAAGAGAGAGAGAGAGAAAGAGAGAGAGAGAGAGAAAGAAAGAAAGAGAGAATGTATTTGCAAGTCTGGCCATTTCTCCTTCCAAACAAAGTGCACAAGCAAGCTTCACTGCCTAAATATCTTAGTAAGAATATTTCCCTTCACAACTGTCCTTCAGGGAAATCTTACAGAGGGCCATTTACATCTGTCCACATTTGGGTAGTGCTTGCATATCCCAAAGAGCCATCTGTAAACAAGGTTTTAATCTGCCTCTGTCAACTGAGCATAGGGTATCCCCCACTCCTGGAGATCATGAGTACACCTCAGAGAGAGAGGGCAGTGTAGCAGGAGTGAGACCATAGACATGGGCATTCTTCATGTTACCTTCTTGTAACCTTGTAACCTTCAAGGCCTTGAATGGTGTAAGTGGTGCTGCCCAGAGTCAGGGCCACAGAGATGTTCAGGACATGTTTATTGAAAGGGGAAGGTGGAAATAAAAAAGCAAAAAAAGGGGGGGAGGGTGACCTACCTGGACAGTACAAAGATAGCATCTGTGCCCAGGGAGACAGTTAGAGACTCCTCTTATATGGGGATGTGGGTGGTGGGCACATTCCACAGTTTGCTTGTCAGGTTAGAGTCTATTGGCACAAACTTCTGGGGGTAGACCCCCTATATCTTTTGTGTCTTTTTTGTGTGTGAGGAAAGAAGGAATAGGAGGGGGAAGGGTTTGTATGTGTCTGCATTAGTTCCCCCTCAACATTTCTGACTCTTGTTAAAAGGGGTGGTAGGGATGATGGTCTGTCTTTGGAAACTGCTTCGTGATGAATAGGACAGTAGTTGTCCTCAATGGGATAAATTTGGTGTTGGTGGGGCTAAGTGGCTTTGGCATACATTGGAGTTGGTTAGGAAAGTAGTGGAATTGAGTTCTGACTTCAGTTAACACCCTTTTTACCCTGACTTGAATAAATGAGGACAGAAATTGGATGACAAAAGGGGCAACAGTTAATAACAGGAGTACTGCAGTGAGGAGGCTCAAGAGGGATAGAACCTCATCCCCACAAGCTGTTGAACCAGGATCTTTAATTTTGAGATCACAGGTGGATAGCTTGTTCCCACAGCTGGATGATGCCCTTTTGGACCAGACCATACTTAATGGTATAGAAACAGCATGCCTCTTGTAAGAAAGTGTAAAGGCCCTTTCCCTTCTTTCATAATTAGATCTAAGCCTCTAAGATGGTAGGTGGGAGGGAAACTGGACAGTACAAAAAGGTTGAGCAAGGTAACTTCACCTTCTGGAGAACTGAGAAACTGTGGAATGTATAAAGGAGAGGCTGTAAGTTTTTTTAATTATTATTTTAACAATGGTGATAAGAGAAATAGAGGTCTTTAAAATTTAGGAAGACCAGAGAATGTGGCAGTGGTATTTAAATTTTTTTTCTGCTTTTGGGGCTGTTGTCAGTCCTATTTTCTCTTTTTTCTCTATCCTCTCTCCATATCTATCAAAATATCATGAAGGCTAGGTCTAAAATTTATGTTTTGGGGGATTGGGACTTCTTTTAAGTTGTAGACTTTATGCCCAATATTTGGACTGACTGAGATAGGAGGCCAGTTGGAAGATGAAGTACATTGCTCCTCTCTGGTATGGAGCATATTGCAAGGGTACAAGTCAAATCTATCAAGTGTAGAACATAAATGTCATAACACAATAATCAAGTAAGTGAAGTGAAAGCTATATTAATTAGTTCGATGTAAGCATGTCAAATTGTATAAAAAGCATGTTGTATCCCACATATGCATAAATGTATTCATGATCTATGTGTATATGACTTAATAGAATATAAAAATAAATAAATTGGTAAAATGTTTAAAAACAATAAATTAGTAAAGTGTTTTAGACAAGGGAAAGGGATGGATTTTTATCCTTGTTTTGAGAGATTTACCATGACTTTTTCACCTCTGATATATGCATGTAGGAAAGAAGAGAGTGTAGGAGAGGCTGATGTGGAAGCTGGTGGGTGTGGCAGAAGCTGGAACAGGGCAGAGAGAAGTCCTGGGAAAGGGTAGGGGAAGAGTGGCTGTTGGATCTGTGAGTTGCCCTGTCCTGCCCTGCTGCACATGCCTGGTACTTTGTCAGCATTGGCCTAGGGAGTATGTATGGCTTTTGGCAGCAGGATCCACGGGGTCTGTAGAAATCTGTGGTTCTGCATCTTGCACCCATAGCCCCACCCACACTGGCAGGTGGGGCAGAAGGTTGTTGGGCATGTGAGATCACCCTGCCCTGTTGCAGCCAATGCACCTGACTCTGGGCAGTGTGCATGGCTTTCCATACCACTGCCACAGGGAGCTGTTGGGTCAGGAGCTGGTGGATTTTAAGCCTCAGGGTTCTGAGTTTCAAGATCCATCTGTGTTTGGGAAAGGGGTGAGACTATTGGGCAAGGGAAGGAAGCCCTGAGAAGTCCCAGGATGGGTGGGATTAGGGAAAGTGGATGGCCTTGAGACTTCAAGGGTGGGTTAGGAAACAGAGAGGCAGTAGGTACTTGAGAAATTTCTGGAGGAGGGAAGAAAGGGAAGATGACCAGGGAATATAGAGGGAAAAGTGTTGGAGCCACAGTCTATACAGAGGAGAGCAGAGGTAGATAGAGACCAGAAGACAGAGGATTTCAATCCATCTGCCTTTTTTTTTTTTTTTTGCAGGAAATTATTTCAGTTCTCTAAAATATTGAAATTAAAGGTCTTGTCTTATAGTTTGTATTGAGGTTGAAGGAGACACCTTCAAGGTATCTCTGTTCTAGCAGGTGAAAGAGCCAGCTCCCATGTCTCAGGAGGTTCTTCTACTACTTGGGTAGAAAAGAAGGTATCCCTTGTTTCCCAAAACCCAGGAGTGAAAGACGAAGAAAGACTGACAAAGGTCAGATATCCCTATCTCTCCCAGAGAACTTAAGGCCTCTAGGACCTTAAAAAGCCTAAAGGAGGCTCCACCATTGGGTTTGAAGTGAAAAAACAAATTGAGGTCCTGGACCCCAGAAGGGCACAGAAGTAGGACAAAACCTTCTAATTAGGCATGAACAAATGAACCAAATATAGATGAAATGACAGGGAAGTGAGAACATAGAGGCAGGGAGGGAGACAAACAGCAATCCCAAAGGGATTTTTTTTTTATTATTAAATCATAAACACACATATCATGTATACATTAATGCAATTATGGGGTATATTGTGCTGATTTCATATAGAATTAGAAATGCTTACATCACCATGGTTTATCTCATCTCATTTACTTAATTATTATGTTAAGACATTTATACTCTATACTAATAGATCTGACATATACCTTTTGCATTCTGGTGTTTTTTGAAGCTATTTATAGGCTTTACTCACATTTAAATGGCAGTGGGGATAAAATCCTCTGGGACTCCCCAACAGACAAGTGGGTCAGCAGAGTCAGGTGTGGTCACAGCCAGACTAATTTCTCAGAAAACTGTGGTGACTAGGGAGGCTGCAGTCAGCTTCTAGTCAGCCACTAGTCTTGGGTTTTGACATCATATGAAATGTATAATTGTTGGCACTGAGAGATGAGACCACAGAGGAGATTTTCAGGCCAGGTTTATTGAAAGGTCAGGGGGTGACCTGACTGGGCAATGCAAAGATGGCATCTCCACCCAGGGGACAGTAAGAAACTCCTTTTATATGAGGTGCGGAGGTGTCACATTCTACATGTTTCTTGTCAGGTTAGGGTCTTTTACCGGAAATTCTGGGGGTGGGGCTAGCTAGATCCTTTGTGTCTTTGTTTTGAGAGGAAAGATGGAAGAAGAAGAGGGGAAAGGGTTTTTATGGGGCTTCATTAGGCCCCCCAATGGGTCTGCTTATGGCTGATTATGCATATAACACTCCCATTGGAAGATGAGTGGATTACTGCTGTGCACACACAACATTATGGTTCTGTGGCTAAATGTCACTCAGTTAGTAATGAATAGCCCAAAAGGTATTGCAACATTTTGGTCATGCTCAAGTGTTTGATTTCTACAAAAAGCCCAATTGCAGGCCAAGGGCTACCTTGCAAAATGAGAGTATTTCTCTGAGGATATTTCCAAGGCCTTGCCCCAACATCCTAAGCTCCTCTGCTGCAATTTACTTATGGAGTCTTGCCACAGGCTGCAGACAGCATCCATACCTGCCATTGACACTTCAAGTACCATTGGATCTGCTGGATTATGTGGCCTAAGGAGCCAAGCAGCTTGTATAGTAGCCTGGGCTGTTGTAGAGCCTTTATTCTGGGCCCCACTGTAAACTAGCAGCTTTTTGTGTCATTTGGTAGTTGGGCCAGAGTAACAAAACCCAAATTAGGAATGTGTTGTCTCCAATGTGCAAATATGACCCTAGGTACTGACTCTTGTTTTCAGGAGGGGCCTGTTGCAACAAAGCGTACTTAACCATAGAAGGAATATCTCCACATGTGATACATCACTAGATCCCTAAAAATTTCACTATGTCCCCTAAATTTGTCAGATTTATTTCCTACCAAATGATGTGCAAATGACATTGGTCCCATAAGTCCAGATTAGTTACTACTTCATACTCCCTTGATCCACCCTGCACAATGTCATCAATACAATGAGTCAGTATGATACCCTGTATGAGATCTATGATTGAGTTACCTTTGAAATAAATTGTGACACAGGGCTGGAGACCTGATAAACACTTGAGGCAGGACACTCAATGTGTAATGCTGGCCTTGTGAGCTTATAGCGATCAATATACTCCTGGTGGGCCTTCAGGACAGGTATGGGAAAAAGCATTCATCAGATCAATAGCTGCATACCATGTCCTGGAGATATGCTGATTTGCTGAAGCAATAAAACCACATCTGGTACAGCCTCTGTAATTCTAGACATCACTTGGTTCAGTTAATGACAAACTATGGTCATATCATTCTCCAGGTTGTCTCTGTATGCCACACAGGCCAAATGGGAGAGTTGAGTGGGGTTGTGGAGGGACTCACCACTGCTGCATCCTTCAAATCAGTCATGGTGGCACTAATCCCTGCAGTCCCTCCAGGGATGTTGTACCAGTTTTTGATTTACTGTTTTCTTAGGTAGGCACATCTCTAATGACTTCTATTTGGCCTTTTTCACCAGTGTAGTTCTCAGTTCAAAGATCTGGGACCAATGTTGGAATTTTGTCAGCTGCTAAGTGTCCATTATAGTTGTGCATCAGGACCTGTGAAGATGACCACAGGATGGGTTTGAGAACCCACTGGACTCACTGTAGCTAGGACATGAACACAAAAGGTATGTCCATCAAGGACCTAACCTCTGTAAGCCCGACTCTAACTGAAGGATCACAGGGATGTTTCAGGCTTCCTGGAATCAATGTCAGTTCAGAGCCAGTGTCTAATAGTTCCCAAAAGGTCTAATCATCTCCCTTTCGCCAGTGCAGTTACCCTGGTAAAATGTGGTGAGTCCCTTTAGGGAAGGATGGAAGAAAGTTTAACAGTGTAATGTTTTGGAGGTTTCCAGGGATTCTATCTGAGGAAAACTAGCCTCTGCTTTAGCAAAGAGTCTCTGAGACTTATAAATTGGCTGAATTTTGGCATTTGATAGAGGGACTGTGATTCTCAGTTTTTATGATTTGTGTTAGAATTTCATTCACTTGATCTGACTGCATTCTGTTCATATAAATGAAGTAGAAACTGAGGAGGCTTCCTAATTCTTTCACTTCTAGGAACACAATGGCTGACCATCCAGCTCCATAATCTACAGAAGTTGACTGTTCTCACTGTGACTTTGCTCTTGTCATCCATGGAATTAACTATGGCCGCTTCATCTCTGCAGTTTGTTTGCCATTCCATAGATACTGCCTCTTTGGAATCCTGTCATTTTCATGCATTTACTTCTTTCTATATGGTTCTTGGTGTAATATTCAGCGTATAGAACAGAGAAATCACAGAGGTCTTCAGGGATGCTAGGGTGATGTCAAAGTATTGCTGAAAAGTGTCTTCTGGACACTCCCAAGATGTATACATAGATTTTTAATGACAAATCCATTTTAGTATTCCAGTCTCCCTAAGCCCTTGTGTACTTCAATGATAAATCAAGGTAGGTGGCTAAATTCACACATATCCTTGGCTATGTTTTGATGTATCTTTCAGCCAACCAAACAGGCAAGTTTTTGCATCTTTCTTAACCTCCCAAGCTTCAATATTAAATGCAGAATATCAGTTTAGTGGACTCATATTTATGAATTTAATGTAGTTCTTTCTTTTTTTTATTGTTGGAGATTTATAGAGGGTACAAACAACCAGGATATACTGATTTCAGTTGTTAGGTAAAGTTCCTCTTATAATTAATTGTGTCCTGCCCTAAAATGGTGTGTCACACACTGAGATCCCCCACCATCCTTCTTCCTTCCCTCTCTCTGCTTTCCCTTTCCTCACCCTCCTCATGCACTAGGTCATTAATTGTCCTCATCCTCATACCAGTATTGAGTACATAGGATTCTTGCTTCTCCATTCTTGTGATACTTTACTAAGAATAATGTGTTCCACTTCCATCCAGGTTAACACAAAGGATATAAAGTGTCCATCTTTTATAATGGCTGAATAGTATTCCATGGTATACATATACCACAGCATGTTAATCCATTCCTGGGTTGGTGGGCATTTAGGATTTTTCCACATTTTGGCTATTGTAAATTAAGCTGCCATGAGCAGTCTAGGGCAAGTATTCTTATGGTAAAAGGAATTTTTGCCTTATGGGTAGATGCCTAGTAATGGGGTTGCAGGATGAAATAGGAGGTCTAGCTTGATCTCTTTGAGGGTTCTCCATACTTCCTTCCAAAAAGGTTGTATTAGATTGTAGTCCCAACAGCAGTGTAAAAGTGTTCCTTTCTCTCCATATCCATGCCAGCATCTGCAGTTTTGAGATTTTGTAATGTGGGCCATTCTCTCTAGGGTTAGTGTCTCAGGGTTATTTTAATTAGCATTTATCTAATAATTAGGGATGATGAGCATTTTTTTATATATTTGCTAGCCATTTGTCTGTCTTCTTTAGAGAAGGTTCTATTTATATCTCTTGCCCATTGATATATGGCATAGTTGGCTTTTTTCACATGGATTAATTTGAGTTATCTGTAGATCCTAGTTATCAAAATATGCAAAGATCTTTGTCTGATTCAAAATATGAAAATATCCTTTCCTATTGTGTAGGTTGTATATTTGCTTTGGTTGTTGTCTCCTTTGCTTTTCAGTTTATTTAAGTCCCATTTATTTATTTTTTATTGTTGTTACGAATGCCATAGGAGTCTTCTTCATAAAGTCTTTCCCTGGGCCGCTATCTTTTTTTTTTCTTTTTATTACATCATATACACATAGATCATGAATATCACTTTATTGTCCTTAGTAGAGTGCCATGGGATCACAGCAACCTCTAGCTTTTAGGTGATTGATTCTCTTGCCTCAGCCTCCCGAGTAGCTGGGACTACATGCACCCACCACAATGCCCAGCTACTTTTTGTTGCAGTTTGGCCGGGCTGGGTTTGAACCCACCACTCTTAGTATATGGGACCTACGCCCTGCTCACTGAGCCACAAGCACTGCCCAATCATGAATATCTTAAAGTGTTTTTCTTATGCTTTCTTTGAGGATTTTTAACATTTCATGACTTAATGTTAGGTCTTTTATCCATCTTGAGTCAATGTTTTGTGAGTGGAGAAAGGTACGGGTCCAGTTTCAATATTTTACATGTGGATATCCAGTTCTCCAGCACCATTTATTGAATAAGAAGTCTTTTCCCCAGTGTATGTTCTTGTTTGGTTTATTGAAGATTAGGTGGCTGCAAAATGTTAGTTTCATTTTCTGGTTTTCTATTCAATTCTAAATGTCTATGACTATTTTTGTGCCAGTACCAGGTTGTTTTGACCACTATGGCCTTATAGTACAGCCTAAAGTCTGGTATGCTGATGCCCTTGGCTTTTTTTATTACTAAGAACTGTTTTAGATAGACAAGTTATTTTTTTTCTGGTTCTATGCAAAGCAAAGAATTATTTTTTCCAAGTCTTAAAAGTACGATGTTGGTATTTAAATAGGGATGGCATTTAATTTGTAGATTGCTTTGGGAATTATAGACATTTTAGAAATTCTTTTTTTGTTTTTGTTTTTTTTTTTTGCCTGGGGCTGGGTTTGAACCTGCCACCTCTGGCATATGGGGCCAGTGCCCTACCCTTTTGAGCCACAGGCACCACCCAGGAAGTATAGACATTTTAACAATGTTGATGCTTCCCAGTCATGAGCATTGTATGTTCTTCCATTGGTTAATATCCTCTGCTATTTCTTTTCTTAGGGTTTTATAATTTTCTTTATAGAGATCCTTCACTTCTTTTGTTAGGTATAGTCCAAAGTATTTCATTTTCTTTGAGGCTATGGTAAAGGGGATTGTACCCTTAAATAGCCTCTCATCTTGACTGTTATTGGTGTATACAAAGGCTACTGACTTGTGGACATTGATTTTATATCCTGAGACATTACTGTATTTTTTGATCACTTCCAGGAGTCTTGTGGTTGAGTCTTTGGGGTTCTCTAAGTATAAGATCATATCATCAGCAAAGCAGGAGAGTTTGACCTCCGTTGTTCCCATTTGGATGTCCTTAATTTTGTTCTCTTGCCTAATTGTATTGGCTAGAACTTCCAGCACTATGTTGAATAGTAGTGGCAATAGAGAACAACCTTGTCTGGTTCCATAGTGTAGTTCTTTCTGAGTCACTCTGAGATCTTCCCTTTAGAATGTTGCTGAAACGTGAGTTAGTTATAGTTTCAGCAGCAGTTAGGGTTACTAGAGGTAGGTCCTAGGGAGAATCAGCAGTGTCTTTCTTGGCAACTACCTCAGGGAATCCATGAACATTTCCTCAGGCAATGCAGATATAATCCCCTCAGATTAGTTGGAAAGGCTTACACCATTGTGGGTGGGGTAGTCAGTCTTACTGGGGTAGTGTAAGGAGACCCCTTGTGCTAGAAAACAAGATTTCTTAGAATGTAGAAACAGAATTTCTTTAGCATCATGAAGGTCCTCCCAAACATCTCAATCCAACATATATTATCCTTCTTGTTTTTTCTTAGTGAATTACCTCCATTTTTAACAGTACACATGCTGCAAAATGGAGAGTTCAATTTTTCTTGTAATTTGGCCAATTTCATGAGCAGTACTTATGTTTGGATTTCTGCTATTCCATCCCCACAGTGGTAGGAGAGGAAATTCTGAGTGAGAGCACAATTAGAAGTCTTTAGGTTATTTATCCAGAGCAGGAGATTGATATTTGAACCCCTGAGAATGTCTTTTTTCATCACTTTGACCAGCAATGTGATGCTGGCAAGGAGGGGAATAATCCTGCAGAAAACGGACATGCCAAAACAGACCAGGCACAGAAAGCTGAAGGTGCTGTAGATGCCAAGTGAAGTGTGCATTTTTGATAACTGTGTACTTCTGGTGACTGTACAGTTTGAAATTCTATTTTTTATCAAGTTTTATAAAAATGCAGAATTTTGTTTTACTTTATTTTTTTTAAGCTATGTTGTTAGCACACAGAACATTTCATTGTTTTTTGGGGGGAAGGGGCATATGTCACTAATAGAATGTCTCCAAAGCTAGATTGATATGAAGGAAAATGTCTTTTCCCTCTAGTTTTGAAAGACTTCCTCTTGGCTCCCAAGAGGAAGGATTCCCTGATGTTGACACACAGCCACCTTGGCACAAATGCCTTGTGGTATGGAATAACTAATTTGCTTTTATGTTCTATTTTCCCTCTGCCTTCAGCATATTCTTAATTCCCTTAAACCCAGTCACCTCTTGGGACCTGACCCCCAAAAATTGGTTACCAGTATATTAGGGAATCTGGACTTTTTAAATAATACCACTGAGGTGGCATCCCTCAAAAGAGCAGCGGTTCCATTTGTAGATTGTTGGATAAATTTATCTTCAGATAAATTCTGCCATTTTCATTTCATTTCTTGAAAGTCAGGGTCGGCTTGTGAAAAGTTGTTAAACAACATGCTAAATGTGAAATGTCAACCCTCACTCTAAACTTCCCTGCTCAGAGCATCAAATGAAGATTTAATTGGGTTTTATAGTGGCTTTCTGATATTTGATAGAACATTGAAGAAGGAAGTTTGAGTTATTGTATACTGTTAATGATCGTCTGCCCATGTCCTACCTGAAATACCATGATTGTTTATGAAAACTATCTTTAATAAAGCTGGATACAGTTTGAAAAAGAAGAAATAAAAAAATCATTATTATATTCCTTTCTTTTCTGTACATTTTCAAATATGTTCTATAGAAGACCACTAAATTCCTTTCCTCTTACCAGTGGTTGATTAGGAGTATCAAGGACAGTTATTATGCTTATCTCTGTAAACAATTCACATCATGGACTCTCAGTGCTCTCTGTACTATTAGAATCAGGGTCCTTAGCATTGCCATGGCTAAGCAGATATCGGAGTCAGTTCGGAAACCCTCAAGCCAATTAAGGACTCTCATTTTTAACATTCTGGACCCATTTTTGCTACTAAAAACTGTCTCAGTTAGGGTTCTCCAGAGAGCCTGAGACAATAGCATGGATAAAGATATAGATAGATGAGAGGGAATTATTGCCTCAGGTGTATTTTGGAGGCTGAAGATTCTCCACCAGTCTATCTGTTTCTGCAAGATGGAGGCCCCATCGGGTCATAGGGGTTCTGTGGGATGAAGTGTGCTCTTGGGGCAGGGTGCACATTGCTGGGATTTGGGTGTTGCCATTAGCTTGCTCTTGGCCATTCTGGTGTTGGCTTTGGCAAACTCTAGAATCAGGGGCTGCAGGTTCTAGGGATCAAAGTATTCTTGGCTGCTTCTGTTCCTGCTTGGCTGTCAAAGATCACAAAAACAACAGGATACTAGGAAAAAAAGAGAACAGCATTGCATTTATCCCAGCATTCCATTTTTCCCACTCTCCTGGTGAGTTTGATCTGGTTCTTCTCACACACCTTGAATGGCTGGAAGAGCAGGTAGAGTTCTCTGGGTTTAATGTCCACAGGGAGGCCAGTGACAAACAGTGTTTGGACCTCCTCCTCCAGAGTGCTGCTGCAGCCCATGCCCATGTGGGTGCTGTGCTCACCATCCAGATTCAGGTTGCTCATCCTTCTGTAAGTCTTTTGACCAGACAGTATAACTGGTCCCTGTAGACCCCTATGTGCTCTCCTGAGGTGATCTTCCTTGGTAGAGCTTTCAAAAGAGTAGAGAGAGCTCTGAACTCTTCAGAGGAGAGACAATTAAGAAAGTATTCTTTTAGACCTCTACTGGGTCTCAGGAAATGGATCATCAATAAATTTTAAGACCAAAAAAAGAAAAATCCATCTTTTCTCCATTTACTAACTTATAAATTGTATGTTTATGGGTGCATATTTATTTTGTAAGTTCTGTTTTCTTTAATCATTGCTTTATTCCTGTTTTTATGCAAAAACTTACTTTCTTTATTAACAGAGGACTTATTTTAGGGTAAGAATTTTTCTTCCTGAGTCTGATTTCTTACCATCTGTGCTATTCTATAATGATGTAAGTGAAGAGTGAAAGTTGCATGCCTTGCATCTACACCAATATCAATATCTCCAGCTAGACCTTGAGTGGACCAGTGGGTTTATAACTGTAGAACATTGTCATTAACTCTTATGTTTCGAATGTTCTTGTGCATCTCATACACTGCCCACAATGCCACTACCTATTTTATTTATTTAATACCTTCCACAGCAGCACTGGTGGTTTAGGTTAGGCAATTAGTTAGACATGAGCAAGAGGGATGGTTAATGCAGTTAGGCCAGGTGGGACTGGCTTGTGTTGGGCTGAACTGGGCTATTGTTGTAATGGGGCTAATTGCTAATTGAGATCTTGCAGATGGGTTGTTTCAGAGATCTAGTTCTTTTGAGAGGACTAATTAATATCCCTAGACATTTTGATGTAGGAAGATAGATATGAAATGTAATGGGAGAAGAGTTGATAAAGACCATGGAAAAGTTCCAAAAAGCAGCTGACACCCACTAAAAAAATGTTGTATATAAAATCCAGCACTGCTGGGGGGCGGAGCCAAGATGGCGAACTGCAGCCAGCTTTTTACAGAAGCTCCCGTCCAGAAGGAGGCTGAAAGGACAGAACCTTAGCAAATTAGCTGATGGTTTGGAGCAGAGACAAGAGAGAAGATTGAAGAGTGCACTTCAACCTTCCTGAGGCG
>NW_003852633.1:749158-761136 GCF_000181295.1 Otolemur garnettii
AAAAAAAAAATCCAGCACTGCCTTCTCTATATAATGCCTGCAGCCACTAGGCTGTAGCCTGGTTTCCTGTCCCAACCATTATAATAAACTTTAATTTTTTTTTTTTTTTTTTGGAGACAGAGTTTCACTGTCTTGTCCCGGGACATGTTATACTTCTGGGAACTCCAGTCTATATCTCCCCAGAGTAGACTCATCATACAGCAACCTGAACTGGGTTGGGAGGAAACAGACATTGAAGGGGTTTGGATGCCAGGTCTTTTGTAGCTAAGTTCCCCAGCATGAAGGCTGAGATCATGATTTCACCTATGTGGGGAGTTTCAGACTTTGTTTGGTTTAATTGTTTTGAGGCACTTTTTACAGGTAGAAGTTACAAGATTCAGGGGAACTAAGAAACTTGGCTTAAATTTTGAGCTTATTTGTGGTTTCCAGGAAATAGAAGAACAAGGCCACCATAGGGGAAGGATTTACTTTCCAGCTCTGTAGGGCATTTTGGGCATATACTCCGAGGTGCCATTAGAAAAGGACCATTTATATACAGGTAGTGTGCATTTATAAGAAAATCAAATACAAAGAGCATTACCTAAAAAGTCAAAAAAGTCTCCAGATAGCAAAATGTTCCCAGGAGATAAAATTTTTTTTGTTTGTTTGTTTGTTTGTTTAATCCCAGGGCTCAGATAGTGATGGAGGGGGCCAGAGACTCCTTGTTTCAAATATTTCCAGAAAAGATTGAGAGTGGGGAAATGATTGATGCCAGGTCCATGGATGGGGCAGTTGTGTAGGGGCTTCCCCCAGCCAACACTCAGACCCTGTACTTGCCACACCTGGGGCTGTGTGAGACTGGGCAGCAATGCCACAGTTGTAAGTGGGCAGGCAAGCCCTGAGTCATGCTGAGAAATGTACTTAATACTGAATTACATTTCTTTGGCAGATTCCTGAGACTCGCAGTACTTTTGGACTGTGTTAAGAGTTTTAATCGTGCCCTCCTGCCCTGTTTGATAGGAGTTTATCAGGGGACCCTCATCTCTGCATTTGGACTTATTTGGGGTTGGAAGGAATGGAATCTGGATCCCAGACTTGAGACTGATGGCAAAGCCCTGTACAAGGCCTTTTCTGAGACAGCTTATGACTGCCCTTGATTTGGGTTTGCTTGACTTGTAAATAATATGAGATACAAAGAATGAGCCTTGGAGTCTCAGTATAGATACTGGGAGACACCCAAGGCCATTGATGTGATTCTCAAAGTCACTGAACAGTATCAGGTCACTGATACTCCTTGCCTTCATAACTACTTATGAGTTGTCGTTAAAGGCTACATTTATTCTTAATCCTACCACCCTTTTGCTAGCTAAATGACTGTTTAAAATTTTCAGAGACTATATTCTAGCAAGATGGACCAGTTGGAACAACTAATGCCATAGCAAGATTGGCATCTTTTTCAGTGATGGAGTAGCTTTATAGACAATGAGAGGCCGGATATGCAGTGATCACAGCAGTGTCACTTCTACCTGGGACTTCAGGCCAAGAAGCTAATCTGCAGCTACTGAAAGGAAAAGGCTGGGTAGAGACTTGTTCTACCTGAATGGATAAGGTCACATGGGTGGAGAGAGCATCTGAAGTTCCAAAATGGGATTCTTTTAGGAGCTGCTGGCAGAGGACGAGGCATTCATTGAGTTTGAGTGCATGTAAGTCAACATAGAACTGGAAAACTCTTCAGAGGACAGTGGGATGGCAGATATCACCAATCCAGGGAAACAGTATAAGCATATGTAAAATGATATGTTGCTGGAGAAACTACAGGAAGGTAGTGACACAGACAGCTTGGCAGCTTACGATATCTCTGTGTTGTTCATGGCTCTAGCCCTCTTTGCAGAGATAAAATGGACTGTCTCCTGAACTAAAGGTAACCAAGCAAATAATCAAAGCCCTGAATATAGAATGGAAATTGTATCCATTCAAATTTTAGCTTGTCCTCCTTGTGAGAAGGGTGCCCCTCAGACACAGACTTAATTTAAGCCCCTGAAAATATAGTTTATAAGACAACCTTTCTGACACCCTGAGGTAGGTAAGGTAATAAACCACAAGTCAAAAACAGAATAAAGTAATATCCCAAATGAGTGGGTCAGGTACTAACCATCATGTGGGTTTTTCTCTTTCAGTTCCCTGCCCTAGTTGAAAGCAGGTAAGTGGAAATGACCCTATGAAGTGCCTTCAGTGACTTACACTTTTTAAGAATTGTCAGAAGTGAAAACCTTGGGTCAATAATATCAAAGTAAAGCAGGGTCCCACAAAAGAAGAGGACCCAAGCCCCAGAAGAGGAGCCAGACTTTAAACAATCTAAAATAACTATTTAAGAAAGAGGGAAACATGAAATGTTGGCTTATTTGTCCTGTCTATAGAATGGAGAGACGATTCCTTAGAACTTTCCAGGTTATCACCTCTTCTGTTGATCTGTCTTGCTCCTGGATTTGTCATCCTAAGCCTTGTTTAGTGCTATATATGATTTCTAAATTTACAGAAGGCAGTCTCTCAGATGGCTACTAGCTCTGCTCTCAGTGGCTCCATGTTTCTTTCTAGCACAGCTAGGTGTCTGACAATGTGTATAAGACAACAGTCCATCCTGCATTATCGATCCTTACTGTTAACAGTTGTGCTTACAATGTTTCCACATGATTATGTTGTTATTCATGTCCTGCTACCAGTGTTACTATGACGTGTGTACATAAGTATAAACCTTCCATCTAAGTCACATTGGAATTCCATGGGAAGTAGGTTGAGACCATGTGGCCCTCTTCCCATAGAGAAGGAAGGGTAAAATTGAAGAATGGGAATATGTAACAGAGGAAATAGCCTGAGAAAACCACAAAATATTTTCTATCTCTTTAAAACTCTTTTTGGAAACTGAGACCTTCACTCCTCCCTCTGAGTGTGGTCAGGAGTGACCAAGAAATGTGTTTTATTCTTTCCTATTCATAAGACAGAACTGGAATCTGGCACTGGCTGGGCAGAACTGTGGAGGCCTCTTGGGGGGCAGAGGTCATTGTTTTGCCTTCAGCAGAGATGTGACAGAGATTGGATGATAAGAATCATTAGCTATAGTTAAATGACAATAGATGTTCCCTTTGAAAACCTCTGTGTTTTTTGATTAGCTTCAGGAAATAATTAGTATTTTATTACTCCTTTACCAATAAAATGACTTTGTCTCTCTCTCTCTCTCTCTTCTTTCTTTTCTTGTGTGTGCATTTCTGCTGAATTTTATTTTTATTTTTTTCTTAACAACATTTTTGTTAAATCATAACTGTGTACATTAATGCATATATAGGGAACAGTGTGCTGATTTTGTACACAGCTTGGAATGCTTACATCAAACTATTTAACATAACCTTCATCTCGCTTACTTAATTAAGATAAATTTCACTTTCCTTTTTATAAAAAAAAGATAGAATTGGAGAGATGCACACATTAGGTATTAACAATATTAATGTTCTGTGTATTAAGCATAGCAGTAAGTTTTTAAAGAAAAGGAAGTTTTATACTTTAGAATAATTTTAGATTTACAGAATAGTTGCAAAGTCAGTACATAGAGTTTTACATAAATGATTCAAAGTTTTCTAATTTTTAATCTTTTACATTAGTATTAGTATGGGATATTTGTCACAATGGTGACCTATTATTATATATTATCACTCACTAATGTTATGTGTTAATCAATTCTTTCTTTCTTTTTTTTTTTTTTTTTTTTTTTTTTTTTTTTTTACCTTTCTCTCTTTACTTTTTTTATTGTTGGGGATTCATTGAAGATACAAGAAACCAGTTTACACTGATTGCATTTGTTAGGTAAAGTCCCTCTTACAATCATGCTTTGCCCCTAAAAGTTGTGGCACACACCAAGACCCTACTCCCCTCCTACCTTCCCTCTCTCTGTTCTTCCTTTTTCCACCCCTCCTTCCTTCTTTCTCTCTCTGCTCTCCCCTTCCCCTACCCCCACCATGTCCTTAATTGTCATTAATTGTCCTTATATCAAAATTGATTACACAGGATTTATGCTTCTCCATTCTTGTGGTTCTTTACTAAGCATCTTCCATCCAGGTTAATACAAAGGCTGTAAAGTCTCCATTTTTTTAAATGGCTGAATAGTATTTCATGGTGTACATACACCAGAGATTTTTAATCCATTCCTGTGTTGGTGGGCATTTAGGCTGTTTCCACATTTTGATAATTGTAAATTGAGCTGCAATAAACAGTCTAGTGCAAGTGTCATTATGATAAAAGAATTTTTTTACTTCTGGGTAGATGTCCAGTAATGGGATTGCAGGATCAAATGGGAGGTCTAGCTTGAGTTCTTTGAGGGTTCTCCATATTTCCTTCCAAAAACGTTGTATTAGTTTGCAGATCCTTCAGCAATGTAAAAGTGTTCCCTTCTCTTAACATCCACACCAGCATCTGCAGTTTTGAGATTTTGTGATGTGGGCCATTCTCTCTGGGGTTAGATAGTGTCTCAGGGTGGTTTTGATTTGCATTTCTCTAATAATTAGGGATGATGAGCATTTTATCATAAGTTTGTTAGCCATTTGTCTGTCTTCTTTAGAGAAGGTTCTATTCATGTCTCTTGCCCATTGATATGTGGAATTGTTGGCTTTTTTCATGTGGATTAATTTGAGTTCTCTATAGATCCTAGTTATCAAGCTTTGGCCTCATTCAAAATATGCTAATATCCTTTCCCATTGTGTAGGTTGTGTATTTGCTTTGGTTGTTGTCTCCTTAGCTATACAGAAGCTTTTCAGTTTAATTAAGTCCTATTTGTTTATTTTTGTTGTTTTTACAATTGCCATGGCAATCTTCTTCATGAAGTCTTTCCCTAGGCCAATATCTTCCAGTGTTTTTCCTATGTTTTCTTTGAGAATTTTTAGTTTCATGCCTTAAATTTAAGTCCTTTATCCATCTTGAATCAATTTTGTGAATGGAGAAATATGTGAGTCCAGTTTCAGTCTTTTACATATGGATATCCAGTTCTCCTGGCACCATTTATCAACTAGGGAGTCTTTCCCCCAAGATATGTTATTGTTTAGTTTAATCAAAGATTAGGTGGTTGTAGGATGTTAGTTTCATTTTCTGGTTTTTGATTCAATTCCAAATGTCTATGTCTCTATTTTTGTGCCACTACCATGCTGTCTTGACCACTATGGCTTTGTAGTACAGCCTAAAATCTGGTATTATGATACCCCCAGCTTTGTTTTTATTACTAATCACTGGGGGGGTTTCTGGTTCTATACAAAACACAGAATCATTTTTTTTTCCAAATCTGGAAAGTACGATGTTGGTATTTTAACGAGAATAACAAAAGACATTTTAACAATGTTGATTCTTCCTAGCCATGAGCATGATATGTTTTTCCATTTGTTAATATCATCTGCTATTTCCTTTCTTAGGATTTCATAATGCTTTTTATAGAGATCCTTCACCTCCTTTGTTAGGTATATTCCTAGGTATTTTATTTTCCTTTTTTAGTTATGGTGAAGAGAGTTGTGTCATTAATTTGCCTCTCATCTTGACTGTTATTGGTGTATACAAAGGCAACTGACTTGTGGACATTGATTTTATATCCTGAGACATTACTGTATTTTTTGATGACTTCCAGGAGTCTGGGAATCTAAATGGGAGCAGAGGAAGTCAAATTCTCTCTCTTTGCTGATGATTTGATCTTATACTTAGAGAACCCCAAAGACTCAACCAATTATTTCTTTTTTAACTTAATGTCCATTTTGTCCCAGACTCTTATCCACATGGGCACTTTGAGTTCTCGGGTGTCCTTAGGATCTATTTGCTTGTGCCAGTTTCTCAGTGTTTCCTTGTTTTGGATGACATTGACATTCCGCATTTGGGATTTCCATGATGTTTTTATCAAAGTGAAACTGAGTGTGTGGGTTTTGGGGATAGAGACTGCAGAGAGTAAGTGCTAGTCTCATGGCATCACATGAAGGATATATACTGTCATCATGCTTTATCACCATTCATGCTAATTTTATCATGTGGAGAAGGTAGTTTAGATCTAATTTATCCACTGTAAATTAATATTTTCCCTCTTTCTATGTACATTTTTGAAAAATATTTACTACATACAGCACATTCTTAAGAAGTGGGAAATTGTCTTCTATCTCTTTATGAGCAAATCTTCTAGAAATGTTTGTATTTATTTGCCATGGGCATATTATCTAATCTCCACAAGTTATTATGTATTTATTCAATTTTATATTATATACCATTTTATGTGTAATCATAGATCTTCATTTTACACTATACTTATAGTGGCTTATTTCGTTGGTTAAATTATTGCACGACTTGCCTTTGCAAAGTCTTTCCTTTGGCTCCTGTACCATTTTGAAATATCCACACCATTACAGTCTCTTTCTCTTTGTATAAGTGTTTGGTTGGTTATATTGTTTATCATTTTCTTAATCTGTGGTATGACAAAGTATTCCCATTTCAATATGTTGATTCCCTTCCTAGGTTTAATATTAACCATCTCTTAAAATATTTGATGTTTTGTTTTACTTCTTTTATTTTTTTTCTGAATGCAATTGTAAAGCTATGGATAGTGAGTATACTTATTTATACCAGGAGCCTATTGATTCTAAGTTTTATTATATGATAGCTCAAAGGAATATATGTGTGTATACTAACTCACACATATACATATACATATATATATGTGTGTGTGTTTTTTACTTTTTCCCATATATATGTATGTAATGATAAAATTAATTTGTATTAATATCCTTAGTGCCACCCAAATCTATCTAATAAACATGAATCATTCCACCCAATCCCACTACTTCTATGTAACATCCAATTATAATAGTGAGAAAGTGCCCAATTTAAACCATTTCATTCAGTGAGGACCTTTTATACATTTGCTATCCAGTAACATTATTTCATATACATTCCTTGCTGTCATCCTAAAGATACTGAATAAAGTTTTTAATTAATATACATGAATTGAAGGTTGACTAGGTTTTGATATAAAGTTTTAGAAGAATGCAAAAAATAGTATTATTAACACATAATTACAGTATCAGAGAATAATTGAAGACAAAATATTTCTTTATTTCACTCAATAACTTATCTCTCAAGTACCTAGTAACAACTATGTTGTCTTTATAATTACAACTTTTCAACATAGTCATATGAGTGGAATTACACAATGTGTAATCTTTTCAAATTGACTTCTTAAAGTATGCCTTTAAAATTTATGAAGTGTTTCTGTTGTTAGTGTAGATTTGCATTTCACTGAAGACAAAACTTGTTGAGCATATTGGACACTTGTATAGCTTCCTTAGAGAATTGTCTATATTGACAAAACTTACCCACTTTTAATTAGATATCTCCTTTTTTATTTTTGAGTTTTATGTGTGCGTTATATACTTGTGACAATATACTTTCATAATGTATATGATTTACAGATATTTTTCCCACTCTTTGGGTTATGTGGATGGTTAATCACAGTAGTTTTTAACTCTGATTGAATTCAATGTATCTACATTTTTTTCCCTATCACTCTTATTTTTGGGTCATATCTCAGATTCCATTGTCTCAGAATCCATTGTTTCAACCAAAATTTCTTCCTATGTTCCATTATACAGGATTTGTGGTTGTAGGTGTTACATTTTGGTCTTTGGTTGATTTTGAATGAATTAGGGAGAAGTTTTCCTTGTAACATTTGTTCCAAACAATATTTTTCTATATTGAAATATGTTGACAATGTTTTTCAGTTTATCATAATTATAAGGATGTTTTTGGATCTTCAACTCTTCTCAACTGACTATATGTGTATCCTTTTACTCTTATACGAATGTTGTGATTAGGGTTAGGGATAGGGTTGAAGTGTAAGTGATGTAGTTTAACTTTGTTCTTTTTAAGATTTTTCTGGATAATTTACTATGAATTTTAGAATTAACTTTAAAATTACTATTAAAAATGAAAAAAATGTAACCAAGAATATTCATGGGGATTGTATTGAATTGATAGATATATTTGGAAATAATTAGCATCTTAACAATATTTAAGCTTTCTGAATGAGAGGTTCTCGCATAGAATTGGGCTTAAGATCCACGAAGAAGGACAGGAGGCCAGGCCAGGGACAAGGAAAACGGTAATAGAGGGGAAAGCAGAATAGAGACTGAGCAGGTGTCAGCTCATCTTCCACACACTTACTAAAGGCTTTTATTTGGTATAAAATACAGTATAGACGGAATGGGCAATTGACTAGAATGGTTTACCATCTGGGACTCCTCTCTAACGTGAGTTAGGATTATAGATGTATCCCTAGTACTGGCCAGGATATTAATGGAGAGTTACTGGAATTACTCCAGGAAATTTGGCCTTGAAGTGCAGGAATCTGGAGGAGGGGATTGCTTGTTTTCTAAAATGGTTCCACTCTTGTTGGGGTTATGAGGGTTCTTTCCCCCCCCAAGTCTTCACTTTTAATTTTAAGAAATGGAGGCACAGAAATTTTTCCAAACTGCTCCCCACTGGATGAGGATTCCAACTCTTTTAGTAGTATCTATGGAGTTAATTGGGGTATGAAATATTTTTGTGTTGTCTTGAGCAAGCCTCTATCAGAAGGAGAACTTGGGTGACATGTTGAGTTAAGCTGGAATGGTGGCGTTTTGAATGAACTGAATCACAGTTTGTAGAAGAAGTGGACCTAGGGAGACACAAAATAATAAAATAAATAAAGGAGTAATTAGAGATAAGATCCTGCTGAACCAGCTTTGTGAGTAAAACCACAATTTTCAGGTGTTTGCTCTTTCTCTTCGCAGGTTGGCAGCCCACTCAGCTAATTTCTTGGTCAGATCTCTGATGGGTCATATTGACATAATAGCAGCATTCTTCATTTAGAAACAAACAATGCCTTCCTTTTCTGTGGTGAGAAGATCTAAGTCTCACCTGTTTTGGAGAGTTATAGCGGCTAAGAAATTGATTTGGCCTGATACTTTTTCTAGGCTTTTTGTAGGTCTCTGGAAAATACATGGAAAAATTGTAGAGAAGACCCCGTGTCTCTAAGTCCTGTCCCAATCCCTGTAGCTATGCACAGGGCAGTGAGGAGTAGAAATTAGATGGGGACTTTTGGGATCTGGTAAGTGTTTATATGGAAACAGTTAGAAGTTGCTCAGGAGTGGCAGTGTGTATAGTATTGAGAGGCAGATAGACAAGATTGTAGGTGCCAATCCCATTGATGGGTAGGCAGGAATATGTTTTCATTTTTCTACAATTTTAATATTTCAAATAAGTCTAATGTGTGTCTTTTAGGAGAACAGTGATCCTAATATTTAAAAAGCTAGTTTTTGGTCAAAAAGATTGAATTTAGCATTTTGATTTCAGTAGATTTGTTCAAAAAATTTTAAAGGCAATACAGAAGATTTTATGGGTGTAAACTTTAATCTTTTAAAAATTATTTTCAGGCCATTTACAGAAAAGGTAAAAAAAATAAAAAATTTAAAAATAACTCTGAGTAGTGTGATTTTTATTTATTTTTATTTTTTACCTTTAAATATTTTCTTTAGTATAATATCTATTCAGTTAAATGTATTAACAGTACTTATAATATCTTTGTATTATTTTATTCTTTTCATTTTTACATTCTTAACTTTTTCTCTAGTTTTGGTCATTTTGGAAAAAGACATAAGGGATATTTTATGCATACTGCCCAAATAAATCAAACATTCGAATCTCTGTATTACCACAATATCACATTTGATATTGATGTGACAGGCTGTAAAATATATCTCTTTTTATTTTACTCTGAAGAAAATCAATTTTCTTTACAATTATTTTTGGTAGTCATCATACCCTTAAAAAACCTATTGACAAATGATGAGAAACATAATTTTTATTCTTCTTATGTAGTCCATGTATTTGACACATAAGGCTTGACAAATATTCTTTCATGCCACATGTACACTAGACCTTTCTCCTTTTTTTATTTTGATTGTTAAGTCATAGCTGTTTACAATAATGCATTTATGGAGTACAATGTTCTGGTTTTATATACAATTTGAATTACAACAAACTGGTTAATATTGCCTTCACCGCACTTTCTTAATTATTGTGTTAGGATGTTTATACTTTACACTTAGTAGATTTGGCATGTACACTTGTAAAATGCACCATAGGTTTGCATTTCCAACTAGTTTCCCTCCTCCACCCATCCTCAACTCTCCCCTGCCCTTCCCTCATCTTTCCCCTTCATCTTGGGCTGTAGTTGGGTTATAGATTTCATATGGAACTGTGGGTGATTTTATATTGATTTCATAGTAGAGCCGAGTACATTGGATACAATTTCTTTTATTGTTTGGATACCTTATTAAGAAGGATATGTTTTCATCCACATAAACATAAAAAAGGTAAAGTTTCCATCTTTTTAAAGGCTGCATACTATTCCATGGTGTACATATACCACAATTATTAATTCATTCATGGGTCAATGGGCACTTGGGCTGCTTCCATGACTTAATAATTATGAATTGGGTTGCAATAAATATTCTGATGCAAATATCTTTGTTATAAAGTGATTTTTGGTGTTCTGGATATATACCTAGTAGAGGAATTGCAGGATTGAACAGCAGGTCTATTTTTAGATCTCTGAGTGTTCTCCAAACTTCTTTCCAAAAGGAACATGTTACTTTGCATCCCCACCAGCATTGTAGAAGTGTTCCTTTTTCTCCACATCCACGCCAACATCTATGGTTTGGGGAATTTGTGATGTGGGCTAATCTTACTGTAGTTAGATGATATCTCAAAGTGGATTTGATTTGCATTTCTCTGATGATTAAGCATGATGAGCACTTTTTCCTGTGATTGTAGGCCATGTACCTGTCTTCTTCAGAGAAGTTTCTATTCAAATCCCTTGCCCATAATGAGATGGGATCACTTGTTGTTTTCCTGCTAATGTGTTTGGGTTCTCAGTGGATTCTGGTTATAAACTTTGTCAGAGATATAACCTGCAAATGTCTTCTCCTTTCTGAGGGCTGTCTGCTTGCTTTGTGTATAATATTCTTGACTGTGCAGAAGTTTTTTCATTTGATCAGGTCCCAGTAATGTATTTTTGGTGTTGCTTCAATTGTCCAGGGTGGTCCTACTCATAAAATATTTGCCCAGGCCAATTTCTTCAAGTGTTTTCCCTGCACTCTCTTTAGTATTTTTTATAGTTCCATGTCTCAAATTTAAATCTTTTATCCAGTGAAAATCGATTTTTGTTAAAGGTGAAATGTGTGGGTCTTCTACAGTTTGCCAGCCAGTTCTCCCAGCACCATTTGTTGAATAGGAAATCTTTCCCCCACTGAATGTTTTTGATAGGCTTATCAAAGATCAAAAGACAATAGGTAGCTGGGTTCATCTCTTGGTTCTCTATTCTGTTCTACACATCTACCTCTCTGTATTTGTGCCAGTACCATGCTGTTTTGATCACTATAGATTTATAGTATAGCCTGAAGTCTGGTAGCATAATTCCTTCTGATTTGTTTTTATTTATTTCTGAGTAATATCTTGGATATTTGAGATATTTTCTAATTCCATATAAAATCAAATATTATTTTTTCCAGATCTTTAAAGTATGATAGTGGTGTTTTAATAGGGATTACATTAAAATTGTATATTGCTTTGGGTAGTATAGACATTTTAACAATGTTGATTCTTCCCAGCCATAAGCATGGTATGTTTTTCCATTTTTAACATCTTCAGCTATTTCTTTTCTCAGAGTTTCATAGTTCTCTTTATAGAGATCTTTCACATCCTTTGGTAAACTCCCAAATATTTCATCTTCTTTGGCACTACTGTGAACAGAATAGAATCCTTCACTGTTTTTTTCAGCTTAACTATTGCTGGTGTAGCTAAAGGCTACTGATTTCTTAGGATTGATTTTGTAACCTGAGATGCTGCTATTTCTTTCTTTTTCTTTTCTTTTCTTTTTTTTTTTTTTTTTT
>NW_003852633.1:761195-766056 GCF_000181295.1 Otolemur garnettii
TTCTTTTGCCTCCCAAGTAGCGGAGGACTACAGGCACCCGCCACAATGCCCGGCTATTTTTTGGTTGCAGCCATCATTGTTTGGCGGGCCTGGGCTGGGGATTCGAACCAGCCACCTTAGGTATATGTGGCTGGCACCTTAGCTGCTTGAGCCACAGGCGCCGAGCCAATGCTGCTATTTCTTGATCACTTCTGAGAGTTTTGTAGTTGAGTCCCTGGGGTTTTCCAGATATACAGTCATATTATCTGTGAAGAGTGAATGTCTGATCTCCTCTGATCCTATTTGGATACTCTTGATCACCTACTCTTGCCTGATAAAAGTGGCTAAGGCTTCAATTACAATGTTAAAATGCAGTGGAGACAATGGGCAACCTTGTCTGGTTCCTGATCCAAGTGGAAATGTTTTCAATTTTACTATATTAAATACAATATTTGCTGTAAGTTTGCTATAGTTAGCCTCTATCAGTTTAAGAAATGTCCCTTCTATACCAATTTTCTGAAGTGTTCTGGTTATAAAAGGATTCTAGATATGATCAAAAGCTTTTTCTGTATTGATTGAGAGAATCATATGGTATTTGCTTTTTATTTTCTTTATGTGATGTATTATATTTATAGATTTACATATATTTAAAGATCCTTAAGACTGTGGGATAAAAGCCACTTGGTCATGTTGTATCATTTGTTTGATGTGTTGGTGAATACTGTTTACTAGAATCTTTTAAATATCTTTGCATTTATATTCATTAAAGATATTGGTCTATAATTTTCTTTTCTTGCTGTGTCTTTTCTTGGTTTGGGGATCAGTGTAATATTTGCTTCATAAAATTTGTTGGGAAGTATTTCTTCTTTTTCTATGCTTTGGAAAAAGGTTAAATAATATAGGTGCTAGTTCCTCTTTAAAGGTTTGGTAGAATTCTGATGTGAAGACATCTAGTCCCAGACTCTTCTTTTTGGGGGAGATTTCATATTGTTGATGCTGTTTTTGTACTTCATATACATCTGTCCAATATTTCCAATTGTTTCTAGCTAAGTCTAGGAAGGTGGAGTGCTTCCAAGTATTGATTAATATATTTCAGATTTTCTTATTTCTGAGAATAGAGTTTTTTAATAGTATTCATTAAGAATTATTTGAATTTATGAAGTGTCTGTTGTTCTTTCATCTTTGTCATTTCTGATTGATGATATTAGGGTTTTTAATTTTCTATTTTTGGTTAGGCTAGCCAAAGATATATCAATTTTGTTAAATTTTTCAAAAAAACAATTTTTTGATTCAATGATCTTTTGAATAATTCTTTTGTTTTTGATTTCATTTAATTCTGCTCTAATTTTTGTTATTTCTTTTTTTTTTTTTCTTCTGGGTTGGAAATTGGAATGTTCTTCCTTTTCCAATTGTTCAAGATGTCCCATTAAGTTGTTTACTTCCTCTCTTTCTGTTTTCCTGAGTAAGGCTTGTAACAGTATAAATTTCCCTCTTATGACTGCCTTTACCCATAGGTTATAATAATTCATGTTTTCATTATAATTTTGTTTCAAAAATTTGGTAATTTCCTTCTTCTTCTTCCTTTTTTTTATTAAGTCAAATACATATAGATCATGAATACATTTATGCATATGTGTGGAATATTTTCCATCTTAATCTCATCTATTACCCAGCTATCATTCAGCATAAGGTTATTTACTTTCCATGTCTTTGTATGAGTATACAGATTCCTGTTATTGGTGAGTTCAACTTTCATTTTATGATGATCTGAGAAAATACAAGGAATAATTTCTATTCTTTTAAATTTGTGGAGGTTAGTCTTGTGACCTAAGATGTGATCCATTTTGGAGGATGTTCCATGGACTGATGAGAAAAATGTGTATTCAGTTTTGTTAGGATGAAATGTTCTGTAGATGTCTATTAAATTCAATTGTTGTATGGTGAAGTTTAAGTCCAAAATTTCTTTGCTTAGTTTCTTATTGGAGGATATATGCAACATAGCCAGAGGAATGTTAAAATCTTCAACAATTTTTGTAATCATTTTTATTTTTTAATTTTTTATTTTTTTACAGTTTTTGGCTGGGGCTGGGTTTGAACCCACCACCTCTGGCATATGGAGCCAGCACCTTTCTCCTTTGAGCCACAGGCGCCGCCCAAAAATCTTCAACTATTATGGTGCTGAAAGATATCAAATTGTTCATATCTGTTAGAGTTCCCCTTATTAATTGTGGAACATTCTGGTTGGGTGCATAAATGTTAACAATTGTAATCTCATCATGTTGAGTGTTACCCTTAACACATATGAAGTGACCATCCTTGTCTCTCCTTACTTTTGTTGGTTTAAAGCCTAATTTATCTACAAATAAAATTGTAACCCCTGCTTTTTTTCTGATTTCCACTTGCCTAGATGTAGACATCCATCCCTTTACCCTGAGTCTATATTTATCCTTTTAGGTAAGATGAGATTCTTGTATGCAACAGATATCTGGCCTGAGGATTTTTGTTGTTGTTGTTGTTGCAGTTTTTGGCTAGGGCTGGGTTTGAACCTGCCACCTCTGGATTATGGGGCTGGCACCCTACTCCTTTGAGCCACAGGTGCTGCCTTAGCCTGAGTTTTTGTATCCTATCAGCCAACCTGTGCCTCTTTAGAGGAAAATTTAAGCCATTCACATTAATTGAGAGTATTGATAAGGCTGGTAGCCTTTGAGTGTCAAGTTTTTCAAAAGGCCAGTGGATGTTTTTAGTCCTTTTGCCACTGTGGAACTTGGGTTTTGATCAAAAATTTCTGAGTGAGTTTACTTTGGTGGTAGAGCATTGGGGTGGATGGGTCTGAGAATATCCTGAAGAGCTGGTTTAGTTATGGCAACTTTCTTCAATGTGTGTATATCATTAAAGTATTTGACTTCTCCATCATACATGAAACTCAGTGAGCTAGGTACAGGATCCTGGAATGAAAGTTTAGGAGATTGAAAGTTGACGACCATCCTCTTCTGGCTTGAAAAGTTTCAGCAGAGAGTTCTGCAAGTCATTCTAATATTCTTCCCCTTGTAGGTTATGATTTTCTTACACCTGGCTGCTTGCAGGATTTTCTTCTTCATATTAACTTTAGTGAAGTTAATTACAATGTCTTAGGAAATACTTTATTTGGATTTATGCTTGCTGGGATTCTGAAATTGTCTTCTATGTGAATTTCAATATCTCTTGCCATGTTTGGGAAGTTTTCCTCAATTACTTCTTGGAGTAGAGCATCTGTGCCTTTAGGATCATTCTCATCTCCTTCAGGAATTCCTATAAGACAAATGTTTCCTTTTTTGGAGTAGTCCCACAGCTCTCTCACATAATGATCCAGTTTTACTCTCCATTTCTCTTCTTCTTTGAGCATTTGGGAGCATTCAAAAGCTTTGTCTTCAATATCAGAGATTCTTTTATCTGCCTGTTCCATTCTGTTATTGAGGGATTCTACTGTATTTCTCGGATATTTGAGGCTGTAAATGCTTGCCTCAATATGTCAAAATCTTTGGTGATTTTGTCTTTGAATTCAGTGAATTCTTGAGACAACTTTTGAATTATTCCTTAAGTTTCTACTTCCAACATTACTTCCTTTCTGTTAATCTTATTTGCCATCTAAATTCTGACCTTGATTTCTGACATGCCAGCCATTTTTTAATGAAAGGGTTATTCTGTTGTATCTCCTTTATTGTACCTTGGGGGAGTTGATCTACTCTGATTATTCATGTTTCCTGAGCTTTTATGCTGATTCTACCCCATGATTACTTTTCACCATTTGGCTGGAGAAGCTTATAAGGTGGAGTTGAATTGAGGGCTCCTGGACTTATAATTAACCAGCCCTTTACCAAAGCCCTGGGACTGGTGATTGCAGCTTTTCCCCTAAAGCTTTACAAAGTTCCCATTCAGTACTACAGCCTGAGACTCTGGGGACCTGCTTGATGTGATGAGCCTAGGTGGCTCTGTCTTGTGTTCGGCTAGTCTCTGTCCAATCCTAGTGAATCAGTGGCTTTTGGCTGAAATCTCAGCTGAGGAGAAATGCAAGCAACTAAGCAGCAACCACCACCGACAGGCAACAAGTGGAAGAGGAGAATCCAACCCTCGCCCAATAATACAACCAGAGTACAACCTTGGAGGGTCCCTGAGTGGTCAGCCGAGGTCAAGAGTTTCAAACCAATCGTCCCAGTAGGTACAAATGCAAATCAAATGGGAGAGTTCAAAAGGTCTCTAGCAACTAGACAGCAGGTGTCCACTGGCAGCTCAAGGGTATCTCATTCTGTGCTCTGTGGAGTCATGAAGACTGACTCAGAAAAAGAGTTAGGCCAGGGGGATTGGTGCATCCTTCCCCACTTTGCACCTCCATCTCACCCAGGCACTGGTAACCTTGTCAGGCTGAGGTCCAGTTCCTTTCTTTCTCTCTCTTTTTTAATTGAATGGTAACTATGTACATTAATGCACTTCTGGGGTATAGTGTGGGGTTTTCACACACAATCCGAAACACTTCCATCAAAATGATTAACATAGCCTTTATGTCATTTTCTTTGTTATTGTTTTAAAACATTCACATTCTGCTCTTAGAAAGATTCACTTGTACCCTTACAAGATAAACCTCAGAAGTGATCCCTACAATCCCCTTCCCTCCACCTATTTTTCTCACCTCTCCCTCCCCCCCATATTGTTAGGCAGTTATTAGGTTATAGCTTTCATATAAAAGGAATAAATTAGTTTCACAATAGGGGTGTGTACATTGGATACTTTTTCTTCCATTCTTGTGATACTTTGCTAAGAAGAACATTTTCCAGCTCCATTCATGTGAACATGAAGGACGTAAAGTCTCCATCTTTCTTTATGGCTGCATAGTATTCCATGGTGTACA
>NW_003852633.1:769303-787639 GCF_000181295.1 Otolemur garnettii
ATTGATAATTGAGATCTCATCATACTGAGTATTGCCCTTAACAAATATAAAGTGGTCATCTTTATCTTTGGTTACTTTTGTTGGTTTAAAACCTATTGTATCTGCGAATAAATTGCAACACCTGATTTTTTCTGCTTTCCATTAGCCTGGAATATAGATGAGCATCCCTTCACCCTGAGTCTATATTTATCTTTTAAAGTAAGGTGCGATTCTTGAATACAGCAGATGTCTGGTCTGAGTTTCTGTATCCAATCAGCCAATCTGTGCCTCTTTAGAGGATAATTTAAGCCATTCACATTGATAGAAATTATTGATAAGCCTGGTAAAATTTTGGGCATCAAGTTGTTCGAATGTCCAGTAGACATTTTGAATCCTTTAGCCAGTGTGGAAGTTGGAATTTGATCAAAAGTTTCTGGGTGGATTTCCTTTTGTGGTGGAGGATTGCACTGGTCATTATGGAGGATAGGTTTGAGAATTTCCTGGAGAGCTGGTTTAGTTATAGCAAATTTCTTCAACATGTGAATGTCATTAAAGTATTTAATTTCTCCATCATTCATGAAACTCAGTTTAGCTGGATACAGGATCCTGGGTTGAAAGTTATTTTGTTTTAGGAAATTAAAAGTCAATGACCGTCATCTTCTAGCCTGAAAGGTTTCAGCTGAGAGATCTGCAGTCATCCTAATACTCTTCCCCTTGTAGAGTATGGTTTTCTTACATCTGACTGCTTTCAGAAGTTTTTCTTTTGTCTTAACTTTAGTGAAGTTAACTATGATGTACCTGGGGGATGTCTTGTTCAGGTTGAGTCGTGCTGGGGTTCTGAAACTATCTGCTATCCTAATTTCAGAATCTCTTGACATGTCAGGAAAGTTCTCTTTCATAATTTCATGAAGAAGAGCCTCTGTGTTTTGTGAGGCAACTTTATCACCTTCAGGGATTTCTATAAGATGAATATCAGTTTTCTTCAAATTATCCAAGAGTTCTCTGAGAGTGAGATCTGTTTTTGCTCTCCATTTCTTTTGATCTTTGCCCTCCTGAGCTTCTTCAAAAGCTTTGTCTTCAAAATCAGAGATCCTTTGTTCTGCCTGTTCCACTCTGTTATGGAGGGATTCCACCATGTGTTTCAGATCCTTGAGGGCTGCAACCTCTTGTCTCAGTGTTTCAAAATCTTTGATTATTTTATCTTTGAAATCATTGAGTTCTTGAGTCATCTTTTGAATAATTTCTTGAGATATCTTTTGAATAATTTCTTGAGAAATCTTTTGAATAATTTCTTGAGCTCCTAATTCCTTCCTTTCTTCCATTCTGTTAATCTTATTTGCTATCCACATTCTGAACTCAATTTCTGACATCTGAGCTATTTGCGTGTGGATGGGGTCTTCAATTGTGCCTGCCCCATTTTCCCTTGGAGGAGTTGATCTACTCTGGTTATTCGAGTTGCCGGAGTTTTTCCGCTGATTCCACCCGATGCTGAGTTTACCTTGTTTGGAGGCCTTATCAGAACCGTTCAGTTGGTGGCTTCTTTTGGTTGCCCAGAGAGACAAGCAGAGTGTGCCTGTTGTCTTCTCTCAGTTTTCGGGTGCTGGAGTAACCAGGGTGCAGTGGAACAGTAGTAGCTACATGGGAGTGTGCATGGCCAGATTAGACTTTGTTTAGCCTGCCTGGGCAACCGAGAGGCAGGAGACTGGCAGCAGCCAGATCAGTCCTAGTTCAGCCCCTCCGGGGCAACTAGTGGAACAGGGGAACTGTAGTGGTTAGATCAGTTCTAGTTCAGCACCCTGGAGCAGCCAGGGAATGGGGGAATGGCAGTGGTAGTGCCAGTTATGCAAGCGACCAGAGCAGTCCAAGTTCAGCCCCACCAGAGTAGCTGGGGGGGAGCAGAGGACTCCTTCACCATTGCCCATTGGACGTGTGTGGCACTAGCAAGCCTATCTGCGCCCTCCCAGTGCGGGAGCCTGCAGCAGGGAACTCTTCCACCTCCATCTGTGCAACGTACATGGCTCTAGCAAACAGTTCTGGGCCCACCCAGAGTGGTAGACCCCTCCACCACCACCTGCAAGGCACATGTTGCTCTAGCAAGCAGTTCTAGGCCCACCCAGCTTGTGTACCTGGAGTGGGGAACTTCTCCCCTGGCTCCTGTGGGGTGTGCGTGTCTCTAGCAAGCTGTTTTGGGTCTACCTGGAATGGAGGACTCCTCTGCAACTGCCTGTGGGACTCCCGTGGCACTAGCAAGCAGTTCTCAGCCTGCCCAGAGCAGGAGCCTGGGCCAGGGATTTCCTCTGCCGCCTGTGAGGCGTGCAACTCTAGCAAGCAGTTTTGGGCCTGCCCCGTTCCATGAGGGCAAAGGGACCCAGCCAGCAAATCAGTTAGTCTGGGAAGGTTAATACCTCCTTCCCCACCTTGCACCCAGTCATTTGTAATCCCCTAGGTCTGTGACCCTATTCACTTCAGTAGGCCATTGCTCCCAGGGTTTACAACTGGCAAAATCAGCCAGAAATCTGATTTTGGCAGCGGGGCCTTGCATGTTTAAATTAGGCTTCTGTCTGGCTAGATTTCTCTGTAAGTCGGAGGTTGCATTCAGCTCTGGACAGCAGACAAATAGTAGGTTACACTCAGGTTTCAATTCTAGCCTCTACCTGCCCACTGCCTTTGTCTCAGCTGTATTAGACCCTGAGGGCTGGTGCTTTACTGACGAAAGTTATCTGTGTTTTGCCTGTGGCTGCTGTCTGGAACCTCTGTTTGCCCAGAAAGATGGGGCTAGAATGGCATCAGTTTGCAGCTCTGGATGCCACTGTTGCTGTATTGGTATCCCCTGAGCCAATTTTATTCTCCTCATGCCTGTGCCACAGTTAGCACAGAACAGCACCAGTGCTTTCCCCCTCCACTTCCAGATGCCCAAGAATCTGGATTTCATAGGTAACAAACCTCCAGACCTCGGAGTGGGTGGGTGGAGACTCCTCAGAGTTCAGTGTTGCAAGTGTGGAATGTGTACAGTTTTATACAGTTTTACAGTTTTATGCCTGGCCAGAGGGTCCCTGGGCATGCCAGCAGGGGTAGGACATCCAGTTTTTAGGGGATCTCTCTTGTGGGATAGAGTGGGAGAAGTTTGAACTCTGCTTGCTTGTTTGCATGGAGTAAACTGTGAGCCCTTGTTGTGAAGGAGGGGACTCCCGTCTCCTTGGTGGTGGATTTTGTACCTTTTGGTTGTATTTTTGGGGTTGCAGCTCACCTCAGGAAGGTTGAAGTGTGCTCTTCAATCTTCTCTCTTGGCTCTGCTCCAAACCATCAGCTAACTTGCTAAATGTCTGTCCTTTAAGCCACCTTCTGGACGGGAGCTTCTGTAAAAAGCTGGCTGCAGTCCGCCATCTTGGCTCTGCCAGCCCAGTTCCTTTCAATGAACTACTGTGCCAGGGTTGTGGGCCTGCCAGAGTTAGAGGGCAATGAATGCCTAATTGGCCAGACTGCTATACTCTGCCACCATTCAGTTGAGGGAGCTGAAACCTCACTACCTCAGGTGCTCAATGGAAACTGGGGAGTGTTCCACCTGAGTTCATTTCAAACCAAAGGTTAACAAAGCAGCAAATGTTTTTCTCCCTCAGAAGCCATGCCTTTCCCCCAGGTGCTCTTCTCCTCTGGTATCCCTGTAGTGCAAGGTCTAGCTCCTTCTGGCTGTCCACAGAATTGAGAAGGTGTCTCTCTGAAATTTGACCTAAGTGGGATGACTCTATTAACACTGATGCTATGTGGGAGATGTTTCCACATGGGTTCCCACACCTCAGCTATTCCCAAGCCTCTGCATAGAGACTCAAGCCTCTGCCTGCCACTGATTTGCACTTTCATAGAACCAGACCAGATACCTTCCCCCTGTGCCTTTTGGCACCGATACTGAATTCACTGTTACAGCATAGCTGTGCTGCCATAGTCCATGCAATGCCTAGACCTAGCAAAGAACCACGGACATTTCAGTCTCTGCAGGGGTTGGACTTCTAGTCTGCCATGTGAGGGAGGGAAAGGTAGACTGGGAGTTCAAAGTGGCAGGGAAAATATTTGGTCAACTGTCATTCTAGGCAAGAGAATTACCAGCCTCACAGCAAGGTCTCTCTGGAGAAGGAGTCCCAGCCTCCAGAAACTCTCTCCCATGGGGTGAGACAAGAGGGCCTCAGTTCTCTGCTCATTTGTAGAGATCCCACAACAAGCAAGCAATTCTCTTGGGGGAGAGGATGGAAACTTCTCCTTTTTGGGATGGGTTCTGTACTTGAAATTTGCTTCCCTGTAGTCACAGCTTACCTTAGCAGAGATGGTGTATAGTTACAATCTTCTCTCCACTTGGCTCCCACTCTTCACCTTTGTTGGGGTTCTTTCTGACCCTCCTCTCTCCCTCTGAACAGGAGCTTTTTTTGAAAGCTGGTTCCCATTAGCCCTCCTCCCTCTCCTCCCCTTGTTCTTGTTAAATATAAAAATTAGAGTTAGGGGAAATAGCCTATTTGAGGACTTAGCAAAACACAAGACACATTGAAACAAAACAAAGAGCCAAAAAAAACCCAAACAGCCATACAAACAAACAAACAAAAATTTTAAAAAAGCTCAAGTAGCCTGATGTAAGCACACTCACTAACCATAAGAGGAAGGGGACAAAAGAAAAAAAAACTAAAAGAATTTTAAAAATTTTAACAATAACTCCTACAAGAAAAAAGAAAAAGGAAAAAAACACAAAAAGCAAAGAAAAATGGCAACAACAACAACAAATATTTATATATATGTATATATAAAACATATATATCTATATATATGTATAAGTATATGTTTTAGGTATCAACTTTAGTAGGAATATATTTATGTTGCAATATAATTTATGGACACCAAGTGGCGCTGTGAGTTGTTCCCAGGCTTATACCCGTTTCCCAGCTTAGACTGTTCTTGGTGGTCACCTGATTACCTGCTTGGAGCTTAGACTCTGCTGAACTGTTGATTCCACAGATCTCAAAAAATCTTCAGAGGCAGATTTCACAAATTCTCCCAGCAACAGTTCCCATGGAGTGCAGGTTCTCCTGGGCCTGTTCTGAGTGTAGGACAACTGCCCTCAGATGGAACTCAGATCATGCACCTAGCCTGCACAGAAAGATGCCTGTGAGGCAGCCCATCTCCCAAATTTTGTAACAATGACTTACTCCTACCCAGGAAATTTCCCCATATGAATATCTCTCCCACCACCAACCCCCTGTGGAGCTGCTCCAGATGGCACCCTATTCTGGCTACCAAATTCTGCTTAGGAGTCCCACTTCAGCAATCTTTCCACACAATACCTAGTTTCCCCACAAATTGAGAAATATAATTTTCTGTGGGGGGCGGTGCTGGCTGGTATGACCACTCACTGCTGCAGAGCAGAAATTTGCCTGGCCATCTCTAAAGTTCTGGATTACACTCCAAGTCCAGTAATCTTCCACCTCACTGTACATCCCAAACTGCGACTCTGCACCAATATTCCCTGCTGGGAATGATCTAGCCTACTCACTCTCACCAATTGTTCCAGGAGACCTAAGCTAAATATCTTTCTCATCTGCCATCATGCTCCACCTCAGTAGTGTGATTTTTAAATGAAAGGAAAACAGGTCATGTAATTTAATATTTCAAGGAAAGATTTTGTTTCTATTTTTTTTCTTTACAAATTATTCAGAGTTTTATGATTATCTTTTTAACTTAACATAATATGACTTTAAGGTGTTAAGTTATTGGAAAGTGTTTTGAAACTGCAACATCAGCACTATTTCTGATGTCTTTTCTGGTCCTTCTAAGTCTTATATGGTTACCTGGTATTAAAATGACTGCAAAGGACACAACTTATCTGTGTCCTTAATCCATTTACCAGGTTCAAATACAGGAAAGAGGCTGAATACAGGCATGGGTAACATGTCTCTACATTTTATTACAGTTATTCACCTAGATTTCAGAATTTAGAGGCACAAATTAAGAACTTAAGTTTATCATTAAATTCAGCAAGATTCAGAAATATAGAAATGGTAGTTTTATGATCTTAAAATATCTGAATTTAATTTTTTTAGTTACCTAGTGTAAAGTAGTAATTATAAGAAGTGAATAGGGGACAGAGACAGACAAAAATGTCCAAAGAGTGAAAAAGACTTGAAGATAGAGAGCCTCTGACTATTTTTTATTGTGGTAGAAAAATTTTAAGATCCTGAAGGGTGTTTAATTTAAAGGTGTCATTTTTAGGCTATTGACAGTGATGGTTTAGACTATATTGATGCCCATCCATGTTATAGAAGAAAATGAGGCATTTGGGCTGGATATTGGGCATGAGGTTGAGGGTGTTCAGGTTTTGGGAAAGAGACGGTGAGGACAAGGATTTTTAGAGCAGGCCAGAGGAGAGAGTGCATCCATAATTTTAGATAAAGTCTCAAAGTGGGGCCCAGTTGAGAGGGATTCCTGGTTTAGAAATTGGAGTTGGTGTGCCAAGGAGTGAATGGATGTTTTCTGAAAAGTCTTGGAACAATTTGATTGTTTTGCTGGCTATTGTGGTGGGATAACTTTTAAGTAGAGTGCCTGCTTGGTCAGAGAAGGAAGCGCCCTTCCTCTTGTATTAGGTTAAGTATAGATGGATGGGTTTTTTAAGTAACCAGGAGCTGTAATGGCAGTGTATGTGGGAGAAAGAGACAGTCAAACTCAGTCATTGAGATAAAGATGATGAGGATTGGCTTAGGAAAGATTTATTGTGTTCAGTAAATTCTGACATATAACATCAGGGAAGTTTAAATTGGCTAAAGAGGGTGCTAGGGTGAAGAAGAAGGCAGTTATAACTGAGTTAAATTCTTTAGGGAATGGGAGGTATAAACATGGAGTGGCTGGGAAAAAGTAAATTTGTAGCTTTCTTGAAGTAAAATTGAAGCTTCTCCTAGGGTTTAGATTCAAGAAACCATGTAAGAAGATGATAGGTCCTTTGGTTTGAGTGAATGTGCCTAAAGCAAATTCCCAACAGCCATCAACATGGAGGAAAAGATTTAGAGGGATTGGGAAAGGAAATGAATGAAGTTTGAAGTAGGACCTGCTTGAGTTTCATGAACAGTTAAAAGAGAGAGGGCTCAGGAAGTAGAGTTCATCACAGTCCCCAGGGACTGACAGAAGAAATTAACCACACTGACAAAAGATAAGAGACCTCTTTTAAATGTGGGATGTGTTAAGGTAGCAATAAGTTATTTATGTTCCAGAGTGAAGCTCTGACTAGAAGGCATAAGAGAAATGCCAAGGTAGGTGACCTGAGTTTTGACTAATTGAGCTTTTCTGGATAAAACCCTATAGCCCAGATTCCTATAGTGGTTTAAGAGAGAAATGGTATCTGAGATAGAAGCAGTGAGGGAAGGACTGCAAAGGAATAAGTCATCCATATAGTGAATGGATGTGTGATGATCTCATATTTTTTTGAGATATGAGACTGGGGCTTGTCTGAAAAGATGTGGTGTGGGTTGTCTCTGAACCCCTGAGGGAGCACTGTCCAGGTTAGTTGTTGAATTAATTTGGTGTCTGGGTCAATCCAGGAAAAGGCAAATTAGTCCTGGGAGTTGGGGTGGAGAGGGATTGTGAAAAAGGTATCTTTTAAGTCTAAAATTTTAAAATGTGTGGTGAAAGGAGGAATAGTAGAGACGAGGGGGTTAGGACAAGGGGAATTATAGGCACAGTGGCCTTGTTGACTGATTGCAGATCTCAGACTAATTGGAAGGAGCCATCTGATTTGGGGACTACTAGGATAGGTGTTTGCATGGGGAGGAGATGGGTAAGATAATATGGCTTATTTTAAATGATTAATAATTGACTGAAGTCCCTTTATAGCAGGGTCCTCAAACTTTTTAAACAGGGAGCCAGTTCACTATCCCTCAGATGGTTGGAGGGTGGGACTGTGGGCCCCAGAATGAGTCGGCTGCTAATGAGGACAGGCAGTGGCAGAAAAATCTCCCAGCAGGCTGGATAAATGTCCTAGATGGCTGTGTGTGGCCTGTGGGCCATAGTTTGAGGATGCCTGATTTATAGGATGGGGTTTAAGAAGATACTAAGATCAGTTGGGGAGACAAAAGGATCAGAAAGGGTAACTATAATGGACTGATGGTGTAGCATGATTGAGGGTGTAGAAATGTCTCAAATTCCAGGATTTATTTGTCATAAAGCATCTGGGAGGGACATTTGTGTAGGTAACAGATAGGCCTTAGAGCAGAGTAACAGAGAATTGTGGAGAACTGAGAGGTATTATTGGTTTCAGGTGATGTGTATAACATAAAAGTGGTTTTTGAGTTTAGATAGCAGATTTCAGCCAAGAAAGGGAATGGGAAATTCAGGAATTATTAGGAAAAATGGGAGAATGTTGGATGTTATAAAAGACAGATTAGAGGTGGAGTTGTAAATGGAATAGAGGGGATTCCATCAACCCTGACCATAGAAATGGAAGAGGAGAGTAGCGGCCCTGAAAAGTCAAGAAGTACTAAGAATATAGCCCCTGTGTCCAGGAAGAAGGAAATTCTCTTACCAGTACTCAGAAGACAAACCCAGGGCTCTGCATGTGAGATGAGTTACATGGTAATGGTGGGGACCTGAGAGCCTGGATCCCTTCAATCTTTCATGACTAATCATAGGAGTTCAGGTGACTGGAATCCTACCTTGGTCACTCTCTTGGAATGGGTGGCTCCAGCCCCAGGAGCCTGATGACACTTATCCTTCCACTGCCCTTAGACACAATAAGACAAAGCAAAGTCTGAGTGGAGCTTGAGAATTGGGGCAGAAGCAGGCCCAGTGTTCCTTTTAGCCACACTTATAGCAAGGACCTAGAGGCTGTGCAGAATGAGGTGGTGTTTAGTTGCATGGAGGGCCTTTCTGTCACAGAAGGGCAGAAGCCAGCATCTAGTAGCTAACCTGCTTAGTCTTGGCCACCTCCTTTTCTCTATTGTTAGAGATTTTGAAGGCAAGTTTGACTAATTCCTTTTGGAGAGTCTGGTGTATGTCCTCAAGTTTCTGAAGGTTTTTCTTATATCTGAGGCTGACAGAGAGATAAAGTGGATGTTTAGGCACAGCCTTCCAGCCTCAGATTTGGGGTCAAGGTTGATATATTTTATGAGAGTTTCAGTCACCATATCTGTGAAGGTTGTGCCTGCAGCCAAAATACAAGTTTTCCCCTAAGGAGTGGTGGTAGGGGAAAGCATGACATAAATGTCCTGCTATGAAGAGGCCATAAAACTGGGTTAAATATTGTAAGTATTTTGTAAATTGTGTAGGATTATTTGAAAAGGACTCACAAGTGTGTTTTAATTCAGGATAGATCTAGGTAACAGAGGACATGGACTCTGATAATGCCCTCAGCTATTTCATGTCAGGGTAAAGTAGCTTCTGAAGGCTATCTCCAAGAGTGAGTGTGTGGAAAAGAAAAGGACTAGGGCAGAGAGTGAGGAGAAAGGATGTCAGGTAGAGAAGTTAAGGGAAAGAATGGTAAGCAGGGTTGAACTCCAAGTCAGAGGTGGAAGGTTGAAGTGGAGGCTGTTCATTGAGAAGGAAAATTTGAAAGGTTGTACAGGTCTGGCAGAATGAAGGATGATCCCCAAAGGAAGAAGAAATTTGTGGAGAAGAAATGTTGAAGATAGGGGACAATAGACCATTTGCCATTGCAACTTATGAAATTTTGGAGATCACTGAGAATGTTTAGTTCAAAAATACCATTCTCAGCATGTTGGTTTCCATTATCTATAGTATGTTGGGGCAAGGTATTGTAATTATGGCCTGTGATGTGTGAGGTGAGGAGGAAGAATGATATGGAGGCCCACTAGTGGGGGAGGCAGGTGTCCCTTTGTTACCCACAGAGCTTGATGAAGTCCAGAGAATCCTAGTCCTGTCCCTCAGACATCCCTGAGGGAAGGCATTAGGGAAATTAGGACATTGATATCAGGTCCTGGGGAAAATCCTGACCTAATACTAGGATTTTGGAGAGAAAGACAGTGGTGCAATGGGAGATTCTGGTGCCAGAACTGTTTCCCTAGTCCTAAGGGTTTAGCATGTAATGACCATCAATAGGACTGTGGCACAAATCTTCAGGGATCCCTGGACTGGTCTCACTTCCTCTTTTCTCAGCCAATGCACCATAAAGATGAGCGATTCTGGCATAGAACCAGGGTAAGCATCCACAAGAAAGGATAGGAGGCCCATCTAGGGATAAGGAAAGACTTTAATAGAGGGGAAAAGGAGAATTTAGACTGACCAGATGTCAGCTCAGCTCCCACACAGTTGCAAAAGACTTTTTTTAGGCTTATCAGTATAGCTGGAAAGGAGAAGTTGAAATGAGGGAGTGTCTGTAGTGGTGCACAGCTTGGGGCTCACCTCTAGTTTGGGTCAGGTTTATGGGTATATCCCTAGTACCAGCCAGCATATGGGTAGGGCATTTCCTGGAACTTTGGCCTTAAAGCAATCCAGGTTCTGGGGAGAGCATTGATTGTTTTGTAAAATGGCTACACTCTTGTCAGGGTTATGAGAATCCTTTCCAATACTGAAAAATAAAAATCCAGTATTTTCTGATTTACTTAGTTTCATCAGTTCTTTTATGTTAAATTTATTTCCAAATATATTTTAATTTTGATGCTATATTTAATAGATGTAATCTAAATTTTATTTTTTATTAATTGCTGTTATATAAGAACATTATTTATTTATTTATTTATTTTGAGACAGAGCCTCAAGCTGTCTCCCTGGGTAGAATGCTGTGGCATCACAGCTCACAGCAACCTACAACTCCTGGGCTCAACTGAGTCTCCTGCCTAAGCCTCCCAAGTAGCTGGGACCACAGGCACCTGCCACAAGGCCCAGCTATTTTTTGGTTGCAGCTGTCATTGTTGTTTGGTGGGCCCGGGCTGGATTCAAACCCATCACCTTAGGTGTATGTGGCTGGCGCCTTAGCCACTTTAGCCACAGGCGCTGAGCCTCTAAGAACATTATTTTTATTGACCTTCTGTAGTGCAATGTTACTGATTTTTTTGTTGTTTATAATCTTGTTCAAATGGAAGTCTTTTATTTATTCTTCTGGACTAATGTTATCAAGTATATAATCTTGAAAATCTCTACTGCATTGTTTAACAGAAGAGACAGAATGGACTACAGTTTGTTTCTAATCTTGAGGAAAATTACTAAGAATTTCTTGATACCATATATTGTTAGGAGAGTTTTCATGAATAAACTTGTGTTTTTACTATGAGTGGTATTTGGGGTCTGTGATATGTTTATTCTGCATTTTTAGACTTGGTCATGAGGCTTCCATCCTATATTTCCTTAATATAGCATATTACACTATTTGGTTTTTTATGTCTCTGTTTTATCATACTTAGGTTGTTGAGATAAATACTATTAGTAATGATGTATAATCCTATCTTATGTTGTTGATTTGTTTTGATATTACTTTCTTTTTTTTTTTTTTTGAGATGGAGCCTCATGCTATCCCCCTGTGTAGAGTGCCATGGCATCACACTCACAGCAGCCTCCAACTCCTGGGCTCAAGCAACTCCTGGGCTCAAGCGAGTCTCCTGCCTCAGCCTCCCAAGTAGCTGGGACTACAGGTGCCCGCCACAATGCCTGGCCATTTTTTGGTTGCAGCTATCATTGTTGTTTGGCGGGCCTGGGCTGGGGATTCGAACCTGCCACCTTAGGTGTATGTGGCTGGCACCTTAGCCGCTTGAGCCACAGGCACTGAGCCTGATATTACTTTCTTAAGGATTATTGCTTCTATTTGATGAAGCATATTGATCTTTAATTCTTTTTCTTAAAGTGTCTATTTCTAGTTGTGGAATCAGAGCATCAGTAGACTTGTAACTACAATCACATTAGTTTAGAACTGGATCTTTCCCCCAGCTGATGACCTGGGTATCAGTAGGCTTGTAACCACAATCATATTAGTTTAGAACTGGATCTTTCCCCATGTGAGCCTTCAGATGAGACATCAGCCTTGGCCTTCATATACATCTGGATTCTTGTCCCAGCAAAATCGTGAGTAATGAGTACATGGTTGTGACTCACTATGCTGTGTAGTAAGCTGTGATACAGCAGTAAATAATAATACATTTTACACTGAATGTTACATGGAATCCTGGATTATATCTTAAGCAAAAAATAAATATTAGTGAAAATCCTAGTAAAATGATCAAAATCTATAGTTCAGTTGTACCATTCTCAGTTTCTGTACTTTTGAAAATACACTGTGATTATGCAAGATGTTAACATGACAGGAAGGGGAAGTGTATGTGAAACTATATGATACCTATGCAACTTTTTATAAATCTAAACCTATTTCAAAACAAAAATAAAGGGAAGACATGACTCATTTATTTAAGATCAGGACATGCTGTTAATTCAGCCTTCCTAGCCTTTGACAATCTAGTTGAAAATATACATAAAATCTGAAATTATAAATTATTCTTTCATTTCTTCATTATTATATTCCTGGAATTGGGAATCCTCCTCTTCATTTCTTATTTCTTTTCTTTTCTTTTTTCTTTTTCTTTTTCTTTCTTTTTTTTTTTTTTTTTTTTTTGAGACAGAGTCTCACTATGTCACCCTTGGTACAGTGCTATGGCATCACATCAACCTGGCCACTTGTACTGGTTGTAGTCAGGTGCCTGAAGCTTTCCCAGATAGACAGGGCATGCTGGAGTTGACTTCACAGTTCTGGAGTCCTGGTGGCCATCTCACTTACTCAACTCCACAAGGCATTGCCCTAATGTGGACTCTGTGATCTCAGTTCCAGTATAGTACTAGACTTCACCACAGTGAGGACCCTCTGCAGAAGCTCCAACACCATATTTCTCCAACCCCACAATTTCTTTTCTAACGGCTGTCCTAGGTGGCTCCACATCTGTGACCAATCTCTTTCTGGGCTCTACAGGCTTTTGAATAAAGTTTTTGAAATTTATGGAGACTTGCAAGCCTTCACAGCTCTTTCTTTCAGTATTAGCAGGACAAAGGACACCTCCAGTGTTTTATATAGTACCTTCCAGAATGACTGTGCAAGCCTCTTCTGGGGGCCACTTAAACCTAAAGAGAAAGAATGCAGGAACAACATCCTGATGTGTCACAGGGCAGTGGATCCCCAGGCTTGTCTTCCTAGGCCTGGTCCTGTGATGGGCGGGGCAGCCTGGAAGATTATTGAAAATTTCAGTAATCTTGGGGCCTTTCTCCATTGTCTTGGCTTTTAGCTCCTGGCTCCATTTCAGCCATACCTTTGGATTGCTAACCTGAAAAAAGTCTTTCACTTGGCCAGTGTGCAGGTTTTTCATCTTTTCCTCCCTGTTTTGTTTGTTTGTTTGTTTGTTATTATTTGTTTGTTTTTTGTTTTTTATTTTATCTTTTGCCATTTACTTTAGACAGTTAGAAGGAAACACACATGAACTTGAGCACCTTACTTCTTAGAAATTTCTTCAGCGAGATACTTTAATTAATTGTTCATTCTGAAGTTCAATGTTTTTCAGAAAGCCATTGGGTATGAACTCTGTTTATACAAATTCATAGCCAGTTTATAACAAGGGTGGCCTTAATTCTTGCTTGAAACATTGCATGAAGATGAGGCCCAATGGACAGAAAGGGAGACCCATACATCACGTTTAATAGCAGAAGGGCTTTATTTCAGCTGGTGGAGTGAAGGCACAGAAGTCAAAAAGTTCCAGCTCACAGATACCTTTCTCATTGGTCAGTATGAATCAAGCTAGAGAAGCTGCTCCAACTTTTACAAAACAGAGGCTTTTACAGAGTCAGAACCAAGCATTAGTTCCCATGTCCCAGGAAGTTAAGTCTATAAGTTCCTAAGACCTGAGTCCTCTACCACGGGGAGGACCTCACAGGTGTATCCTTGGTTTTTTCTTGAGAAGACCTCTCTTCTATTAGACCTTACCTTTTCCAGGTATCCTTTCTCATCCCCCCCCTTTTTTTTGAGACAGAGCCTCAAGCTGTCCCCCTGGGTGAAGTGCTGTGGCTTCACTGCTCACAGCAACCTCCAACTCTTGGGCTCAAGGGAGTCTCCTGCCTCCGCCTCCCAAGTAGCTGGGACCACAGGCACCCGCAACAACGACCGGCTATTTTTTTTTTTTTTTTGGTTGCAGCCATCATTGTTGTTTGGCGGGTCCGAGCTGGATTCGAACCTGCCACCTTAGGTGTACATGGCTGGTGCCTTAGCCAGTTGAGCTACAGGCGCCGAGCCTCTCATTCCCCTCTTTTGATACTCCATAAATATATATTTTTTATTTTTTTGCCAGGGGCTGCATTTGAACCCACCACCTCTGGTATATGGATTCAGCGCCCTACTCCTTTGAGCCACAGGTGCTGCCCTGATACTCCATAAATATTTCAGTCTGGGATCTCACTATCAGCTTGCTCCTTTCATATAGAACAGTGTGATATGTTTTTTCTTTTCTGACTTATATCTGTCTTGATTATCCAGAGCATAACCTTGACTACTAGTGGGAGAAGACAGGGAATAATTAAGCTAACTCCGATGATGCCTAGTACTCTTCCTAGTAAGGTTTAATATACCCAGTCTCTTCACAGGTTTTGAGGGCTACACAGGACATGGGCCAATGTGTGGGTTTTTCTTTATGCTTCATATGACTTTTACTTGGTTATTAATTTTCAAGACTAGGGCCAGGGGTTACACTGACCCACAAAGCAATCTGTCTCCACTACTCTTTTTTTTCAGCATGATATTTTGCTACAGTTCTTACTGTCTCAGGTGTCTTCTATCATGCATTTTGCCCTTTTACATTCATCCTAGCATCACTTTTGTACAAAGTCTAAGGCACAGAGAAATTTCTGATCTGTCCTGTAGTTCTTCTCCCAGCTCCTTTTGCTGGAACACCTTAGCATGGTGCCATAGGCATTAAACTTTAGTCACATGGCTGGGCTTTCCTATTTCCCTGGTCTGGACAAGTATTCAGATTTCAGGGACTGTGACTTCTCTTGGTTCTTTTACCCAGGCTTTAGATGTACCATGGTGGGGGTGGGAGCTCTATGGGGATGTAATATACATATGGATTTTCACCTTTCATTGTATCACATATTGAGTACTGTGTCTCATTATAAGTGCAAGCTCCCTTCTGAGTGCCTTTGCATTCATAAAAACTATAAAAGAGTCACCTTTTGTCCTATTTTAGTTGTATGAGTACACAGATCACATCCCTCCTCCCTCATTACCAAAGTTCAAAGACCCATATATCCTGGGAGGAATTTCCTCAGGCTTCAGCCATGCATTGACCAGCCAGCTCACAGTATGTGGCTGGAGCAGGGCATGTTGACTGCCTCAAAAGTTATCTTGCAGAGGTTGGCTGGATCTGTTTTTTCTTCCCATGGGAGCAGTGAAGCTCTCTTCAGCCTGCCATGATGTATCCAGGTGAGGATCCCTTCCACCTTTGGTTCTGTGGGTGTGAACAGGATGACAGTATAGGGTCCCTTCTACCTTGGTTTGAGGGGGACCAGGTTTCAATTCTTGACCTAGACTTGATCACCTTGATGCCCTGGAGATAAATGGTGTACAGACACAAAATACTGAACAGAACATGGTTAATTACTCAAGTAGAGATCTTCTTTGCTACTCTTCCTAGGGCTTCTAATTTCCTGTTCAATTCAGTCTCTCCCAGTTTTTTTAGGAGTCCCTGCTAAATTGCAGAGGATTGGTGAGGGCCTGTTATACATTATCTCATGAGGGAAGTACCCCGACCTCTTAGAAAGGGTACATTTAATACTGAACAATACTAGTGGCAAGGCCTATACCCAATTAATCTTTGCTTTCTGGTGGAGTTTACCAATTCCTGCTTTTATCGTTCTGTTCTGTGGTCTTCCCTACCTTAGTGTTGAAGCCTGCATGCCACATGTAGTTTCCAGGTGATATTCAAAGCTTTGGCTATCATTTGCACTATCTCTGTTACAGAGGCCAGTATGTTGTCAGATCCAATCTGGGGTGGCATCCTAAGTTGTAGGATAATTTCTCTGGGCAATGCTTTTACTACTTTAGGAGCCCTCTTTATTTTGATGGGGAAGGCTTCCACCTATGTGAAGTATGTGCAAACCAATACTAGTAAGTAATGGTTTCCTCCACATCTGTACATTTCATTTGTACATCTTTAAAAGGGCTTTCCCTGTAGGACTGAATTTCAGGTGGCTGGGATGGTTATCATAATGCTGCTTAGCATTATGTTGGTTGCATGCCACACAATGCTAGATCACTTTTTTGGCTAAGGTGGCCAACAGGGGAATATATAAGTATTTCTCCAGAAGCTTCTTAATTTTCTTTTTTCTTCTATCCTAAGTGCATGGCCTCATTGCCTCATGCATACAAACTCTATAACCAACTTCAGATTTCTACACAGTAAGCTCTGATATTCTGTGAGGCAAGAGTTGGTCAACCAATGGTGCCCTTTGGTGTTCAGAAGAGTGACTACATTTAAAAATACTCAGACTCTTAAGTTTTGTCCCAAAGTCAACTTATCAGCCTCTTACACCAGCATGGCAGTGTCAAGAAGTGTTCTTAGGCATAGGGGCCATCATTTCAAGACCTTTTAAAGTTGCTTATAGAGATAAGCAACAAATCTTGCCTAGGATCCTACATTCTGGGTGAGAAATTCCTCAACTATTCTATTTCTTTCTAATACATACAGTTTAAAAGGCTTGGCCAAGTCAAGGAGGCTTAGCACCTGGGCTGCTTGCAGTTTTTCCTTTACATTCTTGAAGGCTTTTGGTTGGTTGTATTTCCACTTAATTGGCCTTTTTACTTTCCCCTTTGTGGATTCATACAATGTTTTTGTCCCATCTGTATGTTTCACACATCTTTCATAGAAATCCCCAGGGCTTTTATCTGGCTTTTGCATGACTTCAGCCACCTTGCATATGTTTGGGGCTTTCTGGCTTTCCTACACTGATAGGGACAAAGTCAAGGTTGGGTCCAGGGTAAGAGAATGAAACCATTTAGCAGTCACCTACAAGTATCTGCAAGTTCTGGATTTAAGGGTAAGGGTCACACAATGAGAACATTTTATAGTCTTAGCACAGTTCTTAAGAGAAGACCTAGTTTTAAGATCCAAACTGATCCAAAGTTCTGAGCAATCCAAGTGAATATTCAGGTTCCAATTTTTCCTAAGGCATCTATATAGACACAGAAGATAGCATTTAATGCTGAACAAATTTTTCTGTGGTAGCCAACAGGTGACCTTTGTTGGTCCGTAAGGCTTCAGAGCAAATATAACTACTGTATATAAATCTATATTTTATGGTTTATGGCTGGTCTCTGAGTCCCATTTAACATATTAGTTTAGTAAAACATCTATGTCTCACTTTATGATCTGGCATTGCAGATGAAGCTGGAGTCTAATACAGGTGGGCCACAATTTTTGTTTTCCTTTTGAAACATTTTTTTTCTATTTCTAACTTTACTAAAAACAAATTATAGCAGAACTAATTTAATTGCCAAAATATACTGTACTTGCAGTATACCGAGTCTGATTATTTGCATAAAGTGGAGCAAGAATAATTATTAGCCATCTAGACTTTTCTTCCTTTTAAAATTGACTTGCTGGAACCTTTTATAAGGAATCTCAGGTTAGGCTTGAAAGCCTCTCATGAGCCCTGGTTTCATGAGTGCCATGAGATACCTCTGTGCATTGGGTAAGATCCTCTTCTCTTGAGGTCCTCAAGCAAATTTTGATTTCCATATCTGTCAGAAAGTGACATTCTTTACTCATAGCAGGACATTCTTTACTCAATGCAGATCAAAAAATATTATTGGTGAGGTATCTGACCAGTCTTTCCAATGGGCTTTTTTATTGGCCTTATAAAGTCAAACGCAATTCCTTACCATAGTCTGGACACCTCTGAAAATGCTATTCCAGTCAAAGCCTTGGTAAAATAACCAGTGCCTTTCATTGTGTCTTATAGATCAAAACAGTTTCTTATTGAAATTATGAAAATAACTGTATTGTCAGAAATTAAGAATACTTACAAATGTTTTTCAAATTCTGGAGAAATAAAGTAGAAAGAAAAGCATAAATGTTTCAATTTTTTGCTCAGAAGAGCATACATTGCTGAAAGATAAAAATAGCTTAAAAGATAGAAAATGGGTTTTTTGACTTCTGGAAAACAGAACACAAAGAATTAGCAATGTTTCAAACAAAAAAGTGATAACAAATCTACTCAGTTCCATGTAAATGATTTCTGCTCTGTTTGAAGTTAGGTTAGGAATACTGATGAACATATTAACTTTCTTTCTTTCTTTCTTTTCTTCTTCTTCTTCTTCTTCTTCTTCTTCTTCTTCTTCTTCTTCTTCTTCTTCTTCTT
>NW_003852633.1:787659-845818 GCF_000181295.1 Otolemur garnettii
TTTTTTTTTTTTTTTTTGAAACAGAGTCTTACTATGTCACCCTTGGTGGAGTGCTGTGGCATCACATATCACAGCAGCCTCCAACTCTTGGGCCAAAGTGGTTTACCTGCCTAAGCCTCCCAAGTAACTGGGACTACAGGTGCCCACCACAATATTTGGCTATTTTTTGTTGCAGTTGTCATTGTTGTTTAGCTGGCCCAAGCCAGGATCAAACACACCACCTTTGGTGTATGTGGCTGGCTCTGTAACCACTGTGCTATGGGTGATGAGCCAGATATGTTAACTTTCTAATTAAAGTCCTGCAAGTTTGCTTCTAGTCTGATGGTATATAATCTCAATGTCAATGGAAATTTGACTTTGAGAGAACTTTCCAGCCTTTTTTATTATTTCCTTGAAGGGCAAACTTTGGATTTAGCCTTGCACTAGGATAGACCAATATTTTATAATTTTAGAACATACATGTAAACATAATCCACAGAAAATTAACCACCATTTTATATTTTATAATATTTTCCATACATTTTTAAAATACCAAAGAAGCCTAATATGTCTTTCTCAGACTTTCAGTGGTCTTAACATTTCAAAAAGATTAAATTTAGAGTTTTGACTTTGGAAAGTTTGTCAAATAACAAAGGCTTAAACATTTATTCAGCCAAGGTTACAAGCCAAAACATTCTAAAGGCAATACTTAAAGAACTGGATCACATTCAGATTCCTTCACAAATTTTCTTTTATGAGGTTTATTTAACATGCACAGACAATCTACAAACATTCTAAACCATCTTTCTGTCTTTTTTTCCCCCCTGACTTTTCTTTTTTTTTTTTTTTTAACCATTTTGTTTCAGGACAGAAATTTAGCACACAAGATCCTTTCTTACACAATGTCATTTTTATTTCTGTCTAATTATTCTTACTCTCAAAAAACCACTTTTCATAGCACAGGATCACAGTTTACTATGAAGTAAATTATTCACTAGCTATACTGCTAATTGAATTAGAAGGTCGAAAAGGTAAGAATCTTGTTCTTTGACAAAGATTCAGTTTCCAAAACAATCTAAACAACCAAATTATGACATTTTACAAATGAGAGATATTTAATGGACTATAACATGATTTTAACATTTTAAGTTACTTTAAAATGTTCTGAAACCACAACAGAGACATCATTTCTGATGTCTTTCATTGTTCCCTGAAGTCTTACATGGCCATGTGGCATCAAATATGGCCACAAGGAGAGAACCCATGTCCTTAATTCCTTTACCAGGTGCAGAGTTCAAGACAGAAAGTAGGAAACTGGAACATCCAGTTTCTTTCAGAATAGCCAGGGGATGAAGTCAGAGCAGAGAAGAAGGGGCTATGTGGGTTAGACTGTGTCTTGTGGATGCTGGCCTAAGTATTGGGAACATACCCTTATGCCTCACCATAGCTATCTCTCTAGACATCAGAATTCAGAGGTTTAAAATAAAGAACATAAGCTCACAGTCAAATCTAGCAAATTGAGAAATATTACAAAGGTGACAGTTTATAATCTTTGAACATTTGAACTTTAATAACAGATTTAAAACTAATTTAATCTCAAAGGATACCACAGTCACCTGAACAGCAAGGCATTTGAGTCATTCCTGCTCTCACAAAGTTCTTAGTCTCCCCAGTGACATAGTTACTGCATAATCTACTGCAAATCCTTTCTTAAAATGCTTCAGCACTGTTTCCAACAGGGTGTGCTTCCCCTTTGTGTTTCCCATTTCCTTCCCTCAGACAAATGACAAACATGTCACAGATAGGGTAAAAACAGGGATATGAACAGTGACCAGTGATAAAAACATTTTGCCCTGCGAGGTCTGGTGTTGGAGCCCCATGTATTGTTACTTATTTAAGTCAGTCTAGAAGTATTCATACACACACAATTCCAACCCATTTTCCCACCTAAGCAGCATTGGTTTCCCACTCAAACTGCTACTTAGCCATAGGAGGTGTTCTCCAGTACCATGGTTTGGAACCAACACTCCCCTAGGTCATGTGAGGGGACATCAGAACCCCCCACTTGGTGTCTGTCTCAGTCACACCACATCCATACTCTCTCATATACTTCTCACCAGGCCTGCAGGTGATCTAATGCCCAGGGGTTGATCAGACCCCTCTTCTGCCCTAATTTTGTGGGCCCTGACTAGCCCTACTTTGATTCAGATTCAATCTCCCAATGCAAGTGCCAATTCATGCATGCCAATTCCTCTGTGTGTTTGACTCCTGGAAGACACCTGAGGGGGTCCTTTTTATACCCATTTAAGGCCTCCATACAGGGATATGAAACTCATCCCTGGTGTACTCAGTAGTTCACGTTGCCCAGAATGACCAGGAGCCTCTCCATGGGTGTCCAGAGGATTGGTGGTAACAACCAGGTGTGCCTGAGCCTGTTCTTTCCTCAGGTGGTCTCATTTCCCAGTCAGGGAACCAGAAATGTTGCAGGAAGACAAGGCCCAAGGAAGAGAAAGAACACCATGTTTAAAAAAAGAAGGGTTTTATTTCAGCTACTCGAGAAATGGCACAGAAGAATTTAAAACAGCCACACTCCAGTCCTGGTTCAGTCTTCTCCTTTTTATCCCAGTCAAAAAGTTCTGCCTCAAAGGTACCCTTGAATCAAGCTGGAGAAGCAGCCTCCGGTTTTTGCAGAACTGTGGGTTTTTACAGAAGCCAAACCAAGTGTTAGTTCTCAGGTCCCAGGAAGTTAAATGTAATTCCTAAGAGCTGAGTCACCATGGGGAAGAACTTGCAGGTGTATCCTTGGCGTCTCGAGAAGACTTCTGTTCTCTTTGACCTTTTTCCAGGTATTCTCTCTCCCAAACACCTCATTTCTTAGTTCTATTTAAAATCTTGTCAGTGTAACCTTTAGTGTTTGTATTTATGTGAAGTACAATAAAATCTTAGCACCTCCCCCCCAACTAAATGGACTTCCTCTTGGCTGTGAGTACCCCAGAAAAATGTTAATATTGCCTTACTCTTTGAAAGGACAGTGCTGGTGTATATCCAGACACAAAACCAGAGAACAGAGAGGTTCAGGCCAGGTTTAATGAAAGGGATAGTGACTTGCCTGGACAGGACCAAAAATATCATCTGAACAGAGGATGGTTGGAAGCCTGTTTTTATATAGGGCAGTCAGGGTTGGTTAGATTACATTGCCTCTTGAACGATTTTAGTTGACTGGAACTTTTCATGAAGTTTTGGGGACAGGGCTAGCAAGACTTTTTGTAATCTTTAATTGCAAGGGAACATGAAAAGTGGGAGGGATCCTCTGGGCAATGTTAGTTCCCCAGCACTGTTCATGAAGTTGAAATTGGGAAACTGGAACCAGGAGCATGAATCAAATACTCTTGTGCTTTAAAGTAACCCTTTATTACCAAGATTTAGAATCCCAGGAAGACATGGAGATTATTTGCAAAGACTGCCTTCCATTGAGAGAACTTCATTGAGTTCTTATGCCCTCCCCTTTTTTCTATACATCACCCAGCCCAGTGCTCTGTATTTGAGGGATTTAGTATTTGTTACTTTCCTAAACTGTGCATCTGGTGTTTTTTCTTTAGCCTGGGATCATGATGGCCTTCATGTATCAGAATAAGGGTAGAACTGGCTGACATTGTTACCAGACAAAGGGGGTATGGCCACCTGTCACAGTCAGCCAATATGTAGAGATAGGAATAGGTCTACTAAACTTTGTCATAAGGCTAGCGATTGTAGAGAACACTGAATTGTGGCTGGTCCAAGACTATCCTATTCTTCCATTTCCAAAATCAGTTTTATACATGAACATTCAAAGTAAAAACCATGTTCTTCTTTATCTGAAACTGTTGTACAAAGATGATGCCTTGTAGAGAGAAACAATACCCAAATACTGTGTTTAAAAGAGGAAGGGTTTTATTCTAGCTGGGGAGTGATGGCACAGAAGAGTTCAAAATGGCTACGCTCCCCGATTGACTCAGTTTTCTGCTTTTTATCCCCAGTCATAAAGTTCCAGCCCATAGGTACCTTTCTCATTGGTCAGTTAGAATCCAGGTGGAGAAACAGACTCCAGCTTTTATAGAACCATGGGCTTTTACAGAAGCAGAAGCAAGCATTTGTTTCCAGGTCCCAGGAATTTAAGTTTCTACATACTCCTAAGACCAGAGTCACCAAGGGGAGGACCTTGCAGATGTATTGTTGGGATGAAAGGGAACATTAATGAAAGGGACAGTTACTTGCCTGGGCAGGGCTAAAGAACATCTCTATTCTTTTAGACTTAACTCTTTCTAGGTATCCTTCCTCAAAATAACAATAATCAGGATAGCATAAGACCCCAAACAAAATTCCAATTCAAAAATTAATACGCTAAATCAATCCTCCTAAACTACTAAAAATGGGCATCTTTAGGGTGGGAGAAAAATTTATAAAACAATAAGAATGGAAGACAGAAGGTAAAGGTCACTTACGATCTTAACCACCAGACCAGGTGTGTCATGTTGGCCACAGCCTGACAGACTCTATCTTAATTTCACCATATATACTTTCAATGTAATTGATGACTTGTTAGGTCATTAAGTAACCTTTACAGCTAAGGGAAAGCTGAAGCTAGCTTTTTTTTTTTTTTCTTACAAAGGGAGGGGAGGTTTAATAGGCCTTAGGCAGTAAGATACTAAATTATTTATTTATTATATAAACTATACCTATGCAGAGGAAAGGCTAAATCACCTACAAGCCATCAGTTTACTAAACAGAGACTCAAATGGGTATATGTGACTTGTACTTGATTAATATACTTCCTTATCTTAAAACATTTAGATAAAACTTCATTTTCTTTAACCAATCACAAATCAAATACTCTTTGAATTTACCTATAGCCTGTAAGCTTCTTCTTTTAGATGTCTAAACTTTGTTGCAGGAAGATGAGGCCCAGTGGAGAGAAAGAGCACCCAAACACCATGTTTATAAGAGGAAGAGTTTTATTTCAGCCTGTGGAGCTTACGGCATAGAAGAATTCAAAATGGCCATGCTCCCTGACTGGCTTGGTCTTTCCCATTTTATCTCCAGTCAAAAAGTTCCAACCCTTTCTCATTGGTCAGTTTGAATCAAGCAGGAGATGCTGTTTAAGCCCCCACAGAACTACAGGATTTCATAGAAGTTGAAATTTCCAAGTTCCAGGAATTTGAGTCTACAAATTCCCTAGAGCTGAGTCACCATGGAAAGGACACTGCAAATATATCCTTGTGGTCTCCTTGAGAAGACCTGTTCTCCTGGACCTCACCCTTCTCAAGTATCCTCTTTCATCTTCTCAGGCCAAACAAATGTATGTTTTCTAAGTATTGATTCATGATTTTTCCTGTAATTCTTATCCCTCTAAAATGTATAAAACCAAGCTGTGATCTAGCCCCTGCAGGACCACTTGCTCAGGAATCCTTGGGCATAGCATCTATTAGAGCCAAAGACCCTGAAAAGAACCAGGGTGAGTAGAATTAATATGTGACATTTTTTAGAACATCTTCAAACAGGTAGACTGTCATTAAAAATGGTTTTAGGCCCTAGTTATGGAAAGAAGGATATTTGAAAGCAGTTTAGGTTGTGACCCAGGTGCAACTTGCGAAATGATGAGCATATCAGTCATAGCTCAGTAACTCAGGACGTGGTGGAAAGGACTACAAGTTCATAAGCTAGAGGTCTTGTAAAAGGTCAGAGGGTTATCTTCGGGAAATTTACTGTAACCTGAAAGAAGTATTTAAACAGAACTAAAAAGCAAACAAACAAACAAAAAAAAACAGTAATAGTTCTGCTTTTTGGTTAATGGATGTCCAGACCTACCAGAGCTAACAGCCTGGTAGCTAACAGCTAGGATATTTGTTAAGGTGAAAGAGAAACCTAAGTCCATTTTGATATAATTATCTTTCCAGAGAATCAGTGGGAAGGCAAATTAGACCCAATTGCATTCTGTTGTTTTGCTACATTGTATTGCTTTTTTAAAAAAACTGGTTCCACTTGCCTCCCTGCCCATAGCATAGTATTTTAAGTGTACCTGGTTATAACTGTTAAAATTATTAATATTGTGTAGAAATTCACTAACTACCCTTGTGACAAACAACCTTTTTGATTAGTTTAAAGTGATCTTCATACCATCAGTATATAATATTGAAATGTTAACAGAACAAGCTTAACTCCATTTTACTGAAATTCCCAGGTTTAGAGAGAACAAGAATGTGCTGGTAATGGTGTATCAGACTTGGAATAGGTAAAAGCCTTCTCCACCAGGATAAAAAGGACTCCTGAATTAGCAAAAGTATTGCCCAGAGAAATCATCCCATGGTTTAGGTTGCCATTCTGGTTTAAATTTGACAATGGGCTAGCCTTCATAACAAAACTAGTGCAAATAATAAGCTATGTTTTAAATAACTTATAGGCCTCAATGCTTACACAGGATAAAGTTCATGAATCAGGACCATAAGAGCAGAAATCGGGAAACTCTTCCAGGAAGTAAAGCTTAATTGCGTACTGGCCTTGCCACTGGTGTTGTTCAAAGAGGCTTTTGTCAATCCTCTGCAATTTAGCAGGAACTCCTAAAAGAACTGGGAAAGACTGAACTGAATAGAGAAAAACCCTAGAAAGAGTGACAAGGAAAATCTCCACTGGGGTAATTACCCATGTTCTGTTTAGTCTTTTGTGTCTGTATATCCTTTCTATCTGGAGGATCAAGGGCACCAAGTCTAGTTCTAGAATCAGAAACTAGTCCCCCTGAAACCAAGGTAAAAAGGACTTTCCACCATCATCATGACCACATGCACAGCAGTAAAGGTGGAAAGAATCCTCACCTGGAGCCATCACAGCTTGCTGAATAGGACTTCACTGCCTCTTGGGAAGTAAAGGTAACTTTTAAGACAGTCAACATGCCCTGCTCCAGCACATATTGGGAGCTGTCTGGTCAATGCATGGCTGAAGCCTGAGGAAACTCTTTGAGGGACTTGTCTTAATTGGACTTTGGACTTTGGGAAAAGGGGAGAAAATATCACAAGGAAAAGTAAAAACTCGTATGAATATTAACCCACCACCATGGTACTATTAAGGCCTCAGTAGAGAACCCAAGAACAGTAATAGTCCCTAAAACCTCAGTGCTAAAAAGTAATTACTATCAGCACCTGCAGAAACAAGCTGATATTGAGACCCCAAATTAAAAATATATTGGAGTCTCAAAAGGGGAGGGGGATGAGAAAGAATTCCCGAGAAGGGTGAGATCTAGAAGAACAGGTCTTCTCAACGAGACCATGAGGATACACCTATAGGGTCCTCTCCATGGTGACTCAGCTCTTGGGAATTTGGAACTTGGAAATTTCCAAGTTCTGTAAAATCCTGTAGTTCTGTAGGGGCTGGAATAGCATCTCCCACTTGATTTAACTGGCCAATGAGAAGGGTACCTGTGAGATGGAACTTTTTGACTGTTGATAAAAAGAGAAAGACCAAGCCAGTCAGGGAGCATGGCCATTTAGAAATCTTCTATGCCACAAGCTCCCGCCGGTAATTAAAGCCCTTCCTCTTATAAATGTGGTGTTTGGGTGCTCTTTCTGTCTGTTGGGCCTGTCTTCCTGCAACATGAGTACTTAACATAAAGAATATTTTGAAATAAATCCATTCACAATCAGAAAGCATTGAGGGGATCTTCCTCTATCTGCATAAAACCAGAAAGACCTGATCAGGGGATCAAAAGGGGCAATTGACTTCCTTGCCTCCCCCTGAATGCAAGGGGACCAGGCCCAAATCATTTAAAACACAGTATCTGTCTTTCAGGTTAATTTACAAGTCAATCTGTTTCCCCTATCTGTTCATCTTCCCTAGTAACCACTTGTTGCACCCATACTTCACATTCTTTTTCCTCCCTTCAAAAAGGCATCTATAAATGTACCTGACCATTGTTGACACATTGGGTAATAATTCTTGTGGTTCCTCCCATGGGCATGGTATTTGAAAATAAATCTTTCTGCTATTAATCTGCATAATTGTGAGTTGATCTTTCAGAGAACCAACCAAGGGAAAAGGGGCAAGTTTCCCTGTGATCCCTATAATAGCAACACCCAGTGTCAGTTTTCTGGATTAGTCTCTTTTCTGTTGCTTATAACACAATACATACTATTGGGGAATTCATAAAGAAAATACATTTATTTCTAACAGTTTCAGAGCTAATGAGTCCCTTGTTGAAGGCTCACATCTGTTGAGAGCCTTCTTGCTGGCTAAGACTCTGAGTAGTCCTTTAGTCCTTTAAGCGTTCAGGTGGCCTGAGGGCTGAGCAAGGAACTTCAGGTCTCTGTTCTTCTTTAAAAGTTACCTATTGCCTTCATTATTCCATTAAAATATTAATCTTCTAATTCAGGAATGGATTGACCCATTCATGAGAGTAGAATACTCATGATTCAATCACCCCTTAAAGACCTCATTATTCAATACTGCCACATTGAATAGTAATTGAAGATTAAATTTCAAAGTGAATTTGGTAAGGGACAAATAGTCAAACAAAATCAGATGCCAGAGAATCTTACATATTCCAAACATACACCTCCCAAAATTCATCAGGAGTATTAGTCTAATACCCTACTGATAGCCTGGATCAGTCAACCCAACAAACATTGCAAACCCCACTTTAGAGTGTTGACTCAGGGACATGAGCCCTAACTGGCTGGACATCAGTCTTGCAATCCTTGCCTGTGCCTCCTAGGGGCAGAATTTCCCTTCTGAAACAAAGACCTCTATTCTTGTAGAACATAAATTTGCAAGAACAGGAAACAAACAAACAAAAAGTTTCTAGTGGATCAATGGGAGTAAGAGCAAGCGGCACCACTTTAACTTTTCTTTGTTTCAAATTAATATGAGGGTACATATTTTTAGGTTACATTCTTCTCACTTCCGTGGTAAAATTCTCCTGGAAAAGAAAAGAGCCCCTCACCACCACTCACTATGTGCACATTAGGTGAGGCCGCGCAGCCCCCTTCTGCCTCTCTCTACCTCTCTACTAGTCTATATTTGTTTTTTATTGTTAATATGAGCATGTAATTATTTATAGGTTGGTTTCATTTTAGTATACATTATATTGAATAAGAGTCAGTGGCTCCAATCTCATTTTTATCTCTTGATTCCAGAATCTGTGAATTCTGTTTATAGGAGAAATAGTACTTATATACTGGATGCTGATTCAGACCATAAGCAGCCTCTTGGATAACTTGCCCCAGTCCCAGTATTGTTCCATAGCTGGCGATGAGACTGTAATTTACAAGGGGACATTGCACCATTTCATCAAGCTGACTCCTTCAGGATTATGAGGAACATGGTAAGAACAGTGAAGTCGAGGAATGTGAGTTCATTGATTCCCTTCTTTGGCTGTGAATGAGTTCCTTGGTCAGAAGCAATGCTGTGTAAATATGAAGATGGTGGATGAGGCTTTCTACAAGTCCACATATGGTAGGTTTGGCAGAAAAGTTGTGTACAGAGAAGGGAAAAGTCTATATCCACAGTGTGATACTGGTAAGGACAAAAGGCTGTCCCCTCTGTGATGGAAGTGGCACGGTGCAACCTACCTTCCAGCAGGCAGCTGGCTGATCATTGCCAGAGAGTGGTAATGTATTGGGGGGAGACATGTGTAGTGCTGGTTTTTGACACTCAGAAGGGTCCATAGTGAAAGGGTGGCACTCAACTGACAGAAATCTCACAGACCACCAAGGCTTGTACAAAAGGTCTTTATTGATGGAGGAGGGAGGCTGCAGAGTAGCACCAAGGAGGAAAGAAAAGAGAAGAGAAAAAAGGAGAGAAAAAAGGAGAGAGAGTGGAGGAGAAGAGAGAGAGAAAAGAGAAGCTTGTTTTTATATAGGGAAGTCTTAGAATGGTGACGGCATGGTGAGATAGCCAATAAGGAGTTACTACTCCAGTGGGAAGAGCCATTAAGGGTGGGCAATGGGTAATTGGAACAGAGTGATGAGGTAAGTAGGCCATTCCCTGTGCTTGGGAAGGAGTTTTAACTTTCAGAGCATGTTGGGGCTTTCTGAAGAAGGGTCTTTCTGAGGCAATTATCTAACATTCTTCTCTTCTTGATATATAAAAATAGGAAGTTGGCCTTGGGATAGTGGACATTGAGTTCTCTCTTCTATAATTTCTTCCTGTTGGGAGGGGCACATAGTTTCAATTGGCCAACTAGAGAATGATTATGGTTTTTCATTGGGAAGATGTAAGTTTTTCCTCTCAGACTGCCCTTTCAGCGGTGGTTTTTTAGAAATGGTGTTTAGGAAGGTCTTGTGGCCTGGAGTAGAGTGTAGGCCATTCACGGAGAATAGTTTTTTTGTTTGTTTGTTTGTTTTTCTTGTAGGTTGGGAGCTGTATCTGGGGGTAGTTACCTGTTAAGACAACTTTTGAGAGTTTAGATTCAATAAAACAAGTTATGTATGGAGCCATAGTTATTAGTTTAAGGATGACAACTATAGGTGTGAGGAAAGGTAGAAATGTAATTTAGAGTGGGTTTTGAGTGAATTACTAATATTAAGAGGTATTTATAATGTTTGATTTTAGGCATCTGTGTGAAATTAAGTTGTCAGTCTTTTTTAGGAAGAAGTTCATTAGTCTGGTGATTTGGAAAGTGTGGGAGGTGACTTTGTGGGTTGGAGTGTTGGTACATTTTATAGGATGATGTAAGTTGATTTAGAAACTTTGAATTTATCTGTGAGAGAGGAAAGAAAGTTTTGAGAAATTGTAGTAAAGTTTGCCAGTTGGGGCCAAAACATCTTGTGGAGAGAGATGAGGAGGTTGTGAGTGAGAGGTTGATTTGTTTCTTTTATTATATTAGTAATAGGGGTAGAAGTAAGCGGGAGGTGAGAGGAGGTGTTAGAAGATGAGTTGATATGTAATTTTAATTGTGAGTGGATGACGAGTTAGAGGCAGTAGGTAAGAGGGATATAGGATTTAGTGTGGGGCATTTGTTAAAAGATAATGATAGGTTAGATAAGAGAGAGGTTTGAAAGTTAAGAATGCGGCATGGTGGTAGGGTTTGAAGATTTTTGTATGTTAAAAGATCAGATAGAGAATGAGGGAACTAGATAGTAGTAGGGGAACTAAAAGTGAGTTTTTCAATTCTTGTATTAGAGTAACTGCTGCTGCTAATGCCTGAGACAAGATGCCCAACCTCAAACAATGTGATTTAATTATTTTGAGAGATAAGTAACTGGAATAAAGGTGGGGCCTAGCTGATGTCTAAGTACATTGAGAGTAAACACAGTTTTTTGTGATATATAGGAGGAAGTGGTGAGAAAGATTAAGAAGGTGGAGGGCTGGAGGTTTTAATAAAGTATGCTGTAGAGATTTAAAAGGAGTGGAAATGAAGGTTATTTTGAGTAGTATTATATAAAGGAGCGGTTAGGAGAGAAAAGTTGGGAATTTATGTTTTGAGGTATTCATCTAATCTTAAAAAGGAGAGGAATTCTTGTTTTGTAGTGTGTAGAGGAAAGTTGTGAAGAAGGTTTTTTCTGTCTATGGCAATTTCTTTGAAGTCTGGGGACAAAAGGCTTGTATAATAGGTTGAAGTTTTAAGAGATTAGATTGGGGAAGTGGATATTGATGTTGAGAAGGAAAAAAATAAAGGGTTTTTTTAGTTTAACAAGACTTGGAGAGTAGGAGGTAATTGAGGGGGGTTTTGTATGTCAAATCTTAGGATTTACTTATTCAGGTGGAATGGGCCAGGGCAAGGGGTATTTGGTGGCTTGGGAAAGGATGAGGCAGAGTGAGGCAGAAGGAGATGGGTCAGCATCTATTAATTTAAAATTAAAAGTGAGGGTGGGGGTGGCACCTGTGGCTCAGAGGAGTAAGGAACTGGCCCCATATGCCAGAGGTGGTGGGTTCAAACCCAGCCCTGGCCAAAAACTGCAAAAAAAAAAAAAAAAGTGAGGATGGTATCTAATTTGGAATGTATGTCATGTTCCAGAAGGGGAACTGGACAGGAAGGTAATACTAAAAGGAATATATAAATGAGAAATTGTCTATTATGTAGTGTAAAAAAGGAGTCTGATGTGGATGGTAGGAAAATTACTTTATCCCGACAATAGAGTTAGGTAATAGGAGGTAATAGGAGGTAGGACCACTGAACTCTTTAAGATCTAAGAAGCTAGCTCCTGTGTCTAATAAGAAGGTGATCATTCTACCTGCGATCATCAGGGTTATTCTTGGCTCTGTAGAGGTGCATCAGGTGAGAGAAGCCAGGGTCCCAGTCAGTCTTCAGAAGAGGCAAGCTCCGACAAGTTTGCTGTGTGTAAGTGCTGTATGTTGGTTGGCTCCGTGGCCTCTTTGGGCCAAAGGGCAGTCAGCCTTCCAATGGCCCTTTTTTTTGCAGAACAGGCATGGCCCTGGTGAAGGCTTGAGATCAGAGTAACATTGTACTCAGTGGCCTTCTTCACCATATTTGTAGTATGGTTCAGGTGTTGAGTTATGAGGTGGCCCTTGGCCCTGATGATTTAGGCAGGTTAGGAATGATGGCCTTAGTGATACTGCTTGTAATGTTTTGAGCTAGCATTTGATAATTTTGAGTTTGAGAATTTTTATTCTCCCTTCAGAAAATATCATCTCACCCTGTGTAAACTTTAAAGACTGTGTCTAAGATCACGGCCTGGGGTGTCAGAGGTCCATGCTCCAAGTGCTTTAGCTTAAGTTTGGTGTTGGGGTAACTTTGGTTAAATAAATAAGTTATAAGAATGTTTTTCTCATTTATTGTTTTAGGATTTAAGTTAGTATACTTTATAAAAGCCTCCATAAGATGCTGGAGGAAAGATGAAGGATTTTTAGATTTCTTTTGTATGATTTTTCATAATTTATCATAATTGATAGTCTTTTGGTGGAAGCTCTAAGTTCACAAAGAATGCAGGTAATAATTTTTTTTTTTTTATATTTTAAAACTATTTTACAACTATTTTTAAAACTATATTTTAAAACTATTTTAATACTTTTTCTCCCAGTATTATTATTATAATTTTAATTTAGTTGGGAGTTAAGGATTGTAGTGTTATTTGTAGGATGCTTATTTTACTTATGAAATTGATCTGCTGCCTCTTTTGCCCTCTGCCACACTCATTTGCACTTGTTAGAGGTTATTATTAGGTAAAATAATACAAATACTATGTTAGGTAAGTTGATAGAACATAGTAATAAATTGAAATTTGTGAATAAAATGAGAAGGATTAGAAGTAAAGGAACTTAGTTTACATGGTGGCACTATAGGACCATTACATGGAGGAGTTGGAGGAAGAAAGGGGTAAAGAGGTTCGGAAGTGTTTTTTTTTTTTTTTTTTAAGTAGTCAGTATTGACCTGAGAGACCTGAAAGAATTTTGAGGCCTAGTTGGAGGGGAGGAGTTAGGAGATAAGCTTAGATTAGTTGACAGGGAAGTAGGAGGGACAGAGGGTGGAGGCAACTGGGCGTTTGAGGGAGGAGCCAAATATGGCGGGGCTGAAACAAAAATCACTTCATTTCTAGGACCTGTGGTTGCATGCCTATGCAGCAGGGGTTCGTTGGCCAGGTTCAATAGGTTTTGTTTAGGGAGATAGAGAATGGAAGAGTTCTTTGTTATAAGAATTTTAGAATTATTTGAACACAAATTTGGTTTGGTTCTAAGATATGAGAAGTCTTGAATATAGGGGACCTTGCTCCATTTGCCAAGGTTCTCACAATAGTTATATAAGTCTTGAATTAAAGAAAAATTAAATGAACTATAGCTTGGCTAGATACTTTGGTTGTTTAGTTTGTAAAGTGACCAAACCTGGGTGGAGAGTTTAACTGATTTTTTGGCTTTAAGTTTAATCCTAATTCTACCAGGTGGCATGATAAGTACCTTGAGGGGGAGTTAGGTGGGACAGAATTGCCTGCACTCTTGGAAATTCATTGCAGGAATAAAGCATGAGTATAATCATGCAAGGATGAGGACAAAGGGAGGACATCTCTGCTGCTTTGTGGCTGGCCATGAGAATGAGGACACAGTCTAGGACAGTATTCACTGTACCCAGATCAGTCAGACCCATGGGACTGAGGAGAGCTTGAGACCTGGCACCAGGAATTTTCCTGCAAGCTGTGGAAGCCCTGGGCTAAGGCCACACAAGGTTGATGGGAATAGGGAACTCAAGCCTCGATAAATGGGTGAATCACCAGGAATGTAAGCCCATGATTATGGAAAATTCACTCCCACATGGGTACTCACCAAGTTTGGATGAGGCTGGTGTTGCATGCTGGTTAGAGCACCTTGGCGGATGGACACAAGCCGAAGTGGTGGTGAGCCACCAGACGTGCGGAAAGAGAATAGGGAATCTCCAGTAGCTAAAACCCTGTGGAGGGAGTACAAGTTACATTGGGGAGTGTTCCTTAATTAAATCCCAGTTCTGACACCAGATGAAAGGGTGGCACTTGACTGGCAGAAATCTCACAGACCACCAAGGCTTGTACAAAAGGTCTTTATTGATGGAGGAGGGAGGCTGCAGAGCAGCACCAAGGAGGAAAGAAAAGAGAAGAGAAAAAGGGAGAGAAAGGAGGAGAGAGAGCAGAGAGGAGAGTGAGAAAAGAAAAGCTAATCTTTATATAGGGAAGTCTCAGAATGTTGAGGAGGTGGTGGGATAGCCAATAAGGAGTTACTTCTCTGGTGGGAAGAGCCCTTAGTGGTGGGCAGTGGGCAATTGAAACAGGGTGATGAGGTAAGTGGCCATTCCCTGTGCTTGGGAAGAAGTTTTAACTTTAAGAGCAGGAGGGGGCTTTCTGAAGAAGGGGCTTTCTGAAGCAATTATCGAACACATAGCCAAGTTGTCCTTAATGATTTGAGGTTTATATTGCTGAGCTCATGTGTCACCTTCACTCCTGCCACCACAGCTACATTGTTCATGAGCCCATTGGGCAATGACAGATGTGGCTAAGGCACAATAATGTGTTATCCTCCCCACTTTTGTTATTAGAGTTTTCCTCTGGTGACAAACATTTAGTAAGCATTCCAATCATACATAAATATCTCCCCCCCAAACAATTTGTCCATATAGTTCTTTGTCACTCATTTTAAAATTGTATATGTTCAAAGCCCCTGATCTTCTGGCCAAAACATTGTATTGGCAAAGTAATGGCCAAAGTTTAAAGCCAATTTCTCACCATTTTCTTTCCAACTAAAGTGCCCAACTAGGTCTGTGGCCTGAAGTTCTGGTCATTGAGAAAATTTTTCTTAACTGCTGACCTTCAAGGAAGTCACAGAGAGGGGCTGTGGTGCTAAAGCTGTGTACATTTTTTTTTGGGGGGGGGTAACTGTATGTCCTGCAGAGCCATCAGTAACCAGGCCCCAAGCTTTCCTTCCTTTGTAAAATCATATGGAGGCCTCCAGGAGGCCATGGGTACAGTTGGGAGAGAGAAGGCAGTGCAGCAGAGTGGGGACCTGAACTTCTGGAACATGAAAGCATGTTGTACCTTTAGGTTTTCTCTGGCCTGAGCACATGTATACCACTCCATTTGACCCCTACAAATTTCACTAAAGTTGAAGGCCCCTGAATTTTAGTTGAATATATTCTCCACTGTCTGATATTCAAATATCCTAGGAATATGGCCAGTTACCACTCTATAGGCTCAGTTAGCTTATTGTTATCAATGTATCAGAGCAGTGAGATAGCTTATATCTCCCCTTATTGCAGAAGGGGAAAGTGATCAAGATTCTTCCAAATTGGGAGTTAAGAATGGAGCTTTGATGTACCCCTGAGGTACGGCACTTAATTTGAATTTCTGGCATTGTTAACTAATAGCAAACTGTTTCTGGTTAGCCTTATGGCCAGAAATAGGAAAATAAGAAGAGGAAACAACAAATACAAAATGTTCATCAGATCAATCCTGAAGTAATCTTTATAAGATATGTTATGTGTTACTTCACTCAAGCAATAAAACCATATCTAGTACAACAGCTGCAATTTGAGTTACCACTACATTAAGGTAACAGTAATCCATCTTTTCCTCTAGGTTCCATCTTTGCTCTACAAAGGCCAAATAGAAGGATTGAGTGGAGATGATGTGGGAATCACCACCCATGCATCTTCTAAACCCTTGATGGTGGCACTAATCCCTGTAGTACTTTCAAGAATGTGGTTCTGTTTTTGAATCTCTACCTTGAGCTCTGATGGCTTCCACTAGTCTTTCCCCCAATCATAGCCCTCACTCCACAGGTTGGGGAACCAGTGCGGGGATTCTGCCAGGTACTCAGTGTGCCTATTGTAATTATGCCCCCTGTATATGGGGAAATGTCTAGAGGTTTGGTTTGGGGACCAACCAGACCAACTGTGAATAGAACTGATCTAAGACTGTGCAAAGTATCTGACATCTGTAGGGTCCTACTCTAACTATTGTGGTGTTTTAGGCCTCCTGGCATCATTGTCATTTCAGAGCCAGTGTCCAATAGCGCCCCAAAGTTATTATTTGTTTTTCCACAAAGCACAGTTTCTCTGTTGAAAGAATGTAAGTCCCTTTTAGGAAGGATGGGAGGAAGATTTACAGTATGAAGTTTTAATAGTGTATGAATAGTATGAAGTTTTAAAGTGCTTCATTTAGGGGACCTTTGCCCCATATTTCAAAAGATTTGAAAAAGTAAAGAGGCTCAAATCTGGGAAGTTAGGGAAGCACTGTCATTCATTGTGTTAGTGATTTGATTTGTGTTTTATTCACTTGACCTGAATATTTTCTGCTTATTGAAATTAAGTCAGAATTTAATAGGCCTTATACATATGTCATGTCTAAGAACACCCTTGTTAACAAGCCAGCATCAAGTATCTACAGGAGTCAGTCCAGTCTGAATAGTTCTGTGCCTTTACTGTCCTGTAAATTATCTGTCCCACCTTGTCTTTGAAGATTGACTGCTGCCACTTGGTCCCTTAGCCCTGTGAGGTCCAATTATTCCCACTGACATTTTCCCATTGAGTGACCATGATTCCAACTATAAGGTCTAAACTACAGAGAAGAGCAAATCAGGAAGCTCTTCAGGGAGCTGGGGCTTCCCCAACAAATGTGTTTATCAGTGTATTGGTGAAAAGCGTGCCTTCTGGAACCTTCCACTGTTGCTGAGTTGGTTTTAAATGTTAAATCCACTCTAGTAATCTTGTCTCCCTGAGCTATTGAATACTTTCTGCAGGGTCATCCAAGGCAGATGGTGTTATTGGCAAGGAGGGTCCAGATGCCTGTCACACTGTCAGTCAGATGTAGAGACAGGGATTTATGTCCACCAGACTTTATTTGTCACTGTTCTGGGAATTCTGGACAATAGTGAAAGTGGTCTATTAAAGACTATTCTGTCTCAGTTACCATTCTAATAATTTTTATAGTAGGAAGACCGGGACACAAACCTAAAATATTTAACCTTATCTGAATGAAAACAAATTCAATGTAGTCTTTGCTGTAACAATGCAAAATGCTTAAACAACATAAAGGTAATTTCACTTTAAGAAAATATCTAAGGGAATTATTGAGAAAAACATATCATCAAAGTAACCTTTACCAATATCAGAACACTTATTATCTGTGTGTGACTACTTCCTCACAGTCTTCTGAGACAAACCTCCTCACAGTCATGGTGGAACCTTGACTAGATAATCACATGGGGAGTGTGGAAAATAATGTGAACTGAGCAGACTAGGTCAGCTCTACTGCTTCAGCTCAGCTTCTCAGCCTCCAACTTGCAGCCCATTTTTCTAGCTTCAATAGGCCATTTCCATCTTGCTTGAGGAGGATCATATTTTAATCCAAGTTTCAGCCAACCAGTCAACAAACTTTTAGAGCCATTTCTAGTTCCCTGAGCTGCAACAGTAAATGTAGAATTTGTACCTAGTGGGTTCATGTCAATAAAATTGGCCTGATCCAATGTTACGTTCCTTCAGCACTATTCCAATCCTAAATCTACATTTCCACACACGTTCCTAATTTATGCTTATATAAATTAGCAAATTCAAGTAGTGCTTGTGAAGTGTAATACTCACCCTATGGGTCACTTTGTGAAATAGCACTGGTCAGCCTTGAGTCTGGTTATAGGTCTGGAAGCAAAGAGGAGTGATGAGGGTGCATCCTGAAAACAATCAGGAGTGTCTTGCTTGGCACCTGTCTCAGAGGAAGCCATGATCTTTTCCTCAGATAGTGTAGAAGGAGGTAGACAGAGGAGAAAAGGCCTGGACCACCTTTAGTGGGCATGTTGCTACCTTGAGCTGTGCATGGGGAGGCCACTAACTTTGGTAAACAAAACTCATCAAAATTTCAGAGCTCATTGACTACAGACTCATCAAAATGTTCCCAAAGGTACCCATTAATGTTTAGAGAATCCCTTTTTTTCCAACCAATGCTATCAAATTACTGTGTTGTCCTTGCTAGACTGAGAATTCAACTTTCCTTATAAATTATTCAGTCACATTATGAAGGTTTACATTAGATTTCACCAACTTCAGTCCTATGGCTAGAGGAAAGGGGATTCTCATTCAAAGCACATTTAAAAGATCCAAAGCTATTTATGAGGAGCTTATCCATGTAAGTTGCACCCTTGAGCTTATCTTTCATTCAACTGGTTTCAGGTTATAACAGGCAGTGTCACCCATTCCATATATGGACAATTACATTACTAGAGCAATGTTAAGTACCCTGTGTGCTTTTGCACCTGGATTCTCCACTCTCTTTTCAGTGTAACAGGAATGACCTGATTTCTCAGTTTTCACAGGTGATAGGTGTCAGTGAGGTGGAGTGTGTTGTATCCAAGTGTCCTATGTAGAGTGGCCTCCTAGAGTGGTTCCATAAAGAAATAACTGGAATGGTCATACTGAGGAACACAGAGGAGGCCATGCAGTAGGAACTGTCATAAATGACTAGACCCCATTTCTGGTGTGAGTTTGCCAAACTGACATGTACAACGAGCACCCGGGTAGTGTAAAATGATAAGAATTTATTGCAACATAAAAATAGGAATATCCATCACCAAATAATAATGTCAGAAGGGAACCTTCCACTTTACTCTGGAACAATCAACTCACAGAGAGCCGATTAATAAGAGCACAGTTTGTTTCCTGTTACATGAGGAGAATCACAGAGTGATTATCCAGTATAACAATGTGGTCTAGAAATTTAAATACCTTTATTTGACAGGTGAGGAGAGAGATGAGAATATAAGTAATGCTATTTCAGGGCAATAAATGGTTACTATGGAAGATGAATAGATAATTGGGAGAGTGAATTGATGGAGCTGGAAAAGATTGATTTGTAAATGATTCTCTTTGAAAATGAAATTAACCTGAGAGGTAGGAATTGTATTTAAAATTATTGGGGCCTGGTCTTACTACATTCTTGATCTTATCTCCTATAATATAGTGAAATAACAGTAAGGGGATGGGAAATCTGTTGTTCTTTATGATAGGTCTGTCTGGGTTGATGCAGATAGAGGGAAAGCCCCTGTGGAAAGCTTGTGGATCTCTTAGAGCCTTTAATTCAAAATTATCTTTATACAAATTAGTCACATATTAGGTGAAATTTTCTGAAATCTTTCAATAACTTATAGTAAACTCTATTCAAACATGTTTCTTCAATAAGAGAGCATAATATAGTAGATAAGCTTAAAAGGTGTAGGAAGTGGCACTCAGAGATGAGAGCAGAGCTGAAATGTTCAGGCCTAGTTTATTGAAATGGGAGAGGGACCAACCTGGGCAGTGCAAAAGTGGCATCTGTGCTGAGAAGCAGTTAGGGACCCCTTTTTATGGGGCCATAGGGGGTAGACAAATTTCACAGCCTGCCCAGAAGGTTAGGGTCCCTTGCTGTAAACTTTGGGGGTGGGGCTAAGTAGACCCTTTGTGTTCTTGTCTTAGGAGGAGAAAAGGAGGAACAGTTGAAAGGGTTCATGTGTGGCTGTGTTAGGCCCCTCAACACTCCTAACTCTTTTTAAAATGGATGATGAGGATGAAAATCTTTCTTCCAAAATTGCTACTGGCTGGATAGGGTCATAGTTGTCCTCAATGGGATGGACTGGATGTTGGTAAGGCTGTGAGGGTTTGGTGTACACAGGGACAGGGTTTGGGGAGTAGAAGGAATTGGGTTGTAATTGTGGCTGACATCTTTTTTACCCTATCTTGAATAAATGAGGGCAGAAATTGGATTAGACCAGGGGCAATTGTTAATAGCAGGAGGATTGCAGGGAGGGGGCTCAAGAGGAGTAAGATCCAACATCCTCATGTGAGTATTGAAGTAGGATCCCTCATTTTGAGAGTCTAGCTGGGCAGCTGGTTCTCAGAACCAGGTAATGCCCTCTTAAACCAGACCACACTTATTGGTGCAGAAAAAGCTGGTTTCCTGTAAAAAGCACAATGATCTCTTTCTCCTGCTGTGAGTAGATTTAAGCCTCTAAGATGATTGTAGAAAGGATAACTGGAAAGTAATAAAAGGATGAGCAAAATAACTTTATCATCCAGTGAACTGAGAAACTGTGGGGTGCAAATTGCCATTTTAGTGTTGGTGATAGGTAAGAAAAATAGAGGTCTGTAAAATTTAGGAAGACTAGAGGACAAGGGTCTGGTATTTATTAGCATTAACTTACTTACCTGCATTACAGTTTAAGTTACATAAGGCCATCCTGATGTGATGAAGTTGAGCCCATTTTCAAGTCAGAAATGTCAGTTGAAAGCCATTCCCATGGGTCTATGGTTATGGAGGATGTTGATTCAGGGACCACTGGTTCCAGAAGGTGAATATAATGTCCTATTTTAAGAATATAATCATGTTAAAATGGGAAATTATATGTTCTCTTCTAGTGCCTTTTTTGTTGAGAAGAAAGTTCCAGGGTTCTAGAAAAAGATGCCTATTGGGGCATTTTATTTTAGTAACCAAGAATCATAGTAGTGGCCAGAGGTCCATTCTGTAGAAGAGTGTAGTCTTCTTGCTTGGGTCTTTTGAGTCACTATCTCTGGAGAAGGTGCAAAGTGGCAGCCACTACTTTTTTTTTTTTTTTTTTTTAAGTAAACTTATTTCAGGTTAATGCAAAGGTACAAACAACCAGGTCAAAACATTTGATTCTGTTAAGTAAAGTCCCTCTTATGGCTATGTTCCCCACACAAAAAGTGTGCCATAAGCCCTCACCCCTGTGTATATTCAATGAAAGCACCCCAAAACCTTCCCCCTCCCTTTCCCTCCTCATCTCTCCCTCCAACTTGAATTGAAATGGGTTTTTCAACCAGGTTAGCATGCATCTTGTCTACTAGCTTTATATTAGTATTGTGGACATTGAATAATTGCTTTTCAATTCCTTTTTTCTTTTTTTTTTTTTTGAGACAGAGTCTAAAGTGCTATGGCATCACAGCTCACAGTAACCTCAGACTCTTGGGCTAAAGCAATTCTCTTTCCTCAGCCTCCTAGGTAACTTGAACTATAGGCACCCACCACCACACTCACAATTTTTTGTTGCAGTTGTCATTGTTTGTTAGCAGAGCTGGGCTGGGTTTGAACCCACCAGCTCTGGTGTATGTGGCTGATGCCTTACCCACTGAGTATGGGCACTCCCCCAAGAAGTATGAAACTATGAATTAGAACCTTTTTTTTTTTTTTTTTTTTTTGAGACAGAGTCTCACTATGTCACCTTCAGTACAGTGCCATGCTGTTACAGCTCACAGCAACCTCAAACTCTTGGGCTAAAGCAATTCTCTTTCCTCAGCCCCCCTGTAGCTTGGACTACAGGAACCTGGCACAATGACTGGCTATGTTTTTGTTGTTGTCATTTTTGTTTAGCAGTCCCAGGCCGAGTATGAACCTTTCAGCCCTGGTGTATGTGGCCAGCACCCTAACTCCTGCACTACAGGCACTGAGCCTTGCTTTTCAATTCTTGTGATTCTTTATTAAGAAGAATGTATTTCAATTCCATCTAGGATATTACAAAAGGTGTTAAGTCACTGCCTTTTTATGGCTGAAAAATATTCCATGGTGTGCTTGTACCACAATTTGTTAATCCATTCCTGAGTTGATGGTCATTTAGGTTGTCTTCACATCTTGGCAATTCTAAATTGAGCTGCAATAAATAGTCCAGTGGCAGATATCCTTAAGATAAAAGGTTTTTTTTTCTTTTTTTCTTTTAGGTAGATGCCTAGTAGTGGAATTGCAGGGTCAACTGGGAGATCTAATTTGAGATCTTTGAAGATTCTCCATACTCCTTTCCAGACAGGCTGTATTATTTTGCAGTCCTATGAAAAATGTAAGAGTATTCCCTTCTTGCCACATCCCTGCGATCATCTGCAAATTTGGGACTTTGCAATGTGGGGTAATCTTACTGGGGGTGGGTCATATCTCAGGGGGATTTTAATTTGTATTTCTTTGATGATTAGGGCTGAAGAGAATTTTTTCATATGTTTGTTAGTCTTTCATCTGTGTTTCATAGAGCAGGTTCTATCCATGTTTTGCCCAATGATCTATGGGATTGTTTGCTTTTTTTGTTGATTAATTTGAATTCTCTGTAGATTCTAGTTATCAAATCATAAAATCAAATACAAAATCATAAAATTCAAATACCTTTTCCATTCTGAAGTTTGTCTATTTGCTTTGCTTGTTGTCTACTTAGCAGTACAAAAACTTTTCCATTTGATTAAGTCCCATTTATTTATTTTTGTTGTTGCAATTGCCCCATAAAAGTCTTCTTCATAAAATCTTTCCCCATGTTGATATCTTCAAGTGTTTTTACCACATTTTCTTTGAGGGTTTTTATCCTTTCATGCCTTAGATTTAAATCTTTCATCCTTCTTGAATCAATTTTTGTGAGTTGTGAGAGGTATGGGTCTAATTCCAGCCTTTTACATGTGGTAAACCAGTTCTTCCAGCACCATTTACTGAATATAGATTCTTTTCTTCATGGTGTGCTCTTGTTTGGTTTATCAAAGATCAAGTACCTGTAAAATGTTAACTTCTTCTTATGGTTTTCTATTGAATTCCAAATCTCTATGTCTCTATTTTTGTCCCAATACTATACTGTTTTGATTACTATGAACTTTTAATATACCCTAAAGTCTGGCAAGGTGGTGATTCTGAATTTGTTTTTATTACCAACAATTACCTTGGCTATACAGGTTTTTTTTTTTTTTTTTTTTTTTGGTTTCACATAAAATGAAGAATTATTTTCAAAGCATGTTGGTAGAATTTTAATGGGGGATTGGATTAAATCAGTAGATTGCTTTGGGAAGAATAGACATTTTAACAATGTTAATTCTTCCCAGCCATGATCCTGATATGTCTTCCATTTGTTAATAACTTTTGCTATTTCTTGTATTAAAGTTTGGTAATTTTATTTGTAGAGTTCCTTCACCTCTTTATGTATATTACAGAGGTATATTCCTAGGTATTTAATTTTTTAGAAGCGACTGTGAAGGGAATTGTGTCCTTGATTAGTTTCTCATCTTGGCTATTATTGGCATAAACAAAGGATACTGGTTTGTAGACATTGATTTTATATCGTGAGACCTTACTGTATTTTTTGATCACTTCCAGGACTCTTGTGGTTGAGTCTTTGGGGTTATCTGATTTAAGACCATCTCATCAGCATAGAGCAAGAGTTCATCTTCCTCTGCCCCCATTTGGATGCCCTTTATTTCCTTGTCTTGCCTATTGTATTGGCTCAAACTTCCAGCACTATGTTGAATCAGAGTGGTGATAGAGGACTACCTTGTCTGGTTCCAGTTTTATGTAAAAATCTTTTAGTTTTATTCCATTCAGTATGATATTATCTGTGGGTTTGTCATAGATGGCTTAAATTGGTTTCAAAAATGTGCCACCTCTGCCTGTATTCCTAAGTGTTCTTGTTAGAAAAAAGTGCTGAATATTACCAAATACTTTTATGCATCTATTGAACTGTTCATTTGGCCTTTGTTTATATATCCCAGGGATACAAGTTTGGCTTTACATATAAAAATACATAAATGTAATTGACTATATCAACAGAGACAGCCACTATTGAAAAAAATTTCTGCTTTTAGGACTGCAGTCAGTCCATTTTTCTCTCTTTCTCTATCCTTTCTATGGGCATATGGAAGTTTTCAGGGTAGAGGTAAGTCTTCTGTGGTATCAAGGAAATTCTGCATTACAGCAGAAGGAAGACGGCAGTGGGGAGGAATGTTGTCAAAGGGTATTGGGCAAGGCAGCTGCCAGGCCTGTGAGCTTGCCTTGCCCTGCCCTTTCCTGCTGTAGCTCATACCCATGCTTGTGTCTGCTGCAACCCAGGGAGCATGCATGGTTTCCTGAGCCAATGCCATTGGAGTTTTCATGTCTGCAAGCTCATGGTTGGTGTCTTGTGCCCACAGCCCTGCTTGTGCTGGGAGAGGATTCATGCAGCTGTTGGGCAGGGGAGGAAGCCATGAGAAGTCCAAGAATCGGTGGGATAGGGAAGAGAAGAGGGTGTTTATGCTCAGAGGCAGGTTAGGAAGTGGAAGAGCCATAGGAGCTGGAGGAATCCCTGCAGGAGGGGAGATAGAGAGGAGGACTGAGATGATGTGGGGTGTGTTGAAATAATGAGTGAAATCAGAGGGAGAGAAAAGCCTGAAGATAGGACATTTTACACCATCTACCATTTTTTTGTTTGTTTTTTGAGGAAATTAAGTTTTGTAAGACATTAAAATTAAAGGTCATGTTTTTTAATTTGTATTGAGGATGAAGGAAATACCTTTGGAGTGTCTTTGTTTATGGGGTTAGAAGGGTTGTCTCCTATGTCCAGATGTCTTTCTCCTACCTGGGTTGAAAAGAAGGCATCCCTTGTTTCACAAAAACCAGGACATGGAGAAGCAAAAATATGGAAAAAGAAATAAAGGTCAGACATTCTTATTTTTTTCTCAGAAAACTTGAGGTGCCTAGAATCTTAAAAACCTAAACAAGGATCCAGGATTGGACTTGAAGCAAAAAACAAAAGACAACATATTTTAAGGTCCCCAGGACTCCAGGAGAGAGCACAGTACTAGGACAAAACCTTCTAATAAAATGTGAACAAATGAGTGAACAAAGAAGAGGAAGAAGTGAGGGGGATGTGAAGACATAGCAGCAGGGAGCAAGACCAAGAGGGATCACAGGGAGGTTCTGTGTGAAGCTGTTTCAGAACTAAACTCACCCTTAAATGGTAGTTGGGATGAAGTCCTGTAGGATTCTCCCACAGATGGGTCAGTGGAATAAGGTCTGGGCAAAACTGGACTAGGTTCCAAAGAAACTGAGATGACTATGGAGGCCACCCAGAGACAAGGCTAGAGGTGAGATGTTTAGGTCAGGTTTAGTGACCCAAGTGGGTCATACATAGGTGCCATCTGTGTCAAGGGGGAAGTTTCAGACCCTTTTTATATACAGCCATAGGGGGTAAGAAAATTTCACTATTTGATTTGAAGTTTATGGTCCTTTGGCACGAACTTTCAGGGTGGGGCTATCCAGATCCTTTGTGTCTTTGTCTTAGGAGGAAAGGAAAAAGAGGCAGAGAAAAGGTTCATGTGTTGCTGCAATTAGGCCTTCCAACAGAGCAACCTTGATTTGACTTTGAGAAATGGGAAGTAGGAGGTGCCTGTGGCTCAAAGGAGTAAGGCACCGGCTCCATATGTAAGAGGTGGCAGGTTCAAACCCAGCTCCGTCCAAAAAAAAAAAAAAGAAAAAGATAAACGGGCAGTCATATAACAAATGCTGCATTTAATTTATTCTAAAAGATACGTTCTTACATCATTCAAATAGAGATGTGTCTTAACACTGACACCATGAAAGCACTGTAGCTCAGAAGGCAGTCGTAAGGTTGTTACTCTCATACATGATGTTGGTGTAAAAATTTCCCATTGTCATCTTCTGGTGATATTGTCAACAAGCAGACTTACACATGATGTAGGTAGGTTAGGAAGATAAATTAATAGAAAGCCTTCTAGGACACTCAGAATAAATGTAGCACCAACAAAACTTCTAATTAGCAGAGATAATGTCAACCTGGAAAAAAATCATAGACAAGAAGAATTGAAAAATTTTTCAGAACAGTGTAGTTTCAATGGCATTAAATTTATAGCACCTTAGTATATTTTGTCTTTATTTCTCATCACATATAATCATAGGAGTGATGAAAGGTAAAAATTGTACTCTCATAATCACTGTAACTTGGGAGTTTGAGGAGGGAGGATCACTTTGAAGCTGCAACAAGCTGTAAAGAAAAACATTGCACTTCAGCCTAGGTGACTGAATAAGACTCCATCTCAAATACATAACAATATAAAAATACATATTTTTATAAAAGTCCATAACTTTACTTATTATAAAGAGTTAACTTCTTATATATAAGTAAGAGGTAATATTTTAGAGTGATAAGAAGTATTCGTATCATAGTTTGTCAGTATTTTTATGTTTTCATTATACCTTACAGAGGCATTTACAATGAAGTCAAACAATACATCTTGCAATTACTTAGACAAAGCTGCCAATATTAGCAAATACTAACTTATTATTTACTATAGACTGATGAACTTATACACTTTGTGTCTTACCAGTTAATATTCAATCATAGCAACCTCTGAACAGACAGCTACTAATTACCACTCCCATGGTCCATTTGTGAATCTGAGTTAAAGAAAAATAATAGAAAAGGAATAGAAGTACATAAACTTAACTATGTCTATTCCCCCAGAAAAAGGAATAGAAGTACATAAGCTTAACTATGTCTATTCCAGAGTCTCTGCTCACATCAGCTATGTTAGAATATCTTTTTTCTTATAGGGCAAAAGTATTCTAGATGCTTCTTAAGAATTTGTACCCTACCTTATGGTCATGAAATTATTCTCTTAAATTCTAAATGCTGTATTATTTTTTTTAAATAGTCTTTAAATAGTTAGTACACCTGAAATAGATTTTGTATGTAATTTAAGGGCACGTTTTATTTTACTAAATAGATACTGAATATTCTAGAATATTTGCTGAAAATTCAACTTTTCTACATTCATCGCTTTTCATAAATTATTTGCATATGTATACATGCTTGTGTTCAAATGCCACCATTTTCTTGAAAAGATAATTCATTTAACACAAATTTTTTTCTTCCAGAACCCTTTCTCTAAACCACTGTGCCACTGGGCCATAAAAGCAGAGAAAAGTATAAACATTCATGCCTTGATACCAGGCCAGTATTCACAGTTTTACCTAGAAAAAGAAAAAAAAGAGAGAGAGAGAGAGAGAGAGAGAAAGGTTTAGTTTAGAACTTCAGAAGATTTCTTTTGTTGATAAGGTTCTAGTGAATCTAAGACGCCCCCCCACACACACACACAAATACCACTCTCCTTGTTACTTTTTAATATATTCTTAGGGAATTTCTTTTACTTCCATGCCTCCATTCTCAGTTCTGCTTTCTAGGGCCTAGGGCAACATCTCCTTCCCCCAGCCACAGAGAGCAGGGCAAGAGCTTGTACAGACCTCCTTCAGTGTCCCCTCATAGCCACCCACAGCCCAGTGGGCGTGGCCTGACTACTTTAAACCACACCCACCACTGACAGAAAGGGCGGATGAAGGGGGTCCACAACTGTGCTGTGAAGGGACCTGAGACAGGGGTATGGGGATGGTGACAAGCTAGGAGCAAAGTGTTTTTGCAAGGAGGTGGACAGCAGGGGCCAGTAAGCAGCGTGCAGGGGGCCAGCTGTACAGGACATTTCTCTGATGGGATGCACATTCACCCATCTATTTCTGTGTCTTCTTCTTCTTCTTCTTTTTTTTTTTGATATTCTCATGTAAACCTCATGATATTCCTGTGTTTATCAGACTGTGACATGTATTTTAACTTCATTCTTTGTATTACATGGGTCCTTTTATGTATGTAGGAAGAAATAGTCCTAAATTTCTTATCTGTGGATTATTCATAAGTAAATAATTTTCCAACTTATTTATTTTTAATTGATAAATAATAATTATATATGTTGCTTACCACATGATACAGTAGAAGGTCTGTAAGTTGACCACCCAAGGGACTATAACAAACTTGTTAACATGTAGAGGTGATCAACATAAGGAACTAGGCCTACTGTACTGATATGTCCATGTGGTGTACATTTGGTCTATGAAAATTAGGCCAACTTAAGAAGGTAGTCAGTTTATGGGGCTGGTCAACTGTATATGTGTTTTGGTCTATCTATACATTATAGAAATGTTCAATCAAGCCAATTAACATATCCATCACTTTACCAAATTATCATCATCACACACTAATTTTGTGTTGAGAATGTTAAAAATGTACTACTTTAGGAACAGTGAAACTTTCAACTGACTAAATAAGTGTGATTACCTCAATATGCCTTTCGTTGATCATTTCTGAAAACCAGTTATCACTTCCTGGGTTTGGGCTGCTGTGTTTTCTCTCTGAACTTTTAATGCTTCCATTTTCCTGTGAATTATTAATCTAACCATTTATTTAAAAATTCCAGTAACATGGTTTAGTTTTTCTTTCATTTTTATTCTCATAGCAGTAGTATACTTTTTCCATTGCTTACTATGAATTTAATTAGTTTATCTTTTTCTAGATTCTGAAATTTGAAACTAAGATGATTGACTTTACATCTTCCATCTTTTCTAATGTATACATTTGGTGCCATAGGTTTTCTTTTACCCTTTACTTTCCTTGCATACCATCAGGTCCAATGAGTTCTAGTTTCATTTTTCTTTTCTTTTCTTTTCTTTTTTCAGTTATTGGCTGGGGCTGGGTTTGAACCCACCACCTCTGGCATATGGGGCCAGCACCCTACTCCTTTGAGCCACAGGTGCCACCCTCATTTTTCTTTTTTTAGTTTAAAATATTTTTTAGAAGTTGTCTGGAAATGTTTTATTTGGCCCATATGTTGCTTAGACCTCAGTTCTTCATTCCTTATGCATTTTAGAATATTCCAATTACCTTACCAGTTATCCTTTGATTTCTAGTTTGATTTTATTATGATCTGAGAGCAGTCATGATATTGAAACAGGATTTGATTTCAAGTTTTGAACATTTGTTATGGTATTTTTTATGCCCCAGAATGTGTTCTATCTTGGGGTAATGTTCCATGTGGACTTAATAAGAATGTGTAATCCATGTGTGGTGGCTCACACCTGTAATTCTAGTACATTGGGATTCCAAAATGGAGGATTGCTTAAGTTCAGGAGTTCAAAACCAGCCTGAGCAAATAAAAGACCCATGGTCTTTCATTCCTGTCAACCCAGCTACTCAGGAGGCTAAGGGAGGCGGATCACTTGAGGCTAGGAATTTGACATTTCTGTGAGCTATGATGATGTCACTACATTCTGACTGGGATGACAATGTGAGGCAGAAGAAGAAAAAGAAGGAGAAGGAGGAAGAGGAGGAAGAGGAAGAAAAAAGAAGAAAGAGAAAGGAAGAAAAGGAAGAAGGAGGAGGAGAAGAAAAAGACAAAAAGAAGAAGGGGAGGAAAAGAAGGAGAAAGAAGGAAGAGGAGAAAGATGAAGGAAAAAAGAGGAGAAAGTGGAAGGAAGGAAGAAGAGAAAAAGGAGGAGGGGAAAAGAGAGGCAGAGGAGGAATCAACATAGCTATCCTTGCTATATCTGATTAGTAGTAGTGTTGCCTATCCTGTTCTACTCATTTACCTTTGTTTGGTACATGTCTTTATATTTAATAAGTTTTCCTTGTCTTTACTGTTACACTCTGGCAATTTCTATTTTTTACATGACGGTTTTATGCTACTGACATTCAAATTGACTACTACAATAAGGGATTAATATATATTATATTTTTTACTGTCTTCTAATTTTTGCTTTTTATCAAATATTTTTGTCTTTATTCATTCTATGTCTTTTATAATTTTAATTGAGCATTTCATATGTTCTATTTTAACTCCATTTTTAACATACCAGTTACATATCTTTTCCTGGTTGTGCCAGGAAACAAAACCTTTATTTTTCATATTCTTAATTTATTGTAACCCATAAGTTTCTTCAAAGTAATAATGGCATCAATGTATTTGATTATTTATATTTTAAAGGTTATATAACCTTAAAAAAGTAACTCCATCATGGAAAAGACTCCACCTTGCATTTCAAAGGAATCAGGCCTTCAGGCACCATATGTTCACCTAATCAGTAGAGAATGTACCCAGCCAGACAAGGCATAACTCTTTACTATCAACCTTAACCAGAGGACTTAGGAATCTTAAAAAGAGCAGGATATCACCATATTGATGTTGCCATCTCAGTAGATATTGTCTTACTGTCACTCATGCTGACTCCCCCCACCCCATTGTATGCTACGCAAAGCTCTGCTAATATCAAGAACTCTGCCTTGTAAGAAGTCGAGGCCTTTCTGGCTTAGCACAGAGCACCCTCCTTGTCTGTGTCACTCTCCTTGAACTGGTTTCTGAATGCCTTTTTCTATCCTCCTATTCTCTTGATTATAAATGTTACTGTGAGGTGAAAATGTTTATCTATAACAGTAATATGTATGTTAAGCATGCTACTATGTGTATATGTGGTTTGCAATATCTATTGACTTGTGGATCAGCTTCCATCTGTGTGCCCTTGGCTCAGACTACAGAGTGAACAGGTCATACTAACAATTGACCCCTTGGGAAGTTCATGTAACTCATTTTTTTAATGATTGAATAGGCATTGATAAATGACTGATTATAGAATAACACAAATGTGTGTGGACCTGGCTATGTCTGACCTTCTACCACACAACTATTGGCATAATGAGCACCTGTCCTCCACTGTCAGATAGATTTCTGAAATTAAAATCAACTGACATTTATAATAACAGAACTGGGATAACCAGATTAAGAAATTTCATAAAGCCCAAGGCCACACTAACATTTAAATTAGCAATTGAGCCATTTGACAAAACAAATTTCCACCTTTTCTAAAAAGAGCCATAATCTGTGTCACCTTGAAAGACTGGATCCTTGAGGAAAACACTGGGAAAGGGAGTGAATTTACCCATGTTAGGCAGATTTAAAGCTAACAAGGTCTTGGTTGATGCCAGGCTAGGAAGCTAGTGGGGCCAAAAGAGCTCACACTGAGCAGGGTCTGAACCTCTGAGATAGGACATACTAGGAACACTCAAGTCAAAAACAACAATGGTGAAAACAGACATTTTATAAACATTTTATTTTTATTGTTTGGTCAAAAATCTAAAACTCTTTAGTGAAGTGCATAATACTCAAACCTGGGAATAAAAGAGCAGGTATACAACTGTACAAATTACCAATTGTACACAGATACACACCTTTGTTTTAGGTAACTGAATAAAAGTAAGCCTTCTGGACATAACACATCACACTGTGACAGAAACACTGGAGGAAGATTAACCAAGGCTTCCCAAAATCTGCTATTATACTGCCCTATAACTGTAATGCTGTACTTTATACTTCTCACTGTTCACTCAAATTAGAAAACAATATAGAAATGGATCTGACCTGGAAACTTTTTAGCCTTTGGTGGCCTATTAAGAAATTTAAGGAACTTAAATTCTTTAACTTAACATTAATTAAAATGAATCCCATAACATTGCCTATACCACACCAGGCTACATATAATAAATAATACCCATGAAAGGGGGGCATAAATATGTAACCCTAAAGATTCTAGAACTCCTTAAGAAATACATAGTTACAATTGGCATTTCAATGAACTCTAATAGTTCAGTACAGTCTGTCTGAAAATCAAATGGAAGCCAGGTAACTATCAACCATGGTAATTTGAAGAATATATCTCCTAAAATGCCAGGAATATTACCAGATGTAAAGAAGTCATTTCATCAGATTCCTAACTAGAATGGCAAATAAATTTTACTTACATATACATTAGACATGTTCTTAGTCATACAAGTAAAAAAATATATATATACCATAATAAGTTTGGGTAGCCAAAAAATACTGCTTAAAAGGTGACTATAAGAACATTAAAAGAGTTCAGTAACAGCTCACTTTATTTTATCATTATACATAGGTGACATTACAATGGTAAACAATTGCCAGGAAAAACATATAAAGACAAAAGTAATCAATAACACAGTTATGATTGTTGAGATAGATTATGTGTATTATTACAGAAGAGACAAGTAATTGCAAATTTGTAAGGCTTCAGTGGTCATCACCAGGGATAAATAACCATGGTGATGTATAAAAAGCATGGGGTGGTGCCTGTGGCTCAAAGGAATAGGACACTGGCTTCATATGACAGAGGTGGAGAACTCAAACCTAGCCCTGGCCAAAAACTGTAAAAAAAAAAAAAAAAAAAAGCATATGACATAAAACAATAAGCAGGAAGCAGCAACATTAATGGATACTGGAGACAGCATGTACATGCTTCAGCATCATCCTGAAACAATATGTAAGATAAGTAGAAAGTCCTAAGACTCGAACTGGGGACAAGAACAATCAACTGAAACACTCAACTAGAGACATTACCACATTCCAAAAATTGCATCATCTATCTCTAGATTCACTCTTCAGTTAGAAATTTTGATGAGTGAGGAATATTGAATGTATACATTATAGATAAAACCAGACTCTGCACAGGGTGTCATAGCTCACTTCTGTAATTCCAGACATTTGGGAGGCTAAGGTGGGCAGATCATGTGAGGCCAGGAATTCAAGACCAGTCTGGACAACATAGTGAGAACCTATTTCTGCACACAAAGGAAAACAAACAAACATGTACTCGTAGGCTTAGATACTTAGGAGGTCGAAGTAGTAGAATAGTTGAGCCTTTGAGCCCAGGAGTTCAAGTTTACAGTGAGCTATGATCCTGCCCTGCACTCTACCTGGGAAACAGAGAAAGACCCTATCTCAAATTTTTTTGGTAGAACTAAAAAAAAAAAAAGTCTCAGAGTCCTTTCTACTGGTAAGATTATGGACAACAAAAAATATCCCATACTTCAACAATAAATTATGCTAATTTGAAATATATATATGGCTTACAAATGAAGCTGTTAAAAACCCTGAGTCTCTGACTGATAGCAACAACAGCACAATGAAATGCCATGTGCCTGTCCTTCCTTGGATAACACTGAGTCCTGAAGAATTGATAGGTATCCAAATTGATCAAGGGCTGCTCCCATGGACATGGTACATCCAGGGTTGAGACGTAGGCTTTAAGAGTCAACTAGGTCTTCTCACAGAGGTGAGTCACAAGACTGAAATAGACTTGCTGGAGTGCACTCCAAGGACAGGGACAATCCATGCCAGTACAGCAGAATGGGGTCCTGTCTGGTCTAATATCTTGCCTAAAACCTGGTTACGACGGATCAGCCTCTGTGACCCCAGGCCAGACCCGGTGGACAGCAGCAGCCCTCAGATCCAGGACCAAACAATCCAGAGGAGCTGGGCAAATTGCTTTGCATGCAGCATGCAGGGCTGACTGAAGCTGTTCTGACATCAGACACTCAGTGTCATAAAGTGAAAAGAAAAGATGCATATTCACAGACTTATGGGCAGTCATGAATGGCATAGCCCTATAGTCACACAAATGGAAATAATATAATTATACAATTATTGATAAAGATATATGGTCCAAATCTTACTGAGAGGAACTGTATGAATTGTGAAACAGAATTAAGATGTTTGTGACATGTATCAGAACACCATAAATATTAATCTGAGACAGTAAAATTTAATACCAGGTTAAGGCTCTGACAAGAAGCACAAGCATTGACACACAAATCGGACCTAAATTAAAACTGCACAGATATCAAGACAAATTTTGGAGACTTTTATTACCACTACTACATCTCAGGAGAAAATCAAAGAAGAAATGTGAGGTACCACGGGGACTCACAGTGACTATACTACAACAGAGATGGATGACTTTAACATGAAACAAACACCAGAAGCAGGTTACATACCACAAAAACTCCTACCATTACATAAGCAAAAAATACATTTAGGCACACAATAAAATGTGCCTAATAGACAAAAATCAAAATTGACTTTGCACAAGGTTAATAAGGCTGCAGCTAATTGTGAACCATGTAAAAGTCACCTAGACAAATAGAGATATACTAAACCCAAATATGCATGTTAACCCAGCAACTTTATCTTCTTATAGATAGATTTCATAGTACCATGAAAGCATCCCTACCCAAGGAAATACACAGTAACAAAGATGGAGATAGAATATGCTTAAATGTAAGTCTGACCTTATGGAAAGACACAAATTTAGGTGGACCTGGTGATGTTGCACCTCTCATGATATGTGTGTATATGCATACTATGTGCTTGTATGCTTGCATACCTGTGTAAGTAAAATGTATAATAGTTATAAGGATGAGGGAGAAGTAGGATTATTTTGTTATTGAAAGGCAATCACTTTACTTGTGAAGTGATAGAATGTCTTTTTGAAAAGTGCCTTGGAATAAATGTAAATAATACTGGAAAGTTTAAGGCAGGCTATTGAACCAAGGACATCAGTTTCTTCCTGGTCATTGACCTGCAGAGTTCTTTATCATGTGGGCTTCTCCCAAAGTTCATAAGCCTTAATCAAATCCATGGAGATATTCCTAATAAGATTCAAAACACAAAGTTATGTAATGTAACCTTTTGGTTAATTTTTCTTTATCTTTGTTATGTAACATAATCAACTGAGTCTTGTCCCATCACATTTGCTGTATTGTATAGATTCAAAGCAAACCATAGCCCCTAACCATTCTCATTAGGAGAATATTTGAACAGATGTTGTAGGATAAAAAGTGGGGATCATTCTTTAGGATTGGTAAGTCCATCTGGGTGTTGATGTTTCCTGGATCATACTTCCAGCACCAAAGCATGAGCACTTGTGCCTAGCCAGTGCCAGAGTTCTCACAAGTGTAAGTAATCACAATCACAAATATACACACATTTATTGCAGAAGAAAGTAAACTGCAATGAGTATGCATCTCAAAGTGTGAGGTATGCCCTTCTCCCTAAGTTGAAAGAGATGCCACAGACTGAACAATCCCCTTCTTTGGTATACTAGCTAGTTTGTCCTGCATTTCACAGGCAGGATTGGCTGTTACTTCCCACTTTTGGGGTAGTTGACAGGTTGGGATTACACAGAAAATGTTTTAATACATAAAAGTTTTCTGCCACCCTTCCTGAAGCATCCACATGGGGTATAAATTTGCAATTTTAAGTACATGATAATGAGCCCAGCTCACTTTAAGGTCCCTAGGAGCTCTTCACTAACCTACCAGGGAACAGTCCTTATCTGTAAAGTGCTTTCTGCTGTCTGCCCTTAGCCACTCCCTTTTTCTTCCGCCCTACCTATCAAGAATAGAAGCTAGGGGCAGCAGTGTAAATCTACTTCCAACCCCAGCTGCTTCCACATTGTCAAAGGGAGAAGCTGGGAACCACAAGGGAACATCTCCCCCTGGATAGAAAGTCAGAAGCTGAGATCAAAGGCAGGATGTCTCCCCATAGACCCAGCAATCCCAGAGAGTGGGACAAGGTTATGTTTTGTGACAACAGTGACTTTGCTGGATCAGAGTCATGACTTCATTGGAGGCCTCTGTGTATGAGCAATGCTCAGTGCAAAGCAAAAAGAGGTGGTGCCAAGCCAGGTCAGTACTGCTCAACATTCTCCTACTTGAGAGACATGAAACCTGAAGAACTTAGTGGATTAGGGGTGAAGATCCATCTTCTGTAGCTCCTTGAAGACAACTAGGGACACACCATTTTTCTAGTTCCTGATTCCATTGGGAAGACTACAGGTGGAACTTGCTTGCAATTGGGTCCAGTGGCTCAAGGAGTATCAAAAGGATGGGTTCAATGTGTTCTTGTCTGGGAAGAACATGGAATCTGTGGCCTAACATAAGCTTTATATCAAACTATTGGGGTCTAGAAGACACAAACTTTACCCTAAGTTTAAAAAGATATGGTCTAAACCAGGGGTCCTCAAACTTTTAAAATGGGCCAGTTCCCTGTCCCTCAGACCATTGGAGGGCCAGAACCATGGGCCATGGGATGAGTTGGCTGCTAAGCAGGATAGGCAGCTGTGGCAAAAACACCCAGCAGGCCAGATAAATGTCCTAGGTGGGCTGCAGTTTGAGGACACCTAGTAGAAGAATTATTATTATTAATGGTCCCACAAAAGGAAGAAACATAGTTCTTTCCTGGCCCCCAAGATCCACTGAGGTCGGGAATAAATTGATATATACAAAGTCATAGATGGCTTTAATCAACTTAAGAATTATGAAACTAATCTAAACCTTTTTATATGAAAGCTATAACCTAATAACAACCTAAGGATATGGGGAGGGGGGAGCTAGGGGGGAGAGAGTGGAGGGAGAGGGATTCGAGGGTTCACTTCTGTGGTTCATCTTGCAAGGGTACAAGTGAATCTTTCTATGAGTAGAATATGAATGTTTTGACATAATAACTAAGAAAGTTACATGAAGGCTATGTTAACCAGTTTGATGGAAGTGTCTTGGATTGTGTATGAAAACACCACACTGTACCCCCAAAGTGCATCAATGTACACAGTTACCATTCAAAAAAAAAAAAAAAAAAAAAAAGAATGGGCGACCTAAGCCTGTTTTCTTAAGTATTCTTATTAGGAAAGGATGTAAGAATTTTTTTATTCTCTATTAAATCATAACTGTGTACATTAATGCATTTATAGGGTAAAATGTGCTGATTTTATTTACAATATGGAATGCTTACATCTAACTGATTAACATACCCATCTCCTTGCTTACTTGTTGTGTCAAGACATTTACACTCTATTCTTAATAGTTTTGAAATGTATTATTGCATTATGCACATAAGGTGTGGTCCCCCCAAATACCCTCCCTCCTCCAGATTTCCCCCCTCCCCTCTCCCTCCTCTTTCCTCCTTCTTTCTGGACTATAGTTATGTTTTACCCTTCCTATGAATGTGTAGGTTATTGTATACTGATTTCACAGTAGTACTGAATACATTAGATACTTTTTTCCCCACCTTTCTTGAGATACTTTACTAAGAAGTGTATGTTCTAGCTCCATCCAGGTAAACATAAAAGATGTTAAGTCTTCATCTTTTTATGGTTGTATAGTATTGCATGGTATACATATACTATAATTTGTTAATCCATTCATGGGTCAATGGGCATTTGGGCTGCTTCCATAACTTGGTGATTATGAATTAGACTTCAATAAACATTATAGTCTACATGTCTTTGTTGTAAAATGATTTTTGATCATCTGGGTAGCTATCTAATAGAGGAATTGCAGGACCAAATGGTAGGTCCACTTTTAGTTCCTTGAGTGTTCTCAAAACTTCTTTCCAGAAAGGTCGTATTAGCTTGCTTTCCTACGAGCAGTGCAGAAGTGTTCCCTTCTCTTTGCATCCATGCCAACATTTGTGATTTTGTGATGTGGGCTAATCTTACTGGAGTTAGATGATATCTCAAAGTGGTTTTGATTTGCATTTATCTGATGATTAAAGGTGACTAGCATTGTTTTCATGTATTTGTAGGCCATGCGCCTATCTTCTGAGAAGCTTCTGTTCAAGTCTCTGACCCACATAGAAATGGGGTTATTTGTTATTTTCTTATTGATTAGTTTGAGTTCTCTGTAGATTCTAGTTATCAGACCTTTGTCAGAAGCACAACCTGCAAATATCTTTTCCTATTCTGAAAGCTGTCTGTTTGCTTTACTTATTGTGCTCTTGGCTGTGCAGAACATTTTGAGTTTGATCACATCTCAGTAATATATTTTTGGTGTTTCTTCAGTTTCCAGGGGGGTCCTCCTCAAAAAATTCTCCCAGGCTAACTTTTTCAAGTATTTTCCCTGCACTCTTTTCTAATATTTTTTATAGTTTCATGTCTTAAATTTAAATCTTTTATCCAGTGAGAATCAATTTTTGTTAATGGTGAAAGGTGTGGGTCAAGTTTTAGTCTTCTACAAGTTGCCATCCAGTAAACCCAGCAACATTTGTTAAATAGGGAATCTTTCCCTCATGTTGAAAAACATTCAAAAAATGAATGTTTTTGATAAGCTTATCAAAGATCAAATGATGATACGTGATCTATATCAATACAATACAAAATCTCCCAAGAAAGAAAAGTCCTGGACCAGATGGCTTCACATCAGAATTGTATCAAACCTCTAAAGAAGAACTAGTTCCTATAGTACATAACCTTTTCCAAAACATAGAATAAGAATGAATATTCCCCAACATATGCTATGAAGCAAAGGTCACCTTGATCCCCAAATCAGAAAAAGACCCAACAAGGAAAGAAAACTATAGACCAATATCATTAATGAATATTGATGAAAAAATGCTCAATAAGATCCTAGCAAACATAATTCAACAATACATCTAAAAAATTATACACCATGATCAAGTTTTTACCCCAGGGTTACAAGGTTGGTTCAACATACATAAATCCATAAATATAATACATCACATAAATAAAATATAAAACAAAGACCACATTATTCTCTAAATTGATACAGGAAAAGATTTTGATAATATCCAACACCCTTTTATGATCAGAACACTCAAGAATGTAGGCTTAGAAGGGTCATTTCTGAAACTTATAGAGGCCATCAATAGCAAACCCATAGCTAATATCATACTGAATGGAGTAAAATCGAAAACATTTCCACTCAGATCTGGAATTAAGCAAGGATGCCCATCATCTCCACTGCTATTCAACATAGTAATGGAAATTCTAGCCATTGGAATCAGGCAAAAGAAGGGGATTAGAGGTATTCAAATGGGGTCAGAGGAGATAAAACTCTCTTCATGGATGATATAATCCTATACCTGGAAAACCCCAGGTACTCAACTGCAAAACTTTTAGAAATGATTAAGAAATATAGCAGTGCCTCAGGATACAAAATCAATACTTACAAATCAGTATCTTTTATATGTCAACAATAGTCAAGCTGAAAATATAGTCAAAGACTCTATTCCTTTTTAAGTAGTGCCAAAGAATATGAAATATCTGGGAATTCATCTAACAAAGGATGTAAATGATCTCTATTAAAAGCATTATGAAACTCTGAGAAAAGAAATAGCTGAAGATGTTGATAAATGGAAAAACATACCATGCTCATAGTTCAGAAAAATAAAATATGTTAAAAGATTTATACTACCCAAAGTAATATGCAGATTTAATGCAATCCCTATTAAAGCACCATTGTCATAATTATGGATCTTGAAAAAAGTGCTTCATTTTATATGTAATCAGAAAAAACTTCAAATGGCCAATACATTAATCAGAAATAAAAATCAGGAGGTATCACATTACCAGACTTCAGGCTATACTATAAATCTATAGTGGTCAAAACAGCCTGGTACAGGCACAAAAACAGAGAAGTAGATTTATAGAACAAAATAGAGAATGAAGAAAGGAAGCAGGATTTTGTCAAATGTTTTTTTTGCATCTGTTGAGAGGATCACATGGTCTTTTTTTTGCTTCTATTGATATGATGTATTATGTTTATGAGTTTGTGTATGTTAAACCAGATGTACATCCCTGAGATGAAGCCTACTTGACTAAGATGTATATATACATATATATGCATACATATAAATATATATTTAATGTGTAGCTGCAGTCTATTAGCTAAGATTATTTTGAGAACATTGCCTCACTATTTATTAGGGACACTGGTCTGTAGTTCTCCTTTTTGGCTGAGTCCTTTCCTTGTTTTGGAATCAAGGTGATATTTGTCTCATAGAATGTTGGGGAAGACTTCTTCCTTCTTGATGTTCTGGAATAGGTTCTGCAATATAGGTGAAAGCTCATCTGTGAAGATTTGATAGAATTATGATGTGACACCATCTGGAACTGGGCTTTTTTTTTTTTTTGTCAGAAGCTTCTTTATTATTTCTTTAATCTTAGTGCTTCATATTGATCTGTTCAAGATATCTATTTCTTCCTGGTTAAGTTTAGGGGGATGATGTGATTCCAGGTATTGGTACATTTCCTCCACATGGTGAAATTTCTGAGCATAAAATTTTTGGTTGTAGTCAAAATAAACTCTTATATTTCTTTAGTACCAGTTGTTATAAGATTTTACTTTTCTATTTCTAGTTAATAGGGTCAATGCTTATCAATTTTATTTATCTTTTTAAAGAACTGACTTTTTGTTTGATTACTTTTCTGAATGATTCTTTTATTTTCTATCTCATTTATTTCTGATTTAATTTTGGTTATTTCTTTTCTTCTGCTAGGCTTAGAATTGAACTGATCTTCCTTTTCTGTTTCCTTAAGATGATTAATTACATTGTCAATGTGCTCTCCTTCTGTTTTTTCAGATGTAAGCATCTAATGTGTTAAACTTTTCTCTTAGGATGTCTTTTGCAGTGTCCCACAGATTTTGGTAGCTTGTGAATTTATTGTTGTTATGCTCAAGGAAATTCATAGTTTTTTTTTGCTTTTTTTTTTTTTAATTTCTTCCTTGACCCAACTGTCATTCATCATAAGGTTGTTTAATTTCCATGCCTTTGTGTAGGGATGACTATTTTTGCTAGAGTTGAGTTCTACCTTAATTGCTTTGTGGTCTGAGAAGATACAAGGTAAAGTTTCAATTCTTTTGATTTTGTTGAGGTTTTATTGGTGTTCTAGGATATGATCTCTTTTGGAGAATGTTCCCTGGGTTGAAGAGAAGAAGATACATTCTTTAGCTTTGGGATGGGGTGTTCTGTATATGTCTATTAAGCACAGTTGTTCTTGGGTCACGTTTAAGTCTTTTGTATCTTTGTTTTGTTTCTGTTTAGAGGATCTGTTCAACTCTGTATGAGAAATATTAATGTTCCCTTCTGATATTGAGTTATAAAATATCATATTGCTCAGACTAATTAAAGTCTGTTTCATAAAAATGGGAACATTTAAGGAGGGTGCATAAATATTTAGAATTAAAATATCCTCTTGTTGCATTGTTCCCTTGACCAAAATGAAGTGTCCATCTTTTTTTATTATTATTAAATGATAGCTGCATACATTAATGCAATCATGGGGTACAGTGTGGTGTTTTCATATACAGTTTGAAATATTTTCCATCTTTGACACTTTTTTTTTTTTTTTTTTGTCTTTTGGTTTGTTAATGGGATTGGGGCTAGTTTTGCCACAAGTGGTTCACATTTTGGGTTGAGAAGGAAGGCTAGCTTTATTACTACTTTTGTGTGTTTGTCAAAGCTGAAAAGGATTTGTTGGTTTCCTTTCATTTGGAAGTCAGAGTTGGAGTCTCTGTATAATTCCTACTTTCCAGATTAGAGTTCCTTCTGAGATCAGGCTCCCATGCTGCTTCTGCCTGCTGGGAAAGATCCTGCAGCCTCAGCAGCCATGGTGATAGACTCCTGAGTGTCCAGGGTGATATTAAGGAAGCTGGCCTTGGTAGCACCACCTCCCTTGGGGGAAAGACAGGCTGTGGTGACACCCCAGCCTGGCAGCACAGAAACTGCTTCTCTTCCTAGGTTGCTCCTAGGTCCTTGTGGAACCTCCAGGCCTGATATCCCACCCCAGAGGCTGAGGCTATGGGTCCCTTGGCAGTCTGAGGGCAGGCCCAGGTCACAGTCCACATCCTCTGGAATGATGAGTATGCACTGGTTCAGGTCCCAGGTCCCTGTGTAGCAGCTGGGCAGTGGCTCCTCAGTAAGTGTGTACTGTATACTCACTGAATAGTCCTCAGTGTAGCAGCCTCACCCTCTGCCACCACCATGGGTCAAGTGCTTCTCTTCATAGAAGCAGCAGGGCAGGCCCTCATATTTCACCCCATCTATGCTGGGCAAATGGTCTTGGTGAAAGCTGTATAGGCCCTGGGCATTTCCTGGCTGTGGCTTTCCCACTTGCAGGGCCACAGCCCTCATAGAAGGGGTCCCCAGGTATAAGGTGCTGCTGTTGGCTGCCCCTACACTGGGCCCCACCCCCTTCCAGGTTGTTCTGAGATCGGGGGCAGCTCCAGGAGCAGCCTCAAGCCCCACTTCTGGGCTCCAGGGAGGAGTTGCTGCTGTAGTTTATCTCTAGGCTGCAGGTGGACAGCTGGTCCCCTGAGGAAAAGGTAGGGCCCAGCCAAGTCTCCTCTCACTCAGTACCATCACCGGGTGTCATCAGAAGATCCTTAGGTGGCACAGAGGCCTCGAAGCACACAGTAGGCACCCAGCCCAAGCTGCCTGAACCTCCCCCCCAAGTCTCCATTGGTGCAACAGGGGCTCTGTCTGTGGTAGATGAATGGGTCGTAGTCACTGCTGAGGGAGCTGCAGAAGGTATAGCAGCTGCCATACGGGCCCTGGTTGCTGACCTCAGTGCAGTCTACCACAGAGTCACTGGAGGAAGAGTAGCACTGGCTAGAGCTTCTGCTGCTGCTGCTGTCACTCCATGGGCAGTTAGCCAGTTAGCCACAGCACACAGAGCATTGGCTGTGGTAGCAGCTGAAGCTGGATGTGTTGTCACTCTCCAGGTGTGTGTGTTGGCAGGGTGTACATGCACCACAATGGGGAAAAGCAGGTTGCTGCTGATGCTTGGTAGAAAGGCACAGGACTGGCCCCTGGCAATGAGACTGGATAACGGCTGCCCTTCCTACTCTGGGTAGGTGAAGCCCTGGAAGTAGTAGTGTTGGTACATGGTCTCATACTGGGAAAAGCAAACTGCCTTGGAGAAGCTGTGGCCACTGAACTTGGGTCTGTGGATGGGTTGAGCTGGGGAGTAGGCCTGGTGCTTCAGATCACAGCGGTGGGTGGCCAGTGCATGGTCCAGTTGGAGGGGCGGGTACTGATGGATATAGGCTGGGGTCTGTGGGGGATAGAGGCTCTGCTCCTGGTGCTGGTCCACGGTCAGCAGTGTGACAGGGTTTCCATGGGAGTCCATGCTTGTCTTTGTAGTGTAGACCGGATGGCACTGGTCCTATGCATGCAGCAGAGGTAATGCACCCTCAAGGTCACTCTCCTTTGCTGACTGGGAATGAGGTTGTTCATCTCCACACACACATGTTCTACGATGTTATGCTGACAGTGAGGGCAGGTGTGGTGCTGTAGCAGCCATGGGTCCATGTACTTTCTGTGAAGCTGGCAAGTATAAGGGATAATCTGAAGCTGCTCTTCATCAATGTACTTCTCTAGGCAGATGGCACAGTCAGATGTAGAACTGCTTCTGAGTATGTCCAGGGGCCCACAGCTCCCCTCCCAGCGCCCTTGCTCTCGGAGTTGAACTTCCTGGTTTCCATATTCTCCAGAGCCTGCACAGCCAATCTGTTCATAGAATTTTGACTGTGTCACTGCTTCAGTTTTATTTTGATAAGGAGGATGAGGCAGACCAAGGAGACTACGAAGAAGAAAGCCAGGAAAATTCTCAGGTCAAAATACTCAGTGGGTGTCAAAGAGGGCAGTGTTGGATCTTTACTGGAGCCACTTTCTGCTTGTTGATAATGTTCATAAGCTTAATGGCATCTGCATTCTTCACATACATCACTGGCCTCTTGAGTGGGTCTTCCAAGGCCTTGTTTAGCTTCTGGGTTTTCAGACACATCAAAGATGACCACAGCAGCTCCTCACTGCACCACTCACTTGGCCTTGCCCAGGACAGTAAGGAATGGTTTCTGGTCCAATTCTGGCTGTTCCAGCTTCACCACTCCTACCCAGCCATATTTATACAAGGCCTCTTCATGACTGTTATTACACTTGCCCAGTGGGTATATCTACATGGTCTCACCCTGGACACTGAGTGTGGCCCAGCCCACCAGAAGTGGCAGGTGAGACCCGTGGTGTAGGTGGTTTAGCTGGGGCTTGACTCAAACAGTACCACCTCCCTGAACACCATCTCATTGTCCTACATTGTGCAGAGTTTGAGGCCACCAGCAGCAGCCTGAGAAGCAGTGGCCATGGCCACTGGGCCCTAGGGTGGCTGAAGCATCCTGGGGCCCCTGCATGCCTGCCCTAGTGCAGCTTCATTATACAGTGGTGGAAGGGCATGTAGGGCAAGCTCAGCTGGGCATAGTCGTGGGCAGAGGACTGAGTGTAGGTGGATGCCTCACAGCCTCCAGTGGGCTCCCTGGACCTCTCCCTTGGCCCTTTCATCTGCTCCATGTGAGGGGTTATCCCCCCATCTTTGACATTTTTTACTTTAGTTGCTTTAAATTCTCTTGTATCTGAAAATAAGATTGCAACTCCTTTCTTCTGATTTCCATTTGCCTGAAAAATTGTTTTCTATCCCGTAACTCTGACTTTTACTTTGTCCTTCAAGGCTAGGCGTATTTCCTATGGGCAGCAAATATATGTCTTCTGCCTTTTTCCCCCCTCCAATCAGCCAGCCTATGCCACTTCAGTGGGGAATTCAAAACATTAACATTTCTTGAGATAATTGATTAAGTGTGGTAGAGTTCTATTCATCTTATTTTGTGAAAGTCCATTGCTTAGTTTTTTTTATTATTATTAAATCATAGTTGTGCACATTACTACTATCATGGGGTACAGTGTGTTGTTTCCATATACAATTTGAAACATTCTCATCCAATTGGCCAACATAACCTTCATGTCATTCTCATAGTCGTTGTGTAAAGACATTTATATTCCACATTTAGAGAGAATCACGTGTACCCTTATAGGATAGATCATAGGCATGATCCCAACCATATCCCTCTCTTCACTCATCCTCCCACCTCCCCTCCCCTCCCTCTCCCCTTTCCCTGTAATCTTGGGCTTAACTTGGGTTATAGCTTTCCTATGATAGCTAACTATCAGTTTCATAGTAGGGTTGAGTACATTGGATACTTTGTCTTCCATTCTTGAGATACTTTGCTAAGAAGAATATTTTCCAGCTCCATCCATGTAAACATGAAGGAAGTAAAGTCTCCATCTTTCTTTATGACTGCATAGTATTCCATGGTGTACATATACCACAATTTATTGATCCATTCATGGGTCGATGGGCACTTGGGCTTCTTTCATGTCCTAGCAATTGTGAATTGGGCTGCAATGAACATTCTGGTACAAATATCTGTATTGTAGCATGATTTTTGGTCTTCTCAATATATACCTAGCAGAGGAATTATAGGATCAAATGGAAGATCTACTTTTAGTTCTCTAAGTGTTCTCCAGATGACTTTCCAAAAGGGGCATATTAGTTTGCAATCCCACCAGCAGTGTAGAAGTGTTCCCTTTTCTCCACAACCCCACCAGCATCTGTAATTTTGGGATTTTGTGACATGGGCTAATCTTACTGGTGTTAGATGATATCTCAAAGTAGTTTTGATTTGAATTTCTCTGATGATTAATGATGGTGAGCATTTTTTCATATGTCTGTAGGCCATGCATCTGTCTTCTTCAGAGAAGTTTCTCTTCAAGTCCCTTGCCCACCCTGAGATGGGATCACTTGTTCTCTTCTTGCTAATACGTTTGAGTTCTTTGGGGATTCTGGTTATTAAACCTTTGTCGGAAACATAACCAGCAAGTATCTTTTCCCATTCTGAGGGCTGTCTTCTTGCTTTCCTTACAGTGTTCTTGGCTGTGCAGAAGCTTTTAATTTGAGGAGGTCCCAGTAGTATATTTTTGGTGTTGCTTCAATTGCCCAGGGGGTCCTCCTCAAAAAATTCACCCAGGCAAATTTCTTCAAGTGTTTTACCTACACTTTCTTCTAGTGTTTTTATAGTTTCGTGTCTTAAATTTAAATCTTTAATCCAATGAAGTCTACCTTAGTTAGTGGTGACAGGTATGGGTCCAGTTTCAGTCTTCTGCATGTCGCTAGCCAGTTTGTCCAGCACCATTTTTTAAATAGGAAATCTTTACTCTGTTCAATGTTTTTAATTGGCTTGCACATTTTTGTTTGGGTCTGCAGATTTCTGTTGTTGCTGAGTTCAACTTTTATTCCATGGTGGCAAGGGATAATTTCTGTTCTTTTAAATTTACTGAGGTTAGACTTGTGACCTAGAATGTGGTCTATTTTGGAGTATGTTCTGTGGGCTGATGAGTAAAATGTGTACTCAGTTTTATTAGGGTGAAATGTTCTATAGATGTCCGTTAAATCCAAATGCTGAATGGTTAAGTTTAAATCCAAGATGTCTTTTCTAAGCTTCTTGTTGGAGGATCTGTCCAGTATTGCCAAAGGAGTATTAAAATCTCTGACTATGATGGAGCTGGGAGTAATCAGGTTGCTCATGTCTGTTAGAGTGTCTCTTATAAATTGAGTGCATTCTGGTTGGGTGCATAAATATTGATAATTGAAATCTCATAGTATTGAGTATTTCCCTTAACTAATATAAAGTAACCATCCTTATCCTTGCTCACTTTTGTCAGTTTAAAGTCTATTTTATCTGTGAATAAAATTGCAACACCTGGTTTTTTCTGGTTTCCATTAGCCTGGAATATAGATGACCATCCCTTCTCTCTGAGTCTATGCTTGTCTTTCAAAGTAAGGTGAGATTCTTTTATGCAACATATATCTGGCCTGAGTTTTTGTATCCAGTCAGCCAGCCTGTGTCTCTTTAGATGGAAATTTAAGCCATTTACATTGATTAAGAATATTGATAGGCCTGGTATACTTTTGGGTATCGAATTTTTCAAAAGTCCAGTGGACTTTCATCACTGTGAAAATTAGAATTTGATCAAAATTTTCTGGGTGGAGGATTGCACTGATCGTTATGGAGAATAGGTCTGAGAATATCCTGAAGGGCTGGTTTAGTTATGGCAAATTTCTTCAACATGTGAATGTCATTAAAGTTTTTAATTTCTCCAACATAAATGAAACTCAGTTTAGCTGGATACAGGATTCTGGGTTGAAAGTTATTTTGTTTTAAGAGATTAAAAGTTGATGACCACCCTCTTTTAGCCTGAAGGGTTTCAGCAGAGAGATCTGTAGTCATTCTAATATTCTTCCCCTTGTAGGTTAAGGTTTTCTTGCATCTAGCTGCTTTCAGGCTTTCCTCTTTCATGTTAAATTTGGTGAAGTTGATTATGATATGCCTGGGGGATGTCTTGTTCAGGTTGAGTTACACTGCGGTTCTGAAGCTGTCTGCTATGTGAATTTCAGATTCTCTTGGCTTGTCTGGAAATTTATCTTTCATAATTTCATGAAGAAGTGCCTCTGTGTTTTGTGAAGCAACTTCATCACCTTCAGGAATTCCTATAAAGTGAATATTAGTTTTCTTCAAATTATCCTAGAGCTCTCTGAGCAAATGATCTATTTTTACTCTCCATTTGTCTTGTTCTTTGAGTGTCTTGTCGCATTCAGAATCTTTGTCTTTGTTGTCAGAGATCCTTTCTTCTGCCTGGTCCATTCTATGAATGAGGGATTCAACTGTACTTTTCAGATCTTTAAGGGTTGTAGCCTCTTGCTTGAGTATGTCATAATCTTTGATCATTTCATCTTTGAAATCATTGAATTCTTGAGATAGCTTTTGAATAATTTGAAATTCTAGTTCCCTCCTTTCCTGCAATCTGTTGATCTTATTCACTATCCAGATTCTGAACTTGATTTCTGACATCTCGGTCATCTGTTTATGGAAGGGATCTTTAATTGCATCTGCCCCATCCTTCCTTGGGGGATTGATCTACTCTGTTTGTTCTGGTTACCAGTTCTTCTGCTGATTCCACCCCATGATGAATTTGCACCTTTCAAAGACCATCCCTAAAATTGTTCTTCCAGTGGCTTCTTCTGGTTATCTAGATAGACAGGGCATGTCTACCCAGAAAAGCCTCAGGAATGTAAGACTTTTGTTCCCACTGCTGCAGCTGTTGCTCTTCCCCTTGGGGTATCACTGCTCCAGTGTGGTTCCCTTTCAACTGATCATTCTCTCACATTCTCAGAGGCAGCCTGGAATGCCGGAGCCTCCCTGGGGAGCAGGGGACCAGGGGCCAACCTGGAGGCAGCTACACAGGGAATGGATGGATGGATCAGTCCTCGGTGGATGCCACTGGGGATCCCCCAAGGAGCAGAGACAGCAACAGTCAGGTAGCTGTGCAGGGGGAACACTAGCTGGGTGAATAAGTGCGCAGGCACCTGGGCATGGGACGTGCTGGCCGGCAGAACAGTCCTGGGTAGGCACAGGTGGGGACTGCTGTCAGGGCAGGTAAGGAGGCACAGGATGCGCCTGAACATGGGATTCAGTCCTGGGCATGCAGTGGTGGTGGCGGCTGCACCGGGGGAGTGCAGGCAGGCAGGCATGCGTGGAAAGCGCCAGCCCACAGATTCAGTCCTGGGCATGCAGCGGCAGTGGTGGCAGTGGTTCCTGGAAAGTGGGGGACACGGACCCAGCAGGCAGGCAGCTTGCAGGAAGCGTCGCCCGTGGGATTCAGTCCCATTGCTCTGTTGTGTCATGACAGAAACTACTTTTGTTCTTTAGTTTCTGGGTTTTTAGTTTGCTGGTGGTCCACTGTGAGGCTAAGTGTGTAGAATAGGTTTATGTATTTCCTATAGAACTGGTCTGTAGCAAACTTCCTTAATGTTTGCATGTAGGTAAATGATTTTATTTCTCCATCAATTTTACATGGTTGAGGATATTTATAATGCTGATCAATTAATAGCTTACCAGGATATAGAATCTGGGCTGAAAATTATTTTGTTTATGTACATTAAAGTTAAGTTATCATTGTGTTCTGGCCTGAACAGTTTTATATGAGAAGTCTAGAGTCACCCTAATGAATTTTCCCCTGTACATCAATTGGTACTTACTCCTGGCTGCTTCCAGAACCTTCTCTTTTATCTTCACTTTGGACAGGTTCATGACAATGAGTCTTGGAAAAGCTCTGTTTGAGTTTATGTGACATGGGGTTTAATATCTCTCTGAACAGAGTGTGTCAGCATCTTTGGTAATAATTGGGAAATTTTCATTAATGATATCCTCTAGTAGGGCTTCCATTTCTCTGGGGTGTTCTTCTTCCCCTTCTGGGATACTTATAATTATTATGTTTGAATGCTTTGTGAAGTCCCTTAATTCTGTCACCAGAAAGTTCTGCTTTCTCTCTCTTTTTTCCCATCTCTTTAATTGCCCATGTTATCGCAAGAGCTTTATTCTCTACTTCTGAGATTCTTTCTTATACATAGTCTAACCTGTCATTGATACTTTCTACTGCATCTTTAAGTTCCCTGATTGACTGCTTCAATTCCTTAAGCTCCGTTTTATCCTTTTCTATATTCTTCATATTGTTCATCTAGTATTTGATTCTGTTTTGGATTTCCTTTTGGTTATTTTCCACTTTCTCATCAATTTTCTTCATTGTTTATATTATCCATATTTTAAAGTCCCTTTCTGTCATTTCTAATATTTCTTCATAGGTGGAATCCTCTGCAGTAGCTATCTCATGATCCCTGTGTTTGTGAAGGGGGTTGCTCTCTTCTGGTTTCTCATGATGCCAGTATTTCTCTGCTATTTTGTTGTGAACCAGTGCAGTGAAGGGGAGTGAACCAGAGTGGAATTGGTGGAGAATGAGGAAAATACAGCACGAGAGAAGATGCAGAAACAAAGGATGGGACCGGGAGGACTGACTGAGCTGATGGCTACAGCCAACCCCAAAGCACAAAATCAGCTTTATTTTATAGTATCTCTACAGGCTTGTCTAGGGGGAAGTAGCATAGACAAAATGGGGAAATACCATAAACAAAAGACATAGTTTTAGTCTTATGGTACAATAGGAAAATGTAGATGACTTTAACAAAGGCAAATCATCTTGTCAATGATTTCTGCTCAAATTCGTTAACATATGACAAGGAGAAATAAGGGAGATATCTCAAGGATCTCTGCATAGATAACTATAGAAAGAAAGGTCTACTTGAATTCTGGCAGAGGGAGCATGAAGGAAGGAAAATGGGTGTTTTGGGAATGGAGGAAAAGTAGTTGGGAGTTTATCCTCTGAATGTTCCCCAGGCTGTGAGGGCTCTGCCATCTCACAGCTCACTCTCTACAATATTTCTTCCTCATGAGTGTTTATTTTTGTCAGTTTTCTTTTACTTCCTTCTGCTCTTTACATTACTGTGCCTCTGATCTAAGGATTTATAGTGTTCTTTTTGTAAAGGACTATAAAGAAGAGAAGAGTGAAAAGCAATAAGGGATAAAAGATAAAGAGAAAATGAAAGCAAAGGGGGGAGTAAAAGAAAAAATTGGCAAAAAGAAGAGAGGAACAGAAATATAGAGACAGGAGTAATATTGTTATACAGTAGGGTACTTGATCCATACCCTCAAATCCCAACCTCTGGTGGGGGGGATGGGTTGGGTGGGTCTCTCAGGTCTGGAGCTCTTTGTCAGCCTGAGCAGATACAAGACTCTACTTCCACCAAATGAAGAATAAAAACAAAAGTGCTACAAATCAAAGTAGGACAAATGAACAAACAACCTTATGGGATACAACCTGGAGAAGAAAAAGAATAGCAGGGTAGAAAAAAACCTTACAAAAATGAAGCCCTTAACAGTAAAGAAGGAAATAATGAAAAATTATAATGACACAAGAAAAAGAAGAAAAAAGAAAAAGAAAAATCTAGGGGAAAGAACTTGAAAAAAAATTAAAAAGAAATAAATTTATCTATCTATCTATCTTCCATTATATATTTGCTATATATTGCCTGGGTAATAGGTGATCTTCTTTGGTATGAGATGAGAATCACTACACTGATACAACTCTATAAGATGGAGACTGGAAGCCTCTGCCTTCATGAGGTGACCATGTCCCATCTTTCTTACTTCTTTGCCATCAAACCCCACAAGGTTGGGAGCCTGAAGCTCTCCTCATCCTGCTTAATGGACATATCTTGACCTTTCCAAAACATGTCCTTTGGCTACACTTATCAGGCACACCAGAACCAGTCTCGCATTAGGATGCTGTGGGCCAAGACTTCATGGCAGCCTTCTCAGAATGGCTGCACCTGCTACAGCCAAACAATGAAAGCTCCACTCCACCTGGGTGGCTTAGTTCTTGCCCCTGAGCACTGTTCAAAATCACTTGCTCACTGGCCCAAGCTCTCCCAGTGTAACTCAACCAAGCACCAGGGTTCAAAAAAATCCAACAAGGCAGGCCAGCCTTCACCCAAAGGGAAGTACCTATTGTTTCTTCACTGCTTTCATCCTTGTCTTGAGGTCCTGAAGTGTTCCACTGCCTCTCTGAGATGCCTAGAGTCTTTTCTCCCCAATATTACTATGCAGAGTTGTAAAGATGCTGTCTCAACTCTGCCATCTTGCTCTGCCCCACAGGAATTCTAATTATAAAAGTAGAGATGTAATTTCATAAGTTATGTTTCAAGAATTTTTTTTTTTTTTTTTTTTTTTTTTTTTTTTAGTGCCATGGCATCATAGCTCACAGCAAGCTCAAACTCAGGCTCAAGCAATCCTCTTGCCTCAGCCTCCCAAGTAGTTGGGACCCCAGGCACCAGTCACAAAACCCAGCTAGTTTTTCCACTTTTAGTAGAGATGAGACCTTGCACTTGCTCAGGCTGGTCTCAAATTTCTGAGCTCAAGAAATCCACCTGCCTTGGCCTCCCAGAGGCTAGGATTATAGGCACAAACCTGGCCTAAGAATTCTATTGAGAAGAAAGACAGAATTTGCAAAAAGTTTGTTTCATATTTACACTAGAATGATAGTTTTCTCTCTCTCTCTCTCTCTTTTTTTTTTTTTTATTTTTTTTTGAGAAAGAGCCTCAAGCTGTCACCCTGGGGGAGTGCAGTGGCATCACAGCTCACAGCAACCTCCAGCTCCTGGGATCAAATGATTCTCTTGCCTCCACCTCCCAACTACCTGGGACTACTACCTGCCTCCACCCACCACAACACCTGGCTATTTTTTGGTTTCAGCCATCATTGTTGTTTGGCAGGCTGGGTTGGATTCGAACCCACAAGCTCAGGTGCATGTGGCTGGTGCCTTAGGTGCTGAGCCAAGTGATTGTTTTCTAAAAAAACACTGTGTCCTGAGAATCTCTAGCCTAATTTTAAAAGAATGAGCAATTATTCATACAAATTTCAATGCTAGAGTCTATTACCTTTATATCTATATTGTACTTTTTTCTCATCTAAATTGACAAATTGCATTTTCCTTTTACATAGCTCTTACACATACTAAATTGATTAGTGTATTACTGGACCTCTATTTTTTGTTGTGAATTTTTGTAATCTTATGTTACCTTAATATCTATGTTTATTTGGGTTTAACTTGATTTTACCAGAAGCAGGACTTTACTATCCTTGGCAGAGTTTTCAGTTCTCTACCTCCTCTCAGTTCCTCAACATTTTTGAATCACACACACTTTATATGCTTCCTTCTTGTGACCACCTCCCTATGCAGTAGCTGGATATAATACTCAACTCACCCAATGTCCTCCACACTGAGTGTGGACTGCAGACCTTTGTTACAGTGACCACTAATCATCAGACATAGTGTGACTCCATGGAACCTGTGCTGCACTGTTCTTAAACTACCCATTAGTCTTCTCCTGGGGATATCTGCTTGGGTAATGCCAGGGACCCTAATAAAAAACTTCATCCCATAGCTTCTTTCCTCTCTCTCTCTTGATCCTCAAGCACTAGGTCAGAGGTCCTCAAAATTTTTAACCAGAGGGCCAGTCCACTGTCCCTCAGACTGTTGGAGGGCTGAATTGTAGGCCCCAGAACTAGTTTGCTGCTAAGCAGGACAGGCAGTGGCAGCAAAAACACCCAGCAGGCTGTATAAATGTCCACGGTTGGCTGCTTGTGGCCTATGCACCATAGTTTGAGGATGCCTGCACTAGGTGAACCACAATTCCTGGACAGCTTCTCTATTTTGGCCCTGTGAGTTGTGATGCTCTCTTCTGTCTTAGATATATAAATAATATAGTGCTTCTCTTATACCATGTGTTTTGTTGAGTTGCTCCCTCTGTGTATTATTTGATCAACATACCTGAACCTAGTTCCCTTCTGATTCAGGGCTCTCATAGGGAGCACCTATCTTAGTACAAATAAACTAGACGTAAGTCAGAAGAAAGCTAGCAAGGCATCTGCCAGCGCAAACAGGTTTGCTGTCAGAGGGACAACTTGTCCTGGATCAGACACTTAGGAATTAGGCTATTAGCTGGATAAGGAAGCATCTCACAAGATTACACTGTAAATGTCCTCAACCAAATCCTCTAGAGTGCCAACAAGATAGCCCTCAATAGCAAACAAAATTAGAAAGTAAAACAACTCGCCCCCAAACACACACACACACTCAGAGACACATACACATACACATACACACACACAATGGAGAGGTCATTTTTTAAACTGTTGCTCAAGAAATGCCCTGAGAAGGAAGACAGAAATCACAAAGATTGTAACTGCTATATACATCACTGAGATGAAGAGGAAAAGTTTATTTGCTAAGTTATGTAGCAGACACAGGGACTATAGTTAAAAAAGTGGCTTAAATAATACTCTGGGTTTTAAAATGAGGAATTTTAATGTGTGTTCTTTCTCAAGGTGTGAATTACCAACTTGAAGAGAAGTGAATGTTTATTGAATTACAAAGGAATAAAACAACAACCCTAAAAGATGACTATCCTGACCTCAGTAATATTTCTCCTCTGGGTCTCCAGTTCTGAGAAGCTCTTTCCTCCCTGAGGCTATGAATTGGGTGTGGAGAATACACTTGGAGGGCTTCCCAATTCTCTGCTTTCTTTCTGTGACCTGACTGAATGTCACAGAGTGCCTTGACCATTTTTTGACTCATCTAGCTATAGGTTCTCTTTAGCAAGCTTGAACTTAAACTAGAGCCTTGAATGTTCTGTGGTACTGATAAAGGTATGTACGTTGTTGTCCAAAACACTGAAAGGTGCTGGCTCTAGCCTGGAGCCAAATACCTAAACATTCATGAAAACTCTACACCTATACCCCTCACTGTGGACATGCCTAGGTGGAAAGCTATGTTCTCTCACTGTTGATCATAAGGGGATACTTCATCCCTCTCTCAGTAAGTTCCCCCAATAAATGCTTAGGACTGACCACTCTGGTGTTTAATGCTTCCCTCTGTAGAATACCAGCCAGCTCTATCCTCCATATCAGAATAGTTTGGGGCATTGCCTTGTGGGAACGACCCTGCCACTGCTTTTGAAGCAATTCTAGCTCCAGCTTCTGCAGGAGGAAACAACACCCCATGCTTATAGAATGAAGAATCAATAATCTTGACTTTGTGAATTTCCATGGCAGTATGTTCTGCAGTCCCATGTCACTGTAGTCTTTTCAGGCATGGTGATCTAAGGTGGAGCTGAGGCTGTCATGCTAGTGTGGTACCATCTAGTTGTAGGAAAACAAGCTCAGGGCTCCCACTCATTCTGCATTATGGTGAGATATTCCATTGTCTATTACAGTGTAATCATAATAGAAATAAAGTGTACAATAAATGTAAAGAACTTGAATCATCCCAAAACTGGTCTCCCCACTCTGGTCTGTGGAAAAAATATTTTTCAGGAAATTGCTCGCTGGTGCCAAAAAAGGTTGAAGACTGTTGTTTTAGATCATGGCAAGGAGGGTTTGAAATACACTATACTGCATTTGTAGGGTTTTGGTGTTGTTGTTATTTACTTATTTTTTTGTTTATTTATTTATTTTGCTACCTGGCTTTCTCTAATTTTGTACATGTTCTGACCCTCCCACTTGAATCTGTATGCCAAAAACCTGAGTTTAAAGGGTTAATTTCTAGGTTTGTGTTAGCAGGGACTATTTTAAACCACCATGTTTCTAAACATTGATATTACCCAGTGAAACTCTTATCATGACTATATCTAATTTGTGGATTTGGGGCTTAGCAATGGGTAATAAAATTTGAAGATATGTGTAAGAACATCATATATTGTTCTTAAGAATGCATGATGGTTGTGGTCTGTAAAATGACAAAAGGAAAAAAAACTTAATTATCACAAGGTTTTCTCGGTGACTTAAAAGTATAGCTGTTCTTTGAAAGTTGAAGCAGCAAATCCTATACCAAGAAAACCCTACTGAATGCAGAAACATGTTTTCTGTCACTGATATTTCTCACTGTGGCTTCTAATGTTATGTTTTTAGAATATCTTTAGTGGGATTCTGCAGATGTAGGGACAGATGAAGTACAGTCCTATCTTTGAAGAAGTAGTTAATGACACAAACTTGTTACTGGACAATGGGGAGCATGAGGAGAAAAGAAAAAGGATGAGAGTCTTCAGAGCTTGGTTTTTATGATATGATGCTTTTAATTTCTTAATATAATAATTTCTAAAAACAATTTTATTTTTCACATAATTTTATATTTATAGAATGCTACAAAGAGAGTACAGAGATATCTTCTATCTTTCAGATTCCTATAATGTTAAAATCTCACAAAACCCTCTAATAAAAAAAAAATTGATAGTGGTACAGGACTATTAACTGAACTACAGGTTTCCTCCCATATTTTACCATGTTTTCCAATGTTATCTTTCTGCTCTAGCACACAATCAAAGATATCATATTACAGACCATTTTTAGATGTATTACCTTTCTATTGCAGCATAATAAATGGAGCATATCTAACCATGTTTACACCACACAAATATTACTATCTCACAATTTCTCTACATTAAGAAACCAAGTATAGGCCAGGTGTAGTGCCCCATGCCTGTAATCCTAACACTCTTGGAGGCTGCAGCAGGTGGATTTCTTGAGCTCTTTGAGATTTAGATCATCCTGAGCAAGAGTGAGACCCCATCTCTACTAAAGATAAAACCTAGCTGGGCCTTGTACTGATTGCTTATTATAGTCCCAGCTACTTGGGAAGCTGAGGCAAAAAGATCACTTGAGCCAAAGAGTTTGAGATTGCTGTGAGTTATGATGCCATGGCAATCTACCCAAGGTAGTGTACTCAGACTCTGCCTCAAAAAATGAAGAGAATAAAGTAAAATAAAATAAAATAAAATAAAAATAAAGAATCCAGGTATAGAAAATGGCCATGGCTGAGGTTTTCCCTGAAGGATCACCTAGAGAAAAATACCCTTCCAGGCTCATATGACAGTTATTAGGATTCTATTTCCTGCCCAGATCAAAATGACTTCAATTGTGAATTTGTGCATTCATGTAAATAATAAATATCAATCCTTCATATACTCTTCTTTTGTTTATTTTGTTTTGTTTTATTTTGTTTTTAATTAGGTGAAGGCTATATTATTTAGTAGGATGTAAACATTCCAATTTGTTTATTTTGTTTTGTTTGCATAGAGTTATAACCAATATTACTTCTCAATTTTTACCCAGGTGTATAATCCATACATTTTCCTTTGAGGATTCTGTCACCTACAACCCTACCCAATGAGCAGTTTTTCATGTTCAAAGTCCACCAAGACAGTTGTTTCTTTCTCCTGGTGCCTAGGTCTATATCAGAGTAATTTATGGAGCTATTTCTAACTATTTGTTAATTAATCATATAGTTTAGAAGACTTTTTTTGAATATCACTTAACTAAGCTCAGAATCTTCTGGATGTCTTTGTCTTAAGGATTGTTCGGAGATACACCCAAGGGTCCTTATAAGTCCTGGAGTGGAATTTCTCCAAGTTGGAGATTTTCATGCTCTTTCCTGCCTTTTTTTTTTTTCTTTTTGAGACAGAATCCATTTCCCTTGGTAGAGTGCCATGGTGTCATTGTACCTCGTATTGTCAACCTCAAACTCTTCAGCTCAAGCAATCTTCTTGCCTCAGTCTCCTGAGCAGCTGGGACTACAAGCATGTGCCACAAAGCCCTACCAGTTTTTCTATTTTTAGTAGAGATGAGGTCCCACTCTTGCTCAGGCTAGTCCTGAGCTCCTGAGCTCTAGCAATTTACCTTCCTCAGCATCCCAGAGTGCTAAGATTACAGGTGTGAGTCACCTCACCCTGCTGTTCTTTCCTACATAAAAGGTAACCGGATGGCAGCAGGGAGTCCTTACTTTTCCACATTTAGTCCTGCTGGTTCCCCAACATTCCTTAGCAGAACCTCTTTTTTTTTTCCAGGAAAATCTCTGGTAGACCTCTATATATCCTTCATATACTCTTAAAAAAAAAAAAAAACACAGAGCAAAAGAAAATATTTCTCAACTATCTTAGACTGTTCATGCTGCTATAACAAAATCCTAAACCCTACAGATTGAATTATTTATAAATAGCTCTGGAGCATAGAAAAATGAAAGAAAACGACACTGTTATATTTGGTACTTGGAAGTGACTCACTCTCTGCTTCTAAAATAGCTTTTTGTTACATTTTCACAGGAACAAAAGAATAAATGCTGTGTCTACACATGGTGAAAGAAAAAAAGTCAAAGTCACTATCTAGATCCTTTCAATTTTTTTTTATGAGGCACTAATCCTATTCATGAGGGCAGAACCCTTATGACCTGAGAACCTCCAAAAGGCCTCACCATTAAAACCACCAAAAACGAGGTTAAAATTTAACAATACTTTTGAAGAAACAGAAACCTAATTAATTTTGAGGAGCCAGTTTACCATATCACACCAGACAATAATGTTACAAGAAAGGAAAATTACAGACAGATATCTATCAGGGATATAGAGCAAAATCCTTAAGGATATACTGGCAAACCAAATCCAAGAAAATATAAGTTCAAATGTATTTGTATCAGGAATGCAGGAATAGCCCAACATGCAAAAACAATTAATGTAATGTGATGTATTAATGGAATAAAAGACAAATACTATATGAGCGCAGAGAAAAGATCATTTGACAATTTCAAAACCAGTTCATGATGAAAACACTCATTAAATTAAGCATAGAAAAGAATGTTCTTAACTCAAATTTGGCATCCACAAAACCCTCAAATAATATCATATATTATCATTAAAATCTCTAATATTTGAAATAGGTTAAGAGTATCTACTCTTACCCCTTCTATTTGATACTGAACTGTAGATTGTAGCCAGAAAAATGAGGCTAGAAATTTAAAAATAAGAAAGACATCCATATTGGAAAGGAAGTCAAACTATGTTTCTTTGCCAATTACAGAATTTTATGTATAGAAAATTCTAGGAAATATAATAAAATATTATTGGAAATAAAAAAGCAGTTTATCAAGTTTACAGTATACAGGGTAAATGCACAAAACACTTTTATTTCTGTACACTATTGATTAACAAACTAAAAATGAAAGAAGGAATAATCCCAAATAAATAGCATCAATATAGAAAATATACTTAGAAATAAATAAGGGATTCTGGGAAGATGGCCGACTGGTAGCAACCCTGGTCAGAGGCTCCTGAACAAAGGAAGAAAATCTGGTTGGAATCAGAATCTATGAAGTCAATGACGGGGAGCTGAGCCCAGAAAGAAGTTC
>NW_003852633.1:846524-848044 GCF_000181295.1 Otolemur garnettii
AGAACCCCATCCCAGGGCTCTGGGCAGGTCCAGAACTGATTGCTAGAGCGGCAAGCTTCGCGTGGGCGGTGGGTCGCCGGAGTAGAGTTCCCCTGCTCCGGGCAGCCACAGAAGTACTTGCTAGAGCTTAGTGCAGTCCTGCCGGTGGCGGTGGACGAGTCCTCCACTCCGGGAGGGCCTAGAACTGCTTGCTAGAACTGTGCACCCCACGGACAGCAAAGAAGAACCCCATCCCAGGGCTCTGGGCAGGTCCAGAACTGATTGCTAGAGCGGCAAACTTCCCGCGGGCGGCGGGTCACTGGAGTAGAGTTCCCCTGCTCCGGGCAGCCACAGAAGTACTTGCTAGAGCTTAGTGCACCCCCACCAGTGGCGGCAGACGAGTCCCGCACTCCGGGAGGGCCTAGAACTGCTTGGTAGAACCGTGCACCCCACAGGCGGCAGAGAAGAACACCGTCCCAGGGCTCTGGGCAGGTCCAGAACTCATTGCTAGAGCTGCAAGCTTCCCGCGGGTGGCGGGTCGCCGGAGTGGAGTTGCCCTGCTCTGGGCAGCCACAGAAGTACTTGCTAGAGCTTAGCGCAGCCCCGCCGGTGGCAGATGACGAGTCCCCCACTCCGGGAGGGCCTAGAACTGCTTGGTAGAACCGTGCACCCCACGGGCGGCAGAGAAGAACCCCGTCCCAGGGCTCTGGGCAGGTCCAGAACTGGTTGCTAGAGCTGCAAGCTTCCTGCGGGCGGCGGGTGGCTGGAGTGGAGTTCCCCTGCTCTGGGCAGCCACAGAAGTACTTGCTAGAGCCTCACACACCCCACGGGCAGTGCCAGAGGAGTCTCCCCCACTCTGGGAGGACCCCAAACTGCTTGCTAGAGCTGTGCACCCCACAGGCAGCCGAGGAGATCTCTGCTCCAGGGCTCTGGGTGGGCCCAGAACTGCTTGCTAGTGCCACGAGTGTCCTACGGGCAGTGGCTGAAGAGTCCTCCATTCCAGGCAGACCCCAAACAGCCTTCTAGAGACACGCACACCCCACGGGGGCCAGTGGAGGAGGTCCTTGCCCCAAGCACCTGTGCTGAGTGGGCCCAGAATTGCTTGCTAGAACCACCCGCACCCTGCAGGAGGTGGTGAAGGAGTCTAGCGCTCTGGGAGGGCCAAGAACTGTATATTAGAGCCACATGTGTCCCACAGACGGAGGTGGAGAAGTTCCCCACACTGGCTCCTGGCTGTGATGGAATAGATCGGCTTGCTAGTGCCGCATACGTCCAACAGGCCACGGTGAAGGAGTCCTCCACTCCCCCCAGCTACTCTGGTGGGGCGGAAATAAGACTGATCTGATCGCTTGCGTACCCTACACTACCGCTGCCATTCCCCCACCCCCCGACTGCTCCAGGGTGCTGAACTAGGACTGATCCGGCTACTACCAGTCTCCTGTCCACTGGTTTCCCCAGTAGGCTGAACGAGGTCTAATCCGGCCACGCACACTCCCGTGAAGCTGCTGCCATTCCACTGCACCCCAGTTGACCCAGCACCC
>NW_003852633.1:856346-927234 GCF_000181295.1 Otolemur garnettii
AAAGAAAGAAAACAGAATAAGTTTGAGACTTGTACACTTAAACCTACATAATACATTGAAAAGCATTTAATAAATCCTTAAATAAATGAAAAGAAAATTCTGTGTTTATTGATCAGATGCAGTTGAGATGGTAGTACTTTCTCCATGGATCTATAGAATAATGCAACCCTTCTCAAAATCCCTCTGTTTATTATTATTGTTGTTATTATTGTTAATATTATTTTGCAGCAATTGGCAAACTGATTTTAAAATTCATATGCAAATGTCAGAGATCCAGAATAGCAAAAACAATCTTACAAAAGAGGAACAGAATAGATTTCCTTGACTCATGCCTATTGATTTTAAAATATACTACAAAATAATAGTTTTTAAGACATTGTAGCACTGGTATAAGGTTAGATATATGGATCAATTGAAAGGAATTGAGCATCTAAAATTAATTCTTACATTTACTTAATCCCCATTAACTGATTTTACAAGGTTACCAACACAATTAAGTATAGAAAAATATTTTTTCAACAGATGTTGCTGAGACCAGTGGATAATCCACATGCAAGCTATACTCTTCCCATGCATATATACGCAAAGTTGACTCAAGAGGGATCATAGATCTACATTTAAGAGCTTAAATTAAAAATTCCTGTGCTAGCCATAATGTGCCCGTAATCCTAGCCTACTGAGGAGGCTGTGGCAAGAATACCACTTGAGGCCATGAGTTTGAGACCAGCCTGCAGACTATATGAGAGCCAGTCTCTACCAAATAAAAAATTAAAAAATTAAAATTAGCCAGGTGTGTTTCCTATATGCAGGACAAAGAAGTACGAGAATCACTTTAGCCCAGGAATTTGAGGTTTCAGTGAGCTCTAAATCTTTGTGAATATAAGTAAAACAATTGTTAAGATATGGAATGAAAATCAAAAGTACCAGAGGAGAATAATAAATATAATAAATAAGTTTATCAGAATTTAAAACATTTCATGATTTAAAGTACATTATCAGAAAGTGAAAAGACAACTTGTAATTGTCAAAAGAATTTGCAAGTCGTATAGTTAATAAGGGTCTATTTTCCAGAAATTTAAAAGACTCTTGCAACTCAAAAAAGAAAAATATCCCAATAAAAAATGGGTCAATTATTTGAATAAAAATGTTTTCAAGAAGCTAAGGATATGCCTGAAAAGCCCATGAAAAGATGCTGCATGTCTTCAGTCATTAGGGAAATCCAAATCTAAACATGAGACACATGTACACTTCAAAAATCTTAAAGGCATGTTCTTAAGTAAAAGACACTTTCAACAGATGCCACATTGTATTACTTCATTTACATGACACTTTTGAAAAGGCAAAACTTTACATTTAGTAACAGAGCAGTAGCTACTAGGAGTTTGTGAGATGGGAATGTTGAATAGGTGAAGTACAGGGGATTTCTGTAGGGTAGTGAAGCAATTTTGTAGGATACTATAATGGTAGACAGCTGATACTGGGTTTCAAATCCTACAGAATTTTCTAATACAGAAAGTGAACCTAAACATATGGAAATTTATAAAAAAAATTATTTACTAGGATTGGAGATTCCAGGAAGAAATGCAGATAAAATAATATAACTATGTAACAAATGTATAAAATAACTTCACTATAGAGACTAATGGTATGACCTAAGTAATTTAGGAAATAAATGGAGATTCCAAATGCTGGGTTCCCACCTCAGGGGCCAGGTCCTTGAAGACCTATAGAATGGATGGTGATTGAAGAAAAGTAAAATTAAAAGCAGTGAGTGATAAAGAGGAAATGCAGAATAGTTTTGTTTTGTTTTTGTTTTTGTTTTTTTTGCAGTTTTTGGCCAGGGCTGGATTTGAATCCATGACCTCCAGCATATGAGGCCAGCGCCCTACTCCTTTGAGCCACAGGTGCCACCCTAGAATAGTTTTCAAAGGTGGGAAACATAGGGGACCACTGCTAGTGTGGGGGTTCCAGAAAGTGGCCCTGAATGTTTGTTCCCCTCAGCATTATTGAAGCTGTTATCCATTTAGCCCAGAGGGTAAGCTGAAGAAAGGAACAAAAATGTCAGCAGTTTTTCTGAGTAAGCATGTTACTTCTTATTCTAATCATTAACTTTAAGGGTCTGAGTAGCCTTGAGAAACCTAAGCCTTATGTGGGGGAAGCCTTCCGTCTGTGGTCATACACACACATATTCCTTGGAGGAGGTTAATCCCCTTTATTCCTCTGTGGAGTAGATACTCTGACAGCATCAGGTTCCTCTGAAGAATCAGTGGAAAAGAGGAATTTTCCTCTTATCTCCAATCCAGATGCATCTTCTTCTGTGATAAAGGTACAAACTCTACTGCCCATATTTTATGGCTTGAGATATTCCCTGGATATCTGCCTGGCAATTATACAAATCTCCACAGTGGGTATTTGCTTTGATTGTTGACTGGGCAGGGCTGTCAATAGCCTGGATGATGTTCCTCCCCAGGCCTTGCATACAGCTTCCTTCCATGGCCATTCTCTTCTTCAGAGTGTTTATATACCCAGCAAGGGTGTTTGCAAGCTGTATCCCTTATAGGCTAGGCTTCTAGTATAAGGAGGAACTGCTCAGATAAGTAATTTAGCTGCTGGTTAAAAAGTAAACTAGCTAAACTGTTTTTATTCCACCTTGCTCAGTTTATTTCTCTGTTTTCCCCCTTTTCTGGGGATGTTTTCCCTTGTCAAGTATGGGATCTTTGGTTCCCATTCTGCCTGTACTAAAACTAAAGGACAAAGGAGGAATATTGAAAAACTGCATTTTAGTTTATAAAATTATTTTCCACTAAAGTGTAGATTAACAATTTTGAAACCAATATGCATGTATTTTGGAACTGAATTATTGGATGAATGGAGGCAACTTTCTCACGTTAGAATGGTAGGTTACACACAAATAAGTAGAGAGGTAGACTGATTAATGTGTTACTGGAGATATCAGTAGCAATTTATGTTTAATATAGGTGCATATGGGCACATGTAGAAATAAATGTATGTGTATGTGTTTGAGTTAATATACACACAGGTATTGTTTTGGTCTGTCAGCTGATGGAGACTAGAAAGAACAGAAATACCATTAGCACAGTACATCTGTTGCACAAATTTTCCTTTCTGATACCAATTTTTTTTTTTAAGGGAACTAAGGCTCCTGGAAGAAATAGTGCAGGGTGGTGAAGTCAACAAAGTGGTGGAATGGAGGTGTACATCATGACTATCCACATCAAAACAGGTAGAAGAGGCAAAGATGCCCTCAAGCACTAACCCCACCTGGAGCACAGTGCCTTATTCTTGGGAAGAAAACCACATCTTCCAGTTCATCCATGAAGGAAGAGGGGCTTGTCCCAAGAACACAGTGCACAACTTTTACAGTTCATGTCAGAGATCTTGGCTCTTAAATCACAATTCTTAATTAAGAAGAAACAGGGTGTTGGGAAATTTCCCTTAAGCAGAAAGAACAAAAAGCAATTTAAAAGTGCAAGAGCCCTTCCAGCAGCTATAGCTCTGGGAATCAGTTCAGCATTTCATTCCTCCCTAGAAAGGATTTTACCAAATGCTTCTCCTGCAGCTCTTTGTAGTTCTGGCTTCTAAGAAGCCACTATCTGGGAGCATAAGTAGGAAACACAGAATGAACTTCCTTGGTTCTACATGGGAGCAGGACAGCACTACCAGTGTATTCTTCCCCAGCTTGCTTCGGCAATAATTTCAGTCTTACATCCATTCCATGGAAAGTGTTTGGAGGCCTCTGAAAGGAAGGGATGGAACTCTACCCACCTTCTTCCCTGTGTTCTTCCTGTAATCTTTCACTAGAGGGAGGCCAGGGTATAACAGGAGAAACACAGCAAAGATTGCTGCTCAGATTAGAAGTAGAATACCATACCCAAATGGGCCAAGTCAAGAACTTAAGGACTGAGCTCCCCACTTTCCTACTACTTTCATTATATGAACCAGTCAGGCATTATACCCATAAACTTAAAGTGATTCACATTTGAATGCTTTATACTTACTGCTAGTTGCTATGTTCTCACTCATGCTTAGATCTCTCTGTCTGATTCTTCATTTCTGCCTTACACGACCCTGGAACAGAGGACTGCTATCCCAACTCAGTGTGCCCTCACTGCTCAGGCTCTATAAGCATAAATCTTTGAGTTTCTTTCCTGTTGTGGTGGTGTATTGGAAGGTGTTCCATTGGAAGAACCTGGGGTACTTCCATTGGAATAACCTGGGCTACCCCAGGCTGAGTTTTCCTCAGGATCCCAGGAAAAGCACAGGTCCATATCCCAGTGTCAGAGCAATTAAGGTCAGCCAGGAACAAACTGGATATGAATCAGACAAGAGTCATGAGGGCGTCTGCCAGCATAAATAAGTTTCTCATGTGAGGGCCACTTTGTCACAGGTCATACAATGAGGCATTAGGACATGTGCCAGGTAAAAGAAGTATCTCGTGAAAAGCAACTGTAAATATTTAGTCCACTTCCCATTCACTTCCTTTGAGGACAGGGCTGTTGGGTGCTCTGGTACTGGAACCCAAATTTAGTTGGAAGTCTCAGAATAATTAGGAACAAGGATGAGATAATTGATATAGGTAATATACCTCCATAATAACTATGAACTGTGAGTAGCTTATGAACTGCCTCTCCTAAAGGCCTGTCCCTATGGGAAGGAAACACTGCATGCTGGTGGTCTGTAGCTTTGCTTTGTGCAACCATGCATTGCTGCTGCTTGGTGTTGCTTTATTTTACTACTCTAATTGTCAGTGCTGCAAAATGAACTTTCCTATGGCCTCTGACTCAATGAGGCACGTGTATTTCCTAACATCTCCCATGGAGACATCCTGGGGGCAGGTCTGAACATTATTAATTGTCTGGTGTACAGCACACAGGTAAAGTCATCATGGCAAGCCAAAGAGGGCTACTAGACACTATGATGCTCTCTCTCCACCCACTATACAAAGCCTGAGCACTGGCTAGAAGTCCTGGAAGCCCAGGAGAGACCACTAGTTAGTGCTGTTTAGGGATTCCAGCTGTCAGCACCCCATATTAGTGAGAGGACCTGAGCTATCAGAGAAAAGGAGGTTTGTAACGTAAGTCCTAACCTGCAAAGGAGGTGACATCACCTGGAGACTTGGAACCCAAAACACTGCCCAGCAACAGCTGCCAGGGAAAGCCGCCTAACATTGCTGCATGCTTTGTTGTGTTTCCCCTCATCTACAACCCAATGAAGTGTAATGAGTCTGCTGTCTAGTACCATTTGGCTAAGACACTAATGGGAAAATATAAATGAGCACCTGTCTCCTGTCCCACCACAGACATCAGAGGACAAAAACATTACTTAGATAAATGCAAAGCTCTGGGGAAGCTGTAGGAACTGGACCCAGTGAGCTGCTGACCAATATACACAGTTCTAGTGTAATAACCAAGCTCCCATCCCTGGACCCCCTCCCTAAGACCAGTGGGGAACAAGCCCCCTACCCTTGAAAAGGAAACCTCTCCTAAGCTTTTAGTTCCAGCCCTCTCAAAGGTAGAGAAACAGCCTGAAATTGAGGAATTATGCAGGGAGAGGTTGACGAAGGGAAGAGTTGATTCTAAATAAAGCCCTGGGTGATGAGGTCCCAAGTTGTTCTTGGAAATTTACCTGTTGTAACCCAGCCCTCTTTCCCCTGCCCACTCCTGTTCCCCAGCCCTCACCTGTGCCCCCCCAACCCATTTCCCTCCTCCTCCTCCCTTCTCCCCCCAGAGTCAACTCGGGAACAAGGCAAGTCCCTCCTCCCCCCATGGTGGCTGAGAACAGTGCTGCTTAGCCACATTCCCAGGCCCCCTCCTTCTTCTAGGGTTGCCAAGAACAAGCTTCAGGTACAAGGAAGAAAAGTCCCAAGTTTCACAAAACCCCCAAGTTCTCAGCAGATGAACAATGGTGGAAAACTCACTGAGACTTAATTAATTACTGTTGTATAACCATAACCATTGTGATACGAGATGTATCCATTGTCAACCAAAGCTGTATTAATTATTGTTCCATTGCTATATCCATGACTACCCAAGTTGTAACCCCCCCTTAACCAGCCACGTTTTGCTTCTGTAATATGCTTGCCCAAAGCCTATAAAAGGCAACTCACCCTCACACCTGGGCTGATGACTGTCTCTCAGAGCAGCAGCCCCTGCGGCAGGTAAAATAAAGTACCAATTAATTAACCTAAGTGGGGGTCCAACTCTATTTTTCCAGCTCTCCTAAGTTATTTCATACCCAACACTTGTTTTGTACCCCTGAACTATGAGCTAATGTACCCTAAGTAAACATGTGCTTCCACCCTAAATTGTGTAACTCCTATGATATACCCCATCTTATGATTATGAAGTAATGTACTTGTGATATATTTTGTGATGTATGAATCAATATATACCCCCCATCAAGCAACCCCGCTCTAACTGCTATGATTGGCTTCTGTATTGGGCTAGCTTGCTAGTCACCATGACTATGCAGAATAATGGTATAAAAAGGCTTTTCCCCCTCTATTTGAGGCTTCTTGTTGGCCCACCACAAGAGCCCCCTGCAGGTGCACCTGTAGGTGTATCAAATTATCAATAAATTTCTATTACTTAATTATACCTGAAGTGGGGTCTATCCTTCTCTTGGCATCTACTGTCCCATTTCAAATGGAGGCCCCAGTGAGATAAAGACCCCCACCTGAGCTCACCACTACCCAATAGCACCGGGGGAGGCCTCAGAGAGACATTCTCTCTGCCCTGGGGTGGGGCCTTTGGAAATGGAAATTAGGGCCCAAGTTCCTCAATTTACTGTTGAGTCCTCAGGTATGGATTTACAGGCCCAGGTTCCTCAATTCTCCAATTTGGTGAGTGTTTTGGTTTCAGTGAGTCTGTCTGTCTGTTCTTGTTTTCAATGTGGTTTGTGTTTGTTTTTGTATGGTATTGTTGAGAGGCTCAGAGATTCAGAGGTTCAGAGGTCTGGGGAGATTCCCCTTCAGAGGTACTAGGCTTCCTACTGCCTACTTCTAGGCATATGCTGGATGCAGCTAGGAGGCTAGATTTGGGGGTCAAGGTGCCCCCTGTCTATCAGAGGTTTGAGGAGATTCCCATCAGAGGCTCAGAGGTTTGGGGAAATTCTCCATCAGAGGTCCATTGGGGGGTGGAAATTCTCCATCAGAGGTCTAGTTTCTGGGGATATTCCCCGTCAGAGGTCTATTTTCTGGGGAAAATTCCCCGTCAGAAGTTTATTTTTTGGCGCCATATTTCCAGTGTAATTTGTGTTTTTATCTGTTTATTTTCTCCTTTGTGTGCTTTGTCTCCCCCCTTATGTGCCTATTTGCAAGGGTTAAACTTCTCTACATTTTGAATGAGTCAGTGAGTGTGTGAGTGAAAGAGTTTATGTGTGGCCCCACGGCCTTCGTGGCTACGGGGTCCAATTGGGCCTCCACCCACGATTCCAAGGCACTCTCATACAGCTTAGTGGTGGGCCTCTCAGGATGACCTGGGGTAGGGTTTATACCTCCCTGTTTACATTAAAAGAGCTTTCACTCCTTCCGGGGCATGGCTGGGAAGGCACCTGAATGAGAGTCAGGTACCCTGTACCTGACTAAACTTTGTCTGTCCATCTCTCTGTCCATCTATTTCTCTCCTGCAGAGTGTATGTCCAAAATTTTTGATATTAGTTTGTCTGTCAGCCCAATTTCCTCTTTTCAGGCCAAAAGCCATTCCCCTTTTCAAAAGGGGCACATTTTCTTCTTCCTCATTTTCATTTTATGGTATTAGGAAAAATTAAGGTTGAAACAATTCTTTCTTATATTAGTAAAATTGCATGAAACTTGCCAGTCAAATTTATGTTGGACCTGTTTGTCATTGTTATACTTGATTTGTAGATTCCACTATTTTGGCCAGTGTCTGTGTGACAACTGGGCAAGACCCCAGACCCCCTAGTCTTGAACATCTCTTTCGGTCTCTTTAGTAACTTCCTGATTCCAGTCACTGTGCTGATTTTAAAGTCCTTTGCTCTTGTGTTAATAAGATTTAGTGACAACTGTCAGTAAAGTTTATGTTTGGCTTGCAAGTTTTCCAGTGCATCATTTAATGTCTTTTTAAAGTCTGAACAAGACCCCAGTTTCATAGCCTTGAATATCTATTTAAGTAAATCATGGGTTAATTCTGGCAGGAAACTCTCAAATTTTGCTCTGGGAGAGTTCTTTGTGGTTTTTCTTCTTCCTCTTTTTAGTAAAACCATTACTTTTAGAACTTTTTGGTGTGCTTTCAAAGTGGAAAAATTCTTTTCAAAGCTTGTGCTGTTTTAATTAAGGACCATTGATTGTGGCTGAGCTGCTTTTCACCCAGGGGGCAGCCACTGAGAATTTCACAGCCCCCGGTGAGGAGCTGAATTGTTTGATTAAATTATTAGTTATTTTCTTTAATGATATTTTTGAAATTAAAATGTATATTCAGTGTCTGTTTAAAGAATTAAAAAGTATTTTGTACTCCTTATAATAGCCATTTAACAGTACTTTGATGGGCATAAGTTCTGCTGATTGTTGGGCAGCCTCTACAGGGTGATAGTCCCTCCTAGAGAAGGCACTCCCTGGAAACATTCCAGGGTCCCTGGAGTACCTAAAAGCCCCTCAGGAGGCCAGCTGATGATCACCCCACCAGAAGTAAACCACTTTAACATCTATTTTTAGCTGGTGTCATTCATGGTATAGTAAATTGAAATCCTGTTTTCTAGGAAGCAAAGGTTGAGAGTAGGAAAAATTAGAAAGGATTAGGAAGGTGAATTTTTAAAGGTAAAAGAAAAGTGGCATGGTACTGTGCAAAGAAGGAGTCTAGTGTAGACATTGTATAAGAAAACAATCTTCTGTAAAAATGCTGTAAAGGATCTGTTCATGTAGTAGATGGTCTGTGCATGTAGTAGATGGTCAGTGCATGTAGTAGATGGTCTGCACAAGTTGAAAGAAGGGAGAAAAGGTTCTAGTTCCAACCCCTGAACCACACCATACCAGCCAGTGAAAACAACACCCCTACTCAGATTATTATTAGTAATTATTAAAAATATGCCCCTTCCCCCAGTGAGTCATGCTTTATTTGCCCCCTTGGCAATTGATTTACCTCCAGAGTACAGAGCTCTTTTATCCAGAATGGTTCCGACCATTTTGGCCCTTCTGCAACCCCTAGTGGACAAACTCCAAACCTTCCTGAGTAGTGTTGTAGTCCCCACCCCAGTCACCTCTGAGGAGTGCAAATATATCCTTTGAGTACCAGATGAACAGCCCAGTTCCAATGTTGCCTTGTTAAAGACTCAATCTCCAAGAGACTGGCCCCCATGGAAAGAAGGTAAGGAGATCCCACCTCAACACCGCCAGTTTCAAAGGCAGGGTCTCCAGAAAACTGTTAAAAAACCTACCAGTGAGGCTGTTCATGAAAAACCCCATGAGACCCATGATGTCCAGATGGCCCTTGATATTAAAAGAAATCTGCAAAAACTAGAAAATTTTAAAGGGAAAAATCTCAGTGAGTTGGTAAAAGTAACCCAGTGGGCTTTCCACAATCAGTAGTCTATGGTCGTGGCCACCACAAAACAAATTGCTGCCCCACAGGAACACTCCTGAGCCCAGGGAATTACACCAGACCAGGACTCCAAACCCCCCACCTGAAAACTGAAATCAGTTTAACTCAAATCAGTGTGCCTATTGTAAGAAACTGGGACACTGGAAAAACGAGTGTCCCCAAAAAACATCAAAGGTGTAAATGGCCAGAACTTTAAACAAAGAGAACACAAACTAAAGGGAGGAGGGGGTCAAGGTTCTTTTCCCTCAGGCCCTTGGGAACTTATAATAACCTGTATGACCTTTTCATAGCCAGAAGCATTCCCATACAAGAGGGAAACAGCCTTGACAGCGGCAAAACTTCTCACTGACATTATCCCACAATTCTGCTTGCCCTCCCACCCTGGGGTCTAACAATGGCCTGGCCTTCACAACCCAGGTTTCTAAAAATTTGGCAGCTGCCTCAAACACTACCTGAAAATTACACTGTACTTATATGCCTCAAAGTTCAAGACGGGTAAAAAGAATAAAATTTTAATTGAATTACACATAGAAAGTGGCGGCAACTGTATGGACCTACTCCCCTTCACCCTATTAACACCCCAAGCTTGTGTCTGTCATGACATTTATCTTAAAGAGTCAATTTCAGTCAAGAGTTGAGCTCTTTAAAAGTTTGCCAGCAATTATAGTATAAATGTCTGTCTATTTTAATTTACTGTTTCCTATTTAATTCCCTAATGAAAATACTCCCCAACACCTTAACTGTTGACAGAGAAATTATGTATTAGAAATTGTAATAATTCGGGCAGTCCAGTATAGACTGAGTAGTGAGCCCACCTAAGCTGAAAGACAAAGTTCCCTGTCCAACCCTAAATGAAACAAAAATCTTATGTCAATGTTATATTAAATAACATGTTTGTCTATAAAATGTAATAATTTGGTTGTTTAAATTGTTAAAGCAATTGAATCTGTGTCAAAAGATAAAAATTCAAAAAAATTTAAGAGTAAAAGGAATTGTAGAAATAACCTGGCATTGTGCAGAGAAAACTTTTGTCTTAATACAGAAAGTCTGTACATGTTGTAAAAATCTATGTAGGTAGGAAAATATTTTGTAAAGGGTTTTAACTTATAAGCCTATTTGTATCAGTGTTTTAAGCCTTTGATATTTGACAAACCTTCCAAATTAAAAACTCTAAACTTATAACACAGTGGTTGCAGTGCCCGCCACAGGCAGTAGGACTGGCAGGTTCAAGCTTGTCCCAGGCTTACAACAGAAAATCACCAAGAGGCACAAACCTAAATTTAGTCTTCTTGAAGTATTAAAACCACTGAAAGCAATTAAACTTATTAAATATTAAAAACATATTGGAAAAAGTGTCAGATATGAAATGGCAATTTATTTTGTGTAAATAATAATTATACATGTTCCAATATTATAAAGCATTGGTCTGTCCTAATATATAAGACATTGGTCTGTATTAAAAGAAAAAAAAAGTATTTCCTATATAATTGACAAGTTCTTAATGGTCTTAAACAAAAATAGATTTATAGAACTTTCATTGGAAAGTTAACTTGTTCGTAATGAAGTCAGCTTCATTAGAAAGTTAACTTGTTCATAAATATCGCTAACCCAATTTCAAAAACTAGTTTATTATGGAGTTTTGTTCAAAATATTGTTAATGCTGTTATTCTAGAAGCAAGAAAATAATTCTATGGTTTTCAAGTCATAATTTATAAGCTAATATACATACTTATAAGTAAAATAATTTCAACATGTGTTTTTCTCTCTTTGATTTACCCGAATTTATAAACCATCATAAGCACTCTTAACTTTTAACACTACAAGTATTTGCATAAGTTCAATAAGAATTTGTTTTATTTTATAAGATAAAGACATTAATTATTATACCAAGGCTTTGACTGGAATAGCGTATCCAGAGATATTCAGGCTACGTGAAGAACTCCAAAACTAAAGCCAAGAAGAAAGCCCTTTGAAAGAACTGGCCAGATACCCATCAATAACCTGTCCTGATCTGTGGTAAGTAATGAAAGTCACTTGCTAACGGTCTGGGAATCAAAGTCTCAGGTCTTGGGAAGGCCTCGAGAAAAGAGGTATTTACCCAGTGCATACAGGCATCAAATGGCACAGATAAACCTGGGCTCACGAGAACTATCAAGAAGATCCAGCCTGAGATTTCTTATAGAAATTCCAGCAAAAACAATGGTAAATAAAAGAAACATAGATGGCTAATTATTCTTACTGAACTTTATGCAAATAATTGGATCGAGTATACTAAGTACAGTTTATTTAAACAACTGAATTAATACTGCTATCATTTACTTTTGATAAACAGAGAAATTAGAGAGAGAAAAATAATTTAACTAAAGACTGTAACCCACCTAGGTTGATTTATCAACAATGTATAAAACAATTATATATAGTAATTATACTTAAGAGAAGATTAAAATTTTAATACCAGAGAGGCCAGTTGCTTCAGTGTGAAGATGCCCTACTCCAGCCACACACTGGAAGCTGGCTAGTCAATGCACGGCTGAAGCTTGAAGAAACTCTTTAAAGGACTTATTCACCTTCAATTAAAGATTCACTTGTGCAATAAGACCAGTAGGGAATGTAAAAACCAAGCCCCCAGCCCTTGACTCCCTCCCTCAGACCAGTGGAGAAAAAGCCACCTACCCTTAAAAAGGAAACCTCTCCTAAGTTTTTAGTTCCAGTCCTCTCAAGGGTAGAGAAACAGCCTGAATTTGAGTATGTATGCAGGGAAGGGTTGATTCCAAATTAAGTCCCCGGTGAAGAGGTCCCAAGTTGTTCTTGGAAATTTACCCAACACTTGTTTTGTACCCCTGAACTATGAGCTAATGTACCCTAAGTAAACATATACCTCCACCCTAAATTGTGTAACCCCCTATGACATACCCCATCTTATGATTATGAAGTAATGTACTTGTGATATATTTTGTGATGTATGAATCAATATGTACCCCCCATCAAGCAACCCCGCTCTAACTAGTATGATTGGCTTCTGTATTGCACTAGCTTGCTAGTCACCGTGACTGTGCAGAATAATGGTATAAAAAGGCTTTTCCCCCTCTGTTTGAGGCTTCTTGTTGGCCCACCACAAGAGCCCCCTGCAGGTGCACCTGTAGGTGTATCAAATTATCAATATATTTTTATTACTTAATTATACCTGAAGTGGGGTCCATCCTTCTCTTGCACCTACCATCCCATTTCACTAGTGATGTGTCCTAGGGCACAGGAAGCAAACCTAATGATAATTAAAAAGAAAAAAAACCCAAATCGTACTGGTGGTTACTGACCCTGATCTCCCGAGGTCAAATGAGACATCTTGAAATAGGGATCAGTGATGTATGAGTGTGGTCCTCCCCAGGTGTGCTTGGTCACCGTACATAAAACCAAAATGAACCAAGATAATCAACAGGACTGAAAATGGGAACTACAAATGGAGACCTCTACATACTGCAGAGGCTTCTTTATATTTTTGCTTGAAGAGGATAATGTAATAACCAAGCCCCTAGCCCTTGACCCCCTCCCTAAGATGAGTGAGGAACAAGCCCCCACCCTTGAAAAGAAAACCTCTCCTAAGTTTTTAGTTCCAGCCCTCTCAAAGGTAGAGAAACAGCCTGAAATTAAGGAAGTATGCAGGGAGGGGTTGAAAAAGGGAGGGGTAGATTCCAAATAAAGCCCTGGGTAAAAAGGTCCCTAGTTGTTCTCGGAAATTTACCCAATACTTGTTTTGTGTACCTCCTGAACTATGTAACCCCCATCTTATGATCATGAAGTAATGTACTTATGATGTATATGTACCCACCCAGAGTTGTGTAAACTTTTATAATGTACCCTTACGTTGTGACTGACCCTTGAGCTGTGTTAAATTGTGCTAACTGCTATGATTGGCTTCTGTATTGTGCTAGCTTGCTGAACTTGCAAAATAATAGTATAAAAAGGCTTCTTCCCTGCTATTCGAGGCTGCTAGTTGGCCCACCACAACAGACCCCTGTAGGTGTACCTGTAGGTGTATCAAGTTACCAATAAATTTCTATTAATTAATTCTACCTGAAGTAGGGTCCATCCTTCTCTCGCATCTGCCGTTTCATTTCATTGGAGGCCCCAGCAAGATTAGGACCCTCACTTGGGCCCACCACCGGCCAACAGCTCTAGGGGAAGGCCTTGTAGAGTTCTTTCTCCACCCCAGAGCTCTCGGACAAGTGAGAGTTTAGAGGCCCAAGTTCCTAAATTGCTCAATTTGATAAGTTTTGATTTATAGACTATGGATCTGTGGATTCTGTGGATCTCTAGAGAATCTGAGGGGGAACAATAGGCTAGGCTGGATGCAGCCTGCAATGCCTGTTCCCAGGGAACATGGGAGAGACAGCTCCCTGTCCCTAAAGTAATCTGTGGTAATTTGTGGTAATCTGTGGTATTTTGAGGTTTGAGATTTTTGAGGTTTGCCTGGTGACCTGTAACCTTGGTGCCTTCAGTCTTCAGAAGTCTGCAAGACTTAAAGTACAGAGTTGCTCTTGGTTTGAAGTATTCTGAGATTTTTGCATACTTTATGTTCTGTACATCATATGTCCTCTTTCTGAGTGAGTGAGTGAATGTGTGAGTGAAAGAGTTTATATGTGGTTCCACAGGTGTGGCTATGGAAACAGATTGGGCCCTAACCCGTGGTACCATGGCTCTATCATATGGTTTAGTGGAGGGCACCTCGGGGCAGCCTGGAGTGGGTTTTATACCTTCCCATGTATGCTAAGAGCTGATAATCCCTTCGGGGACATGGCTGGGAGGGCACCTGAATAAGAGTCAGGTAAAACTTTATATCTGATTAATATTTGTCTGTCCATCTCTCTGTCTGTCTATTTTTTCCTGTGGCATATATTGGATATTAGTTTGTCTGTCAGTCCAACTTCCTCTTTTCAAAAGTGGTATATTTTTCTCTTCCTCATTTTCACTTTTCATTTTGTGCTGTTAAAAATTAAGGTTGACACAGCTCTCTTGGCTCGGCGTCTGTGGCTCAAGTGGCTAAGGCGCCAGCCACATACAGCTAAGGTGGCAGGTTCAAATCCAGCCTGGGCCTGCCAAACAACAATGATGGCTGCAACCAAAAAATAGCCGGGCGTTGTGGTGGGTGCCTGTGGTCCCAGCTACTTGGAAGGCTGAGGCAGGAGACTCACTTGAGCCCAGGAGTTGGAGGTTGCTGTGAGCTGTGATGCCATGGCACTCTACCCAGGGGGACAGCTTGAGGCTCTGTCTCAAAAAAAAAAAAAAAAGAAAGAAAGAAAGAAACAGCTCCCTTCTGTTAGTGAGATTGTGTGAAAATTGCCAGTCAAATTTATGTTGGACCTGTTTGTCATGGTTATGCTTGATTTGTAGATTCCAGTATTTTGGCCAGTGTCTGTGTGACAACTAGGCAAGACCCCACTTCCCCAATCTTGAACATTTCTTTCAGTCTCTTCAGTAACTTCCTGATTCCAGCCACTGTGCTGATTTTAAAGTCCTTTGCTCTTGTGTTAATAAGATTTGGTGATAACTGCTAGTAAAGTTTATGTTTGGCTCGCAAATTTTCCAGTGCATCATTTAATGTCTTTTTGAGGGCTGAACAAAACCTTAGTCTTATAGCCCTGAATATCTATTTAAGTAAATCATGTGTTAATTCTGGCAGGAAACTCTCAAGTTTTGCCTTGGGAGAGATCTTTGTGGTTTTTCTTCTTCCTCTTTTTAGTAAAATTATTACTTTTAAATATTTTTGTTGTCCTTTCAAAGTGGTAAAATTCTTTTCAAAGGTTGTGCTGTTTTAACTAGGGACCACTGATTGTGGCTGAGTCACTTTTCACCCAGGGGTGAATTTCTCAGCCCTGGGTGAAGAGCTGAATTGTTTGATTAAATTATTAGTTATTTTCTTTCAGGGTATTTTTTTTTGAAATTAAAATGTATATTCAGTGTATGTTTAGAGAATTAAAAGTTATTTTGTACTCCTTAAAATAGCCATTTAACAGTACTCTAGCGGGCATAAGTTATCTCTGAAGGGCAGTGATCCCTCCGAGGGAAGGCACCCCCTGTAAACATCCCAGGGTCCCCAGAGTACCTAAAAGCCCCCCTCCCCTGGAAGGCCAGCTAACCCCACCAGAAGTAAACCACTTTAACATATATTTTTAGCTGGTGTCATTCATGGTATTGTAAATTGAAATCTTGTTTTCTAAGAAGTAAAGTTTGAGAGTAGGAAAAATTAAAAAGGATTGGGAAAGTGAATTTTTGAAAGTAAAGAAAAAAAAAGAAGTGACATGATACTGTACAAATTAAATATCTGGTGTAGAAAGCAATCTTGTGTAAAAATGCTGTAAAGGATCTGTGTATGTAATAGATGGTCTGTGCAAGTAGTAGCTGGTCTGCGTAAGTTAAAGAAAAGGGAGAGACAGTTCTGGTTCTAATAACGGGCCCACAACTTCCTTCCTTTTGTGAAAAATTGTCTTTCATATTGTAAATTGGTTTTTATTGTATTTAAAATTAAGTAACATTTCAACCTATCTTCCTATATACCTTTGATGTTTCCATTACCATTAACTTGTACTATATAGTTCCATTGTAAAGGCTCAGTTTGTTTAGCCCTGTTCTGGCAATTGAAGGGTTACTTTGAAGTTCACTATAAATGTTAAAAAGAAATGTTTGTTACTCTTTTAATTGCTGGGCTGCCAAAAATAAAACTGTCAGGCTACAAATGATCTTAAGGCAAACACCCAACCCAAAGGCAAAACCTGATGAGTACATATCCTCAGATGGCCTCCAGGAAGCTGTGATCTCTTTGAGAGGAAGCACCCCCTAAAAAAATCCCAGGGTCTGCAGAGAATCCAACACCCTCTGGAGGCCAGCTGACAAACACTCTACCACAGGTAAGCTGATTTCAATATTTGTTTTTAGTTAAATTTTACTATAACTTGTTGTAAGCTATTAAATATATATATATATGATTGATTGTTAAATTCAATTATTATTGAAAGTTTCAAGTGGGCTAGAAAGATAGCCTCAGATACACGGACTCTAGTAGCGGACTTTATAAGCTATAAACTGAAACAGAAAGGCTATGTTTGTAGAGCTGGCCCAGAGATGGGCCCAGCAACTAACCTGTTACACCAAGCTATGCAGACAGCAGGTGATGCTAATTACCATTACACCAAGCTATATGGACAACAGGTGATGAGTTTGAAATATGCTTTTGACATGCTCTTCTAATCTAACAAGTCAATTACATATAACCCTGAGCTCAGCCCAGCAACGTTTCACCCTTGTGCTAAAGATGAAATAAATACAGAAATACGTGGTAGCCTGCCTATAGACAAAGCTAGCAGATTGGGTCCACAGTAGTGGTGGTTAAGCAAAGTTCACAGTTCCATACAGGAACAGAGTCCTAAGGGAAACTCAGCATCTGCAGGATGGAAACTGAGCCACAGTGAGAACAGTACTGACAGGAGCCATAACACTAGGGGCCCGGGTATCTGTAGAAACATTCCTTACTAACAAGTGAAAAAATCCAAGAGCAAAGTAGAACTAGCTGAGGTAAAAGAAATAGAAACAAGACAGGGGAAATCTCCTTAAAACCAACCAAACAACAAGAACTTTAGACTTAGAAACCTCAGTTTGCCAGGCTATTAGCCTGTCAAAAACTTTTGGAGACACCATCAAATGAAAGAAAAAATTCAGTCAACCTCTGGGGTATTAAATCACCCACTGGCATATTTAAAAATATAGAGTATGTTCTAGTTCTGGTTTTAAGAATGCAAGAGTACAAAAAGTAAATGTAAATTGTTAACTATTGTCAAGTTTATGTCTGTTATGTATGTCATTTTACTAAAGAGTTAGTTTCAGCCAAAAGAATTAAGCTTATTAGGAGTTTGCCAGAAATTACTATTATAAGTATTTGTTTATTTTAATTCACTGTTTCCTATTTAATTCCCTAATAAAAATCTTTCCCAGTACCCTGACTGTTAACAGAAAATTCGTGCTTTAGAAAATGTAATAGACAGTCTCTTGGAAAGAGGAAAAATACCCAGGTCTATAGTTTTCTACATAATTTTTTTTGTCTTAAAAAAATAAATAAATAAAATAAATAGCCTTAGGAAATATTTTAACCTAGCAAATCAATGCATGCAGTCTCACATGTGAAACAAAGTTATTAAGTTTTTGAAGCAAAAGTTTTTGTCTGAAAAAAGAGTTAAGATGTGTACTCTTTAATTTAGATAAAACTAACTTTATTCATAACTTCACTGGGGCTCAAGGAGTCTGTTTTTGGAAGTAAAAATCTAATATCTGAGCCCACTTGAGCCTGAAAGATAAAGATCCCTGTCCAACCCTAGGTAAAACAAAAATCTTATGTCAATGTTATATTAGATAAAATATTTCTCATTTGTAAAATGTAATAATTTAATTATTTAAATTGTTAAAAAATGAATTTGTGTAAAATAATAAAAGTTTAAAAGAATTAAATTCTTGCCTTTTAATTAAAAGAAATTGTGGAAATAACCTGGCAAAGAAAACTCTTATGTTAATGTAAAAAGTCTGTGCATGTTGTAAATTATTTGTGTAGATAAAAAACTTTGTAAAAGGTTTTAACTTGTGATCCTATTAGTATAAATGTTTTAAGCCTTTGATATTTGACAAACCTTCCAAACTCAACCCCCTAAATTTATAACACAGTGGTTGTAGTGCTGGCCACAGGCACTAAGACTGGTGGGTTCAAGCTCAGCTCAGGCTTACAACAGAAAACCACCAAAAGGCACAACCCTAAATTTAGTCTTCTTGAAGTATTAAGACCACTGAAAACAATTAAACTTATTGATTTATTAAAAATGTATTGAGAAAAAAGTGTCAGATATAAAATGGCAATTAATTACGGATATACATGTTCCAATGTTATAAAGCATTATGGAGCATTGATCTGTCCTGATGTATAAAACGTTGGCCTATAAAAAGCAGATTTATAGAAAGTTAGCTTCATTAGAAAGTTAACTTGTCTGTGAATATTATTAACCTAATTTCAAATATAACTGGTTTATTGTGGGGTTTTGTTCAAAATATTGTTGATGATGTTATTCCAGAAACAAGAAAATAATTCTTCAGTTTTCAAATAACAATTTATGAAATAATATACATACTTGTAAGTAAAATAATTTCAACAGATGTTTTACTCTCTTTAATCTCCCCAGAATTTAAAAGGCCATTAATAAATACTCTTAACTTTTAATAGTACAGGTATTTGCATAAGTTCAATAAGAATTTATTTTATTTTATAAGATAAAGACATTAATTTTTATACTGAGACTTTGACTGGAATAACATTTCCAGAAATACCCAGGCTACATGAAGAACTTCAAACTAAAGCCCAGAAGAAAGCCCTTTGAAAGAACTGGCCAAATACCCATCGATAACCTGCCCTGATCTGTGGTAAGTAATGAAGGTCACTTGCTAATGGGTCTAGGGATCAAAGTATGCTTGGAAGGCCTCGAGAAAAGAGCTATTTACCCAGTGCATACAGGTATCAAATGGCACAGATAAACCTGGGCTCACAAGAGACTATGAAGAAGATCCAGCCTGAGATTTCTTATAAAATTCCAGCAAAGCCAATGTTAAATAAAAGAAACATAGATGACTAGTTATTCTTACTGCACTCTATGTATATTAAGTACAGTTTATTTTGGCAACTAAGTTAATATTGCTGTCATTTATCTTTAATGAACAGAGAAATTAGAGAGAGAAAAAATAATTTAACTAAAGGCTGTAACCCACCTGTATTATTTATCAATAATGCATAAAATAATTGTATATAGGAATTATATTCAACAGAGAACTAAAGTTTATTACTAGAGAAACCTAGTTACTTCAATATGAAGATCCCCTGCTCCAGCCACACACCAGAGGCTGGCTGGTCAACGCACGGCTGAAGCTTGAGGAAACTCTTCGGGGGACTTATTCACCTCCAGTTGAAGATTCAATTGTGCAATAAGACCAGTGGGGAATGTAATAACCAAGCCCCCAGCCCTTGACCCCCTCCCTAAGCCCAGTGGGGAACAAGCCCCCTACCCTTGGAAAACAAACCTCTCCTAAGCCTTTTAGTTCCCTCTCAAGGGTAGAGAAACAGCCTGAAATTAAGGAAATGTGCAGGGAGGGGTTGAAAAAAGGAAGGGTGGCTTCCAAATAAGGCCCCGGTGAAAAGGTCCCTAGTTCTTCTTGGAAATTTACCCAACACTTGTTTTGTACCCCCTGAACTATGTAACCCCCATCTTATGATCATGAAGTAATGTACTTATGATGTATCTGTACCCTCACCCAGAGTTGTGTAAACTTTTATAATGTACCCTTACCTTGTGACTGACCCCTGAGCTGTATTAAATTGTGTTAACCGCTATGATTGGCTTCTGTATTGTGCTAGCTTGCTGAACTTGCAAAATAATAGTATAAAAAGGCTTCTTCCCTGCTATTCGAGGCTGCTTGTTGGCCCACCACAACAGCCTCCTGTAGGTGCACCTGCAGGTGTATCAAGTTACCAATAAATTTCTATTAATTAATTATTAATAGACCCCTGAAGTGGGGTCCATTCTTCTCTCACAAATGCTGTTTCAATATAAGAACTCTGTAAAGTTCTCTGAGGGTAAAACAGGTTTTGAGAACAATCTCCCTATCTTCCTGGGATTCCAAATCTTGATAATAAAGGTCAATTTTCATCCACATGTGTGTTTGATTCCTGGTTCTTTCACCCCAGTTACATATGTGGTGACCCAGATGAGATCAGCCAGAGGCTTATGGCAAATATCATGTTCTCCCCTTAATTTCTGTAACTTTCATGTGAATGGGGCAGAGGGATCTCAAGAAACCTACCTTAGAATCTTCTCCAGAGGTACCAATGGAGTATTTGTCCTGAGGATTCTTTGTTGTGTTAAATCAACACCCCTTTTCCCTTAAAGAAAAAATTAGTTCTTTATTCTGGTCTGATTACAAGTGCATGCTCTCTCTCTGTTTCTGATTGTCTGGTTAACCACCATGATACAATGAAAGTTTCTACCTGAAGGAAAGCACACTAGGGTGAATCCTATGTGATTGGGCTCTGAAGGGTACTACCCTCTGACTAAAAAGCAATTAACTTTTTATCATAACACTGTTTGGCCTATGTATGTTTTGGGTTCTGAGGAAAGATAGATTTTGAATGGTTCTTTAAATTCTTCTACCATTTTACAGCTTGAACATGTATAGTGTTTTATGTCTTTATAGAATGCTGATGTAAGAAAAGATTGAAGTTTTTTGATCATTCAGAGAAAAGTCAGTCACTTAGAAATAAGAGGTTAGGCTTGGTGCCTGTGACTCAAGCAGCTAAGGCACCAGCCACATACACCTGAGCTGACCGGTTTGAATCCAGCTCGCCAAATAGCAATGATGGCTGCAACCAAAAAATAGCCAGGCATTGTGGCAGGTGCCTGTAGTCCCAGTTACTTGGGAGGCAGAGGCAGGAGAATCGCTTGAGCCCAGGAGTTGGAGGTTGCTGTGAGCTGTGATGCCATGGCACTCTACCCAGGGCAACAGCTCGAGGCTCTGTCTCAAAAAAAAAAAAAAAAAAAAAAAAGAAATGAAATGTTATAGTTCAAGGTGATGATGATCACTGTAAGCTGGTAAGCTGGATAAGGCTTATATGGCTCACACTCCTGTGGTCCCATCAGCTCCTGAAGTGGATCAGGGAGGGCCAGCTCCCCCTTACCTTGGAGAGAGTGGCCTGGAGGTGGTGTCCCCATCTAACATCTACCAGGGAACTCAATTTTTCCATGGAGCTAAGCACCAAAGGAGGGAGTACTGGTAGGGCCACATCCCTCCAACAGCTGTCAGTGGGAATAGCTCCAGGAGGCCAGTCAACCAGGTTTTATCAGATACATACCTCATTCTATACATCTAGTTTTCTAAACTAGAAAAATTATAAGCCCTCTTATCAGCACAAATGACTTACTTAACGTGATATTTCCTACTTATCAGCAAACTGGGCAGACATCCACACACTATTTAATATGCTATTAACCACTAACAAGAGAGGATTGGTGTTGGACAAAACCCAGGAAGAGGTGACCAAGCTGCATGATGAAAATCCAGGGGCCAATACAACCCCTGAGGCAGCCGTCACAGGAGTGGAACATAATTGAGACCCTAATAATGGAAGTTTTGCCAACTTTAGAATATTGTAAACATTGGTTTTCCTGGAAAGAGTAAGGAAGGAAATGCTAAAGCAAAAACATTTAAACATGGTACAGGTTGTACAGCAGAAGGGTACCAAGGGCCGTTCTAAACTTTTAGAACAGATATATCAGGCATAGCACAAGTACGTACTTGTAATGTATATGTACCCCCCAAGGAAGCTGTCAATATACATATGGTAAACATGAATTTTATCTCCCAAAGTTCTCCAGAAATCCATAAGAAACTCCAAAAGGTGGAGGAAGCCATCAGCATGAATCCCTCCTAGTTGGTGGAAATAGCATGTAAGGTATTCAGTGAGAAAGAGTAAAAAAGAATACTCAGGCTGTGTCTGTCTTCCTGGGGTCAGATCAAGGTAAAAATGAGGTCATTAGGGAAGAAAATCACCCAAGGATAGGGAAAAATCCATGTTCCTACAGCAAAAAGGAAGGCTAAGAATGGAAGAATCAGTGTCTGAATAAGGGAGGGTGAGGAGAAAAAATACCTGCTGGCCTGATGGCCAAACAGGTCAAGTCCTCTGAGGAAAACTGAGGGTACTCATGCTGGTGGAAGTCCTCATCATTTCCCAAAAGCCCTGGATGAAAATAACAGGGGACAGAAAAAGGACTTTCTAATAAATATAGGGGCTACGTATTTAGTAGTTAATACTCCCTTGGACCCCACATTGGATGACACACTAACCATCACTGGAGTTCCTGGAAAATCTAATAAGTACTTCTTTCTGAAGCCTTTGGACTGCATAATTTGAAAAGAGCATATGAAATATCAATTTCTACATGTGTCTGAATGTCCCATCCCTCTCACAGAGTGAGACTTGCTATAAAAATTTCAGGCAGAAGTAACCTTTTCTCCAACTACCAACTGACTTCAGCTACCTATGCCCCATGAACAGGACCGGCAGCTGGGTTAACAGTCCCATGAGCCAGATAAACCTTGGCCACCAAAAACAGAGAATCAAATTAACTCCCTGATATGGAATGGTGAAATTTTCATTTAGGCCCATTGGGAAGAAATAATTCTTAAGCCAAGCTCACCAGGGCCTTGGAAGAATCAGTATCCTTTCAGAAAAGAGACACAGTCTCCTTTGATTGATACATTTCAGAAACATAGTCTTATTAGAACTTGACATATGATATACCAAAATCACATTTTACCCATAAAAAATCCAGGAACACATAAGTATGGGTATGTATAAGACTTGAGAGCCATTAATGAGACCATTTAGGACATTCATTCTAAAGTCCTGAATCCATATACACTTCTCAATGTTTTACCCCTGGAAACAAGTTAGTTTTCAGTATTGCATTTTAAAATGCATTTTTATGTATACCAGTAACACCTGACTCACAGAAAATCTTTACTTTTAAGTGATAGAACCCATAAAGTAAACAAACAAACAAACAAACAACCCTCAATTTTGTTGGACTATGCTTCCATAGTGTTTTAAAAATTCACCTACCCTCTCTGGGGAGGTCCTGGCTAAGTACTTAGATAACTCTAACTGGAAAATAAGTCTTAGTTAAATATATAATTCATCTTTTAGTCACTGAAGAAACTTACAAGGCTTGTCTGAAAAATGCTATAACAACTTTAAATCATTTAGCCCAGGCTGACTATTACATATCCAGACCTAAGGTTCAAATTTTCTAGTAATGCCTCAAGTTTTGGGGCTTCTTGATAAAACCAGGTAAAAGTACTTGGTTAGCTGAATGAAAGAATATAACTGTACAAGATCCTCAGACCCAAATGTAAAGGCAGCTAAAAGTTTTCTTAGAGATGGCAGCATATTGCTATAATTGGATTCCAAACTTTGGGCTGATATCCAAAGCTTTGTATGAGGCCCCTAAAGGAACAGAAGATGAGACTTTTAAATTGGGATGGTGCTATGGACCTCCCAAATCCAACCAAGCCTTTCCTAAGTGTGCACGAGAGAATGGAAATGGGCCCGGGGTTGCTGCTCCAACTGGTGGCGACCAAAAATCAACCAGTGGCTCCATGTCCCATCAACTTGATCAAACATCAGCTATCTGGCCATTCTGCTTTACAGCTGTGGCTGCCACCTATAAGCTCCTCAAGGAGGCTGAACAATTTACTCTGGTCCAGCCTATCATTGTGTTTGTGCTTCACTAAAATATGAGTCTTTTGCAGCAGATGGTGGCATGTGGCTAACAGCTAGAAGGATGGGATGGTATCAGGCCCTCTTTTTGGATAATCTGAAATCCCTTTAAAGTAAATAAATAAATTAAATCTTATCACCTTGCTACCTGTCTTAAATCCAGGCCCCATTTAACATGATTGTACACAGGTAATTAAACAAGTACTTTCTAGCCTCCTGGATGGGCGGAACAGCCCTATGTATTTGGTAGATTGGATTCTGTTTGTTGAAGGAAATAGTTATGTTGAAAATAGCAAATTAAAAATTCATTATACAATTATTATTTGGGTGGGTTTTCAGCAGGCAAGAGTTTTACCTCCAGGGACATTGGCTCAAAAGGCTGAATTAGTGGTCTCAAATAAAGCTTTGGAGATGTCAGAAAGGAAAAATTTGAACATGTATACTGACTTTAAGTTTACTTATCTTGTTTTACATGCATTTGGAAATATATGGAATGAATGCTGACAGCAAATAACAAAGAGATGAAACACACATCAAAAATTTTAAGATTAATAGAGGTAGTATAAAAGCCCCTTAACGTGACTGTCATCCACTACCCAGGACATCAGAAGGGAGTGGATACAGTGTCATAAGGCAATCAGCTGGCTAATAAAGACTTCCTGCTCACCAGGAGATTATAGAGCCTGTAATTCCACAAATAAACCTAACAGAACATCAACCTGAATATGATAAAGAAGATGAGGGACAAACAACACAGAAGGTGTACAATACCTGACACCCCAACATTGCTAAAAGATGAGTGAGGAAGGGTGGGCCTAGATTCCCAAAAGACTCCTAGTAGCCTTCATCACATGGTTGCATGAGGTCACATGTTATGGATGGGGGACTTGGAAAAGTTCACTGGACATTGTATAGCAGAGAAAGGAATTACCAATGTCATTCAGAGGGTCACTTCTAGTTGTTTAATCTGTCAGACAAAATGATCCTGCTATGGTAACTAAACCTACAGTGACTCTATATCAGTGCCAAAAGATAGGCCCTTTGAGGACTGCCACTTTGACTTACACTGATGCCTGTTTGCAAATGGTATAAATCTCTACTGGTTTTAGTGGATCCTTTCTCAGGGTGGGTGAAGATTTTTCTTGACCTGCAGAGAAATATCTCATGAGATAGTAAAATGTTTACTCTGGGAAATAATTCTTTGCCATGAATAACCACAAAAATTATAGAGTAATAATGGATCTACCATCATAGAAAAAAATCAACTGGATTTCTAAGTAAACATCTGCATATCACATAGAGATTGCATTTAGCATAGAGACCTCAGTCTTTAGGAAAGGTAGAGAAAATAAACCATACATTAAAGAAAATTACAGCTAAACTCTGACAAGAGAATCATTGAGCTCAGGTTTTGCCTTTAGCACTGCTCCAAATCCGAGTGGCCCCCAGAAGCAGGCTAAGTATAAGACCTTATGAAGTAATATCTGAAAAACCCTTCCAGAAATCCCCAATCCAAATTTCTTCTCAGTAGGAGACTGACATACAAATCCAAAAGTATTTACATCATTTGCATGAAGTTTTGGCTATTGTTTAAAAATTTCCCTCTCCTAGGGGTTCCATTACTCTTACATAAGACCTAGATCTTTTCCTGCTGAAACACAGGTTTTTGCTCAGGACTTGAAACAAACAGCTTTATGAGAAGTGGACAGGACTGTGCTAGGGGTTTTATTACTCTTACATAAGACCTAGATCTTTTCCAGCTGAAATACAGGTATTTGCTCAGGACATGAAACAAACAGCTTCATGAGAAGTGGACAGGACTATGGGAAGTTCTCCTGGCAATACCAATATTGGTCAAGTCACAAAATAACCCTGGATACTAAAAGGTGTAAGTGGTGGTGTTTAGAGACCAGATCAGGGGGGAACAGAGAAGTTTAGGTCAGATTTATTGAAAGGGGACAGCAATTTACCCTCCTAGGCAGTGCAAAGATGGCATCTGCTTTGGGGGGAATTTAGAGACCCCTTTTATTGAGACCAAATGGGGTGGGTAAATTCTATAACTTGCCCAAAGGCCTTTGGTGAATTAGAGTCCTTTGGTGCAAAAATTGGGGTTGGGGCTAATTTCTTTGTGTCCTTTGTCTTAGGAGGAGAACAATGATGGAAGGTTTGTATAGGGCTGTGCTAGGCTCCCCCCAACATTCTTGACCTTTGTTAAAAGGGATGATGAGGATGATAGTCTTCTGAAACTGCTTCCAGCTGAGCAGAGTCATAGTTGTCCTCTGCAATAAGTCAGGAGTTGGTAGGGCTGTGTGGGCTTGGGGTACTGTGGGAGAGGGTTTGGATAGTAGAAATTGGGTAGCAACTGTGGCTGACACCTTTTTTACCCTGTCTTGAATAAATGAGGACAGGAATCAGATGACACAGGGGGTAATGGTTAACCACAGGAGGATTAAGGCAAGAGGGCCCCAAAGAGGTAAGATGCAGCATCTCCATGATCTGTTGATCCAGGGTCCCTTATTTTGAGATCACAGGTGGGTAGCTTGTTCCTGGAGTCAAAGGATGCCCCCTCTGGGACCAGATAAGACTCATTAGTGTAGAAAAAGCAGCCTTCCTGTAAGAAAGTGCAAAGATCCTCTTCCCCTGCTATTAGAAGACCTAAGCCTCTACACATTTGGAGAACCACTGTCACCAGGTAGTCCACTTCGTCTTGTATGAGTTGTAACTGATCAGAGACTTTCTGGAGACTTTTGGCCAGCTCAGTGGACATTAGTTAGACTGGTGGATAGCAACTGATTGGCTGGCATGGAAATTGTTTTTGTGATGTCCAGGAGAGGGATTAATTTTGGATGGCATGCTTAGCTCTAAGTAAGGTATGAAGAGGACCAGAATTTGTTTATTGCCTGCGAGGAGAGATATATCAGAGCAAAGTAGGATAAGAGTGCAGAGGTGCCATGCTGGGGGACATAGATAGGCAGATGTTCTACATAGGAAAAAGATACCAGTCTCATCGACGTAAGTGAAAAGTTGAAGGAAAGGAGCAGCTCCTGAGTTCTAGTGTATTTTTCTGGGCCTATTTATTTATGTATTTTTTTTTTAATTAAATCATGACTGTGTACCTTAATGCATTTATGGGGTATAATTTGCTTAATTGATAAACAGTGTGGAATGCTTACATTGAACTGATTAATGTACCCTTCACCTCGCTTGCTTGTTTTTTGTGGAAAGACATTTATGCTCTATTCTTAATAGTTTTGAAATGTACCATTGTATTATGCACATTAGGTGAGGCCTCATCAATTACCTCCTCCCTGCCTTCCTCGTCTCCTCCCCTCTTCTCTCCTTTCTTTCCCCTGTTTATTTCTTGACTATAGTTATGTTTTATCTTTTGTATGAATGTATAGGTGATTGTATGTTGGTTTCATAGTAGTATTGAGTACATTGGATACTTTTTCTTCCATTCTTGAGATACTTTACTAAGAAGAATATGTTCCAGCTCCATCCAGGTAAACATAAAAGATATAGAGACTCCATCTTTTTATGACAGCAAAATATTCCTTAGTATACATATACCACAATTTGTTGAGTCGATGGGCACTTGGGCTGCTTCTATGTCTTCATAATTATAAATTGTGTTGCAATAAATATTCTGGTGCAGATATATTTTTTGTAAAACAATTTTTGATCATATAGGTATGTATCTAGTAAAGGAACTGCAGGATCTACTAAAAAGTAGGTCTACTTTTAGTTCCTTGAGTATTCTCCAAACTTCTTTGCAAAAGGTTAGTAAAGATTGGACAATCTCTGATTAGGAAAAGAAATACAGATGAGAGAAAGGATGTGGTATTTGCATTGTTTTCATCATCCCATATTGCCTCTTAAATGTGAGACTTTTGGCAGCTCACAACTCCTTTGTGAGCGTCAAATGCCTCAGCAGTAAATTAAATGAAATAATCTTTATTTCCAAAGCTACACAATGATTTTATATTATTATGTCATGAACAAGTCAAATAGTAGTTTCCCATGAAACAACTCATATATACACATATTGCATTTAAAAAGTTAATTGTAAATGAGCACTTCTAGAAGTCATAATTAACCTGATATTACAAACTGTGTGACCTTGTGTATGACAGAATACATATTTCTATTTAAATAGTTCATCTGTGTATTTGTGATAACTTAACTTAAAGGCTGGTTGAGGAGATGTCATCAAATGCATTTATTAGAACACTATTTACTATTTAGCAGTGATTCCAACAGTATAAACTTTAAAGTCAATATTTATTAAAAAATCAATATGTCAGTTTATTATTAGCAGTCAGTGTATTGTTGAATATATGGACTTTGCAGGTATGAAAAACAAAAGAAACAAAAGGATAGTATTAGTTTGCATACCCACCAGCAGTGTAGAAGTGTTCCTTTCTCTCCGAATCCACACCAACAACTGTAGTTTTGGGATTTTTGTAATGTGGGCTAACTTTACTGGAGTTAGATTATATCTCAAAGTGGTTTTGATTTGTATTTATCTGATGATTAAAGATGATGAGCATTTTTTCTTTTCTTTTCTTTCTCTCTCTTTTTTATTATTATTTATTTTTTTTTTTTCAGTTTTGGCCGGGGCTACGGTTGAACCTGCCACCCCCAATATATGGGGCCGGCTCCATACTCCTTGAGCCACAGGTGCCACCCTGATGATGAGCATTTTTTCATGTGTTTGTAGGCCATGAGTCTGTCTTCTTCTGGGAAGCTTCTGCTCAAGTCTCTTGCTCACATAGAAATGGGATTATTTGTTCTTTCTTATTGACTAGTTTGAGTTCTCTGTTGATTCTAGTTATCAGACCTTTGTCATAAACATAACTTGCAAAAAAATATTCTCCCATTCTGAAGGCTGTCTGTTTGCTTTACTTACTGTGCTGTTGGCTGTGCAGAAGTTTTTTAGTTTGGTCAGATCCCAGTAATATATTTTGGTGTTGCTTAAATTACCAGGAGGGTCCTCCTCATAAAATATTTCCCAGGCCAATTTCTTTAAGCATTTTCCCTACACTCTCTTTTAGTATTTTTATAGTTTCATGTCTTAAGTTTAAATCTTTTATCCAGTGAGAATCAATTTTTGTTAATGGTGAAAGATAGGGGTCCAGTTTTAGTCTTCTACAGGTTGCCAGCCAGTTCACCCAGCACCATTTGTTATGTAGGAAGTCTTTCCCCCACTGAATGTTTTTTATAGGCATATCAAAGATCAAATGTGCTAGAGCTTTAGTGATAGATTGTATGGAGATGGCTAATAAAGCAAGTCTCAAGGAAAAGGTACAACTTTGTTTGATCTAGGTGGTGTGTATGGGAATAAAGGGACAAGAGGTTTGAGTTTCCCAAGAACTTTTAATACATGGAAGATGTTATTTGTAGTGTGGGAGATCCCAGAAAGCAATGCAGAAAAAAGAGTATAATTGTATAAAAATACAGTAGAACCTCTGTAAGTTGACCACCCAAAGACTGTAAGAAACTGGTCAACATACAGAAGTGGTTAACATAAAGAACAAGGCCTACTGTACAGATACATACATGTGGTGTATAGGTCCACATAAAAATGTGGTCAATTATGGTTGTTCTATTACACAGGAAAAAAAAAATTACTGAAGGTATCTAGGGGCTTAATGCAGCTGCACACAAACCCTTTCTCCTTCTATTTCTGCCCTTCACCCTTCTCCTCATCCTCTCCTACTGAAACAAAGGACATAGTGAGACACACCCCCAAAGAAGTTCACACCTAAGGATCCAAACTTTTCAGGCAAGCTGTGGAATTTTTCCCTGTCCCATTGCCCCATATAAAAGGGGTCTTTCACTGTCCCCAGGTTCAGGTGCCACTTTTGCACTTCCCAAGTCGGTCACCCTCCCCTTTTAATAAACCTGGCTTAAATATCTCTGCTCCAGTCTCATGTATGGTTGAAATCATTTACGTTTCTTTTCTTTTTCTTTTTTTTTTTAGAGACAAAGTCTCACTTTATTGCCCTTGGTAGACTGCTGTGGCATCACATTGCTTATAGCAACCTCCAACTCCTGGGCTTAGGTGACTCTCTTGCCTAAGCATCCCAAGTAGCTAGGACTATTTCCTGTTGCAGTTTGGCCCGGGGCTAGGTTTGAACCCTCCACCCTCAGTATTTGGGATCCGAGCCCTACTCACTGAGCCACAGGCATCACACATCATTTACAGTTTTTATGATGCCTGAAACCTGGGACTGGTGGCTGACTTGTGGCTGGATACCAGCCTCTCGAGTAACCCCATTTTCTCAGAACCTAGTCTAGTTGTGCCTAGACTCAACTCCACTGACACGCATGTAGGAGAATGAGGATTTTAACCCAACTGACAATTAAGGGTGAGTAAGGTCCCTAAGTAGATCCAAACAAAACCTCCATGGGCTCACTCTTTGGATCACTCCATGCTGCTATGTCCTCACATCCCCCTCACTTCTTCATTAATTCATTTACACCTAATTAGAGAGGTTTTTTTTTTTTGTTTGTTTGTTTGTTTTGGTCCCAGCTTTGTGCTCTCTTCTGGGGTCCTGGGGACCTCAAGTCATTTTGTTTTTAACTTCAAGGCCAGCACTGGACCCTTATTTAGGCTTTTAATGTCCCAGGGGCCTCAGGTTTTTTGAGTACAATTACAGATGCTTGACCGTTCTCAGTCTTTCTTATGTTTTGCTCCTCCATTCCCTGGATCTTGGAAAACAAGGGACACCTTCTTTTCCACCCAGGTAGGGGAAGGACATCTGAGACATGGGAACTGGGCCTTCCACACCCTCAAAAATAATGTGTATCCTTTAACTTCAGTGCAAATTAGAAAGTGGGACCTTTTATTTCAATATCTTAAAGTTAAATAATTTCCTCCAAAAAGGAAATGACAGACAGAATGAAATCCTTATCTTTAGGCCCATCACTCCCTCTGCTCTTAACCCTCCCTATATAAATTATTGCTAGATCACCTCCTCCCTATGTTTCCTCTTCCAGGGATTCCTCTGGCTCCTACTATTCCTCCACCTCCTAACTTGCCTTGGAGCCTCCAAACCCTTTGCTCTTTCTCACCCTGATGATTCTGGGACTTCTCACTGCTTTCTCTCCACTTTCAAGAGCCACATGCCTGTCCCGCAAGCACATGTGGTTCTGTAAGCACAAGACATAGAACCATGGGGGTGCAGTCCTGGAGGGTCCCATGGTAGTGGTGAGGGAAGACATTTGTTTTCCCTAGGATGCAGCTGACACAAGCACAAGAGCACAGGAAAAGTGGGGCGAGTTCACAGTCCTGCCAGCACCTTTTCCCCCTCCATTACCACCTTCCCTCCACTCCACAACTTCTCTACACCCTGTAGACTTCCCTACACCCAGCAAGTTTCCCTCTGTCCTACTTCCAACTTCCCTCCATGCCAGTGGCTTACCTTCACCCTAATGCTAGCTTCCCTCTGCCCAGGGAAAGGATTAAAAAAGAAGCAAAATAGGACTGATAACAGCCCCAAAAGCAATAAAGTTTTTCAATAGTGGCTGCCACTTTAAAACTTCTCTAGAGCTAGTTAGTCAAAAGGACCGAGCAAGAAGACCAGGTTCCTCTACAGAACATACCCTGCTCACCATTACAACTCTGGGTCTATAAAATAAAATTCCCCAAGAGGCGTCTTTTGCTAAAACCCTGGAACTATGTCTTCTCAACAAAGGAGAAAGGCACTAGAATAGGGTGACCAGATTTTAACATCGGTAAGGCGGGACAACATGGCCAGGAGGGCGGGGCAGGGGAAGGGGCAGGACAGGGCCTGACAACACTGCAAACTTTGATAAGCAGTTCTCGATAATCGCTTCTCAGTAATTACTTGTTATTATTACATTTTAACATTATAAAATTAATAAAAATAATATAAAACTCATATTCTGGCGAAAGAGCCACATGGCAGCCAAAAACCGTATATTCCCTTCTTGTTCTCCCGCCTGTTCATGCATTCTTTCCAAAAATTGGAACTTTTTAAAAATGCTGCGGGACTTGGGACAAATTGTTGAAAAGAGGAACTGTTCTTCCAAAAGCAGGACATCTGGTCACCCTATACTAGAAGAGCGATTATAATCACCTTAAAACAGGAGATTACATTCCCCTTCAGGAACTGTTGTTTCCTTAAATCAACATGGGAATGGCTTTCAACTAACCGATATGTATCACTAAAAATAGGCTCAACTTTATTATACCATAATGGCCTTAAGTAATTAAGTACGAAAGCCACATCCTCTAGTCCTCCCAAATTTTAAAGACGTCTATTTCTCTCTCCTATCTCCATCATAAAAATAGAAAATATATACATCCCCACTTTATATATTCTACAGTTTCTCGATTCTCTAAAAAATGAAGTTAACTTGCTCATCATTTTATTACTTTCCAGTCATACCACCAACACACCACCATCAACCATCTTAGAGACTAAGATATAATCATGGCAAGAAAAAGGGGACTTTACACTTTTACAGGAGACTTGCTGTTTCCATACTAACAAGTCTAGTCTGGTGTGACAGGGCATCACCCAGCTCCAGGAACAAGCTACCCACCTATGCTCTCAAAACGAGGGACCCTGGTTAGCAGCCACAATTCCAACCCAATTCCTACTACTCCCCAAACCCTCTTTCAAGGTACCCTAAACCTACACAGCCCTACCAACTGTGGAGAATTAAGGCAGAAGGGCCTCCACAGACTAGTGAACATTCATAGAATGACCCCCAACTGCTTCTCCTCCTTTCCCAGAACAATAATATTCCTTTCTCCATGCTCTCTCTTCCATAAGTGACATAGCTCTTTCTTTGTCTAGTTAATCTTTAGAAACTATGTAGAAATCCTTGTGATCTTTCCTTTTTTATCTTTTAACATATGTTAATGAAGTTAAGTAGAAACTATTAACAGGATGATTTGTTTTTGTAAAGTTATTTACATTTTCGAATCACACTGTAAGACCAAAAATATGTCTTTTGTCTATGCTACTTCCCTATAAACAACCCTACTGAAATACTATAAAATAAAGCTGATTTTGTGTTTTGGTGCTGGCTGTAGTCATCAGCTGCATCAGACCTTCTGACCCCATCTTTCAGCTTTTGTGTCATTTCTTATGTTTTATTTTCTCAATTCATACCATTTCCACTCTGGTTCATTATCCTTCTCTGTGCAAGCTCACAAAAATCAATGAATGACTTGTCCCACTTAGGACCCTATCCAGCCAGAAGCAATTTTGAAAGCAAGACCATCATCCCCATCAGGACTTTTAAGAAGATTTTGGAATGTTGGGGTGGGCTACACACAACAATTCCCCCTTCCTGTTACTCCTTCTCTTTCCCTTATTTCTAGGGTGACCAGATTTTAACATCGGTAAGGTAGGACAATATGGCCAGGGGGCGGGGCAGGGCAGGGCCTGACAACAATGCAAACTTTGATAAGCAGTTCTCGATAATCACTTCTCAGCAATTATTTGTTATTATTACAGTTTAACATTATAAAATTAATAAAAATAATATAAAACTCATATTCTGGTGAAATAGCCACATGGCAGCTGAACCATATATTCCCTTCTTGTTCTCCCACCCATTTGGGCATTCTTTCCAAAAATTGGGACTTTTTTAAAACGCTGAGGGACATGGGACAAATTGTTCAAAAGTGGGACTGTTCTGCCAAAAGCAGGACATCTGGTCACCCTACTTATTTCTCCTTCTTTCCTCTGAAAACAAAGGACGTACTGAGCCTCACTGCCCAAGATGTTCATGCCTGAGACCCAAACTTTCCAGCCAATCTATGAAATTTTTTCATCCCTTATCTCCCCATATAAAAGGTGTCTCTAACTTGCCCCAAGTGCAGATGCCACCTTTGCACTACTCAGGTGGGTCACTCTCCCCTTTCAATAAACCTGGCCTAACATCTAAGCCCCAGTGTCATCTCTGAGCACCTCTGATACCTTTCAGAAAGCAGTAATGAAAAGGGGCTAACCTAAGTAACTTAGAAGGTATGGGGAGATTCTGAGTGTAAAGGCAAAGGAGTTGTTTATAGATGTTGTATTTTAGTTGATAAAGTTCTTTTTCATGGGGGCATGGATTACCAATTGTGAAACAACCATGCATGTATTTTAGGACCTAATGATTACATGAATGAAGTGAACTTTCTCAGAATAGGGTATTTCATACAAGCAATGGGGATGAGTTTATATATTTATGAAACAGAGTGTTAGACAACATAACCAACCAAATAAATATACAAAAATATGAATCTGCATTCATATGGGAATTTCAAAATGGTACCATCACCTACTAAAAAAGTTTCCATTGGCCAACACCAGGACTATTTGAGCAATGAAATAACTAAACTATTATCAGTGTAGTGTAAAACAATTATCTATGATTTTACATAATATCCTATATAAAGTAAATAACTCATGAATAAATCTCTACAGGAAGTACTCAGACCCATTCTTCATACTGACCAGCACAATGGTGCATCACTAAGGTGACCAGACATCCCGCTTTTGCTGGGACTGTCTCGATTTTTAACAATTTATCCTGCATCCCGTGGCATTTTTAAAAAGTCCCAATTTTTGGAAAGAATGCACTAACGGGCAGAAGAATAGGAAAGAAATATGTGGTTTTTGGCTGCTATGTGTCTATTTCACCAGGATATGAGTTTTATATTATTTTTGTTAATTTTATAATGTTAAACTGTAATAATAACAAATAATTATTGAGAAGTGATTATCAAGAACTGCTTATCAAAGTTTGCATTGTTGTCAGGCCCCACTCCCTGCTTCGCTCCCGCTCCTCCTCCACCCTGCCCCCCATCAATGGTATCCCACTTTACCAATATTAAAATCTTGTCACCTTATGCATCACCAAAGTAAACACATGCAGAAATTAAAGAACAAAGCCTAGCTTTCACAATGATTAAAGGGATAAAACTAACCAACTCACCTCCATAAAATAAGGTGAACAAAACTTCACCATACCTATCAATTCTCTTAATAAATGTGAATGGCTTTATTTCCCCACTATAGAGGCACAGGCTGCCTGACCCAATTAAAAAAAAAAAAAACAATTAAAACCTAATATTTGTTGTCTCCAAGAAACACGGAGTAGTAAGAATTGGTTGGAATTGTGGCTGAGGACCAGGGTTCCTCATTTTGAGAGCATAGGTGGGTATCTTGTTCCTAGAGACAACAAATATCTAACCTCTAAGGATAAAGCAAGGTTCAGGGTGAAAGGATGGAAAATAATATTCCAGGAAAACAGGAATCATAAAAAATCAGGGGTTGCAATATTATTTGCAGATAAAATTATATTTAAACTAAGAAAAATAAGGAAAGACAATTAAGATCATTATATATGATCAAGAAAAGTATATAATGTTTAATCCTTAACATCTACTTAACTAACTTAAATGTTCCTAGATATATAAAATAATCCCTCAATGATCTGAACTGTACAATATGATAATTCCAAACTAAATAATAGGTGGAGATTTTAACACCCCCTTGACAGTGCTGGACAAATCCTCCAAGCAGAAACTAAACAAAGAATCAATGGTCTTAAACATAATCCTAGAACAAATGGACTTAACAGAAATATACAAAACATTTCATTCTAGTTAAACTGAGTGCACATTCTTCTTGTCAGCTCATGGATTATCCTCAAAAATTGATCATATCTTAGGGCACAATTCAAACATCAAAAATTTTAAAAGAATAGGAATTATTCCTTATATCTTTGTGTATCATCATGGTAAAAAAGTAGAACTCAACACCAACAGATATTTCTATACCCACATAAAATCATGGAAACTAAATAACATTATGCTGAAGGAGAGCTGGGTTAAGAATGAGATAAAGAAGGAAATTATTAGATTGCTTGAATAAAATGATAATGAAACCACAAGCTATCAAAACCTGTCATATACTACAAAGGTCCTCCTAAGAGGCAAATTTAGAGCATTAGGTCCCTTCATCCAGAAAACAGAGAGAGAGCAAGTCAACAAAGACACAAAACAATAAGAATTCTAGAAGATAGTGTGTGGAAATCTCTTGACAAAATCATTTTGGAAAATCTTTTATGAAGAAGACCCCCCACCACCACCCTTGCCAATTGCAACAACACCAAAAACAAATAAATGGAATATGATCAAGGCAAAACTTTTCTGCACACCTAAGGGTACCACAATTAAGGCAAACACACAGCCTTCAGAATGGGAGAAAATATTTACAAACAAGGAATCTGACAGAGGGCCAATAACTAGAATCTACAGAGAACTCAAATTCATCAATGATAAAAGAGCAAACAACCACACTTATAAATGTTCAAGAGACATGAACAGAAACTGCTCTGAAGATGACTGACAAATGGCCAACAAACACAAGAAACACATCATCAAAACAACTCTGAGATATCACTTACATCAGTGACAGTAGTTCACATCACAAAATCCTGAAACTGCATATGCTGGCATGGATGTGGAGAAAAGGAAACATTTTTGCACTGCTGGTGGGATTGCAAACTAATACATCCTCTATGCAAAGAAGTATGGAAAATTTTCAAAGAACTATAAATTGACCTTCCATTTGACCCTGCAATCCTATTACTAGATATCTATCCAGAAGAACAAAATCGTTTTACCACAAGACATTTTAACTTGAGTGTTTATTGCAGCTCATTTCATAATTCCCAGATCCTAGAAGCAACCCAAATGCCCAGCAACTCATGAATGAATTAAAAAACTATGTATATTATGTATACCATGGAGTAGTATTCAGCTATAAGAAAAGATGGAGACTTTACATAAAGTACTATGTGTTTACCTGGATGGAGTCAAAACACATTATTCTTAATAAAGTACAACAGGAATGGAAAAACAAGTATACAATGTACTCAATGCTAATATGAACCCAATATATAAAGAACTACATGTCCATGCCAAACAAAAACACAACTATATTTTCAGGAGGGGGAGGGGAGAGGAGGCAGTAAGGAGAGGTGAGAGGGTGATTGGTGTGCTCTCATCTAATGCACACAATGTGAGTGTGAACTGTTCAGTATGCACCCACGGTGAAGGGATCAACTACAACTTGGATTTTACTTTAGAAACAAAAATAATTTACCCTAAACATTTGTACCCTGATACTAATCTGAATTACAAAAAATATGTAAATGACATTTCTACAGTTCTCCCCTAAGAAGTTGCAGCATAATTCCCCACATCCGAAGTATGTGATGTGCATAGTGAGGGCATAGTACTTGCTATGCTTTGAGTATTCATCCCTTCCAAATGTCATGTTGAAATTTAATCATCAATGTGGCAGTATTAAGAGGTAGGCCTGTTAAGTTGTAATCAGGTCAAAAGGGCTCTGCCTTCATAAATAGAATAATCCATTCATAAATTATTGCATTAATGGATGAATAGGTTATCATGGGTGTGGGACTGTTGTCCTTACAAAAAGAATAGTGAAGTGAGCAAACACACTCAGTCCATTAGTCATGTGACACCCTGCATTCTTAAAATTCCACAGAGCCTATACCAGCAAGAAGGCCCTCAAAGACCCAACCTCTTGACTTGGATTTTTCAACCTCCACTAAGTGTAAGAAAATAGAAGATAGTAACAAATAGGGTAGATATTGAAACAATATATCAATAATAACAGTGAATGTCAATGGTATAGATCAATAAATTAAAAAAACACAGATTATCAAGTGGATAAAAAAACAAGTCCAAGTATATGTTGTGTATAATCAGGTCGACTTCAAATATAAAAACCCATATGAATATTTTAATGGGGATAGTGTTGAATTGGTAGATTGCTCTGGGAAGCATAGTCATTTTAACAATGTTGATTCTCTCAAGCCATGAGCTTGGTATGTTATTCCATTTGTTAAAGTTCTCTGCTATTTTTTCTTAGAGTTTCATAATTTTCTTTATGGAGGTCCTTCACCTCTTTTGTTAGGTATATTCCTAATATTTCATTTTCTTTGGGGCTATGGTGAAGGGAGTTGTGTCCAAAATTAACCTTCCATCTTGCCTGTTGTTGGCATACATAAAGACAACTGACTCATGAACATTGATTTTATATCCTGAAACATTACTGTATTTTTTGATAACTTCCAAGTCTTGTGGTTGAGTCTTTAGGGTTCTCTAAGTATAAGATCATATCATTAGCAAAGAGAGAGAGTTTGACCTCCTCTGCTCCCATTTGGATGCCCTTTATTTTCTTTATATTATCTTATATTATTTTATTTTATTATTAAATCGTAGCTGTGTACATTAATGCAATCATTGGGTACAATGTGCTGGTTATATATACACTTTGAAATGTTTTCATCAAACTGGTTAACATAGCCTTCACAACATTTTCTTAGTTATTGTGTTAAGACATTTATATCCTACACTTGAAAACTTTCACATATACCATTGTAAGATATGCCGTAGGTGTGGTCCCACAAATTGCCCTCCCTCCACCCATCCTCCTCCACCCCTCCCTTCCCTCTCCCTTTTCCCCATATTCTTGGACTATAATTGGGTTATACCTTTCATATGAAAGCTGTTAATTGGTTTCATAGTAGGGCTGAATACATTGGATACATTTTCTTCCATTCTTGAGATACTTTGCTAAGAAGAATATGTTCAGGCTCGGCGCCTGTGGCTCAAGCTGCTGAGGTGCCAGCCACATACACCTAAGGTGGCGGGTTCGAATCCCCAGCTCAGGCCCGCCAAACAACAATGATGGCTGCAACCAAAAAAATGGCCAGGCGTTGTGGCGGGCGCCTGTAGTCCCAGCTACTTGGAAGGCTGAGGCAAGAGACTCGCTTGAGCCCAGGAGTTGGAGGTTGCTGTGAGCATGATGCCATGGCACTCTACCCAGGGGGATAGCTTGAGGCACCTTCAAAAAAAAAAAAAAAAGGAAGAATATGTTCCAGCTCCATCTATGTAAACGAAAGAGGCAAAGTCTCCATCTTTCTTTAAGGCTGCTTAATATTCCATGGTATACATGTACCACAATTTATTAATCCATTAGTGGCTTGATGGGCACTTGGACTTCTTCCATGATTTATCAATTATGAATTGGGCTGCAATAAACATTCTGGTACAAATATCTTTGTTATAATGTGATTTTTGGTCTTCTGCACATAGTAGAGGAATTGTAGGATTGAGTGACAGGTCTAATTTTTAGATCCCTAAATGTTCTCCAAATATATTACCAAAAGGAATGTGTCAGTTTGCATTCCCACCAGCAGGGTAGAAGAGTTCCCTTTTCTCCACATCCATGCCAACATCTCTGGTTTTGGGATTTTGTGATGTGGGCTAACTTACTGGTGTTAGATGATATCTCAAAGTACTTTTGATTTGCATTTTTCTAATAATTAAGAATGATGAGCATTTTTTCATATGTCTGTATGCCATGTGTCTATCTTCATCAGAGAAGTTTCTCTTCAAGTCCCTTGCCCACCCTAAGATGGGATCACTTGTTCTTTTCTTTCTAATACATTTGAGTTCTCTGTGGATTCTGGTATTAAACCTTTGTCAGAGGCATAACCTGCAAATATCTTTTCCCATTCTGAGGGATGTCTGCTTGCTTTACTTACTGTGTTCTTGGCTATGTAGAAGCTTTTTAGTTTGATGAGGTCCCAGTAGTGTATTTTTGTCCCAGTAGTGTTGCTTCAATTGCCCAGGGGTCCTCCTCATGAATATTCACCCAGGCCAATTTCTTCAAGTGTTTTCCCTACACTTTCTTCTAGTATTTTTATAGTTTCATGTCTTAAGTTTAAATCTTTAATCCAGTGAGAGTCTATCTTAGTTAATGATGAAAGGTGTGGGTCCAGTTTCAGTCTTCTACAGCCAATTCACCCAGCATCATTTGTTAAACAGGGAATCTTTTCCCCACTCAGTGTTCTTTATTGGTTTGTCAAATATCACATAATGGTAAGTAGCTGGGTTCATCTCTTGGTACTCTATTCTTTTCCTGACATTTGCCTCTCTGTTTTTGTGCCAGTATCATGCTGTTTTGATCACTATCGATTTATAGTATAGTCTAAGGTCTGGTAGCGTGATTCCTCCTGCTTTGTTTTTAATTCTAAGTAATGTTTTGGCTATTCAAGGTTTTTTCTAATTTGATATAAAACAAAGTATTATTTTTTTAAGATCTTTAAAGTAAGACAATGGAGCATTAATAGGGATTGCATTAAAATTGCATATTGCTTTGGGTAGTATGGACATTTTAACAATGTTGATTTTTCCCAGCTATGAGCATGGTATATTTTTCCATTTGTTAACATCTTCAGCTATTTCTTTTCTCAGGGTTTCATTGTTCTCTTTATAGAGATCTTTCACATCCTTTGTTAAGTAAACTCCCAAATATTTCTTTGGCACTACTGTGAATGGAATAGAGTCCTTGACTGTTTTTTCAGCATGACTATTATTAGTATATGTATAGGCTACAGATTTATGTGTGTTGATTTGGGAACCTGAGACACTGCTGTATTCCTTGATCACTTCTAAGAGTTTTGTAGTATGATCCCTGGTGTTTTCACCTTTCACCACTACCAAAAATTTATTCTCATTGGATATAAGATTTAACTTAAGACAAGAAACTATAAAAATTTATAAAAAGGTTAGAAGATATTAGCCTAGGAAAATATTTTTTGAGGAGGACCTACCCCCTACCCCTGGCAATTGAAGCAACACCAAAAACATCTTAATGATATCTGATCAAGCTAAAAAGCTTCTGCACAGCTAAGGGTACTGCAAATAAAGGAAACAGCCTTCCAAATGGAAGATTTTTGCAGGTTATGTTTCCAACAAAGGTTCAATAATTAGTATTCACAGAAAACTCAAACTAATCAATAATAAAAGAACAAACAAACCTATCTTTGCAAGAGACTTGAACAGAAACTTCTCTGAAGATGGCAGGTTTATGGACTACAAAAACATGAGAAAAAGCTCAGTATATTTAGTTATCAGAGAAATGCAAATCAAAACCCTTCTGAGATATCATCTAACTCCAGCAAGACTAGCCCACATAACAAAATCCTAAAACTACAGATGTTGTAGAAGAGAAAGGAACACTTCTGCAACTGCAGGTGGGACTCCAAACTAAGACAGCCTTTTTGGAAAGATGTATGGAGAAACCTCAAGGAACTGAAAATTGATTTGCCATTTTTTCCTACAATAGTGTTACTAGGTATCTACCTAAATGAACAAAAATTATTTTAGAAAAAAGACATTTTCACCATAATGTTTATTGCAGCCCAGTTCACAATGGCCAAGTCATGGAAGCAACCTAAGTGACCATCAACCTATGAATGGATAAATAAATTATGGTATATGTATACCATAGAATACTATTCAACCATAAAAAGATGGAGACTTTACAATTTTTATGTTTGCCTCAATGGAGCTGGAATATATTCTTCTTTGTAAAGTATCTCAAGAATGAAATAAAAAAGTATCCAATGTACTCAATACTATTATGAAGCCAATATACAACACTTACACATTCATATGAATTATAAAACACAAAGATAGTCCAGAAAGAAAGAAAGAGAAGAAGAAGAGGTGATGGTAGGGAAGGCAAGTAGAGGGATGGTATTTAGATTTGATGGGATCTCACCTAATGTACACAACACAAGGGTACATTTCAAAACAACTAAGAGTATATTATAAATATCTCACCATAAAAATAAGTAAGTGAGGTAATGGCTTTGTTAATTAGTTTGATTTAAGCATTCCACATTGTATATCAAATCATCACATTGAACCCCATAAATGTGAACAGTTATGATTTAATAAAATTAAGTTAAAAAAGAAAAATGCAAAACATTGTATAATTCAATTTACATAACACTTTGCAAAAGGCAAAAGTATAGAGACAAGAGAGTTTGCAAGTCACTAGGTGTTTGGGACACAGAAAGTTTGAATCTGTAAAGCACAGGGAATTTTATTAGGGCAGTGGAATTATTCTCTATGATAATGTAATTTGGGGCACCTGATGTCATTTGTAACATACAACATCAGGTGTGTAAACAGATACACTTTATTTGATTGGCAAAGCATTATTGAGGATTCATACATGAGCACTTTACATTAATTGGCTGCTATCAGATCACAATGCAATTAAACAAGAAATCAAAGGACAACTGGAAAGATTACTTTAAAATGAATGAGAATCTGAATCACAGCACATAAATAAATAAACAAATAAATAAAATGAATGAGAATTAACACACTTCTAAATAACACATAGGTCAAAGAAGAAATCTCAAGAAATCTTTAAAAAGTATTTCAACTAAATAAAAATTAAAATTCAATGTATCAGAAGTTGTGAGATCTGGGTAAAGCAAAACTAGAGTTAAATCTATAACACTTGATGCACATATAGGAAAAGATGAAAGATCTCAAATCAATCAATGAGGCTTCCACATTTAGTACCAGGAAAAAGATAAGTGAATTAAATCTTAAGTAAGTAAAGAAGCAATATAATATTGTTAAAACAATAAAAACAAATTGAATGTTAAAGCAACTGGGTATTTCAAATGAATATTGTTAGTTTAATAATCCTCATAATACAGAAGTATCCAGAATGGCATACCATTGGCATACCAATGGCATACCAATGGCAACATTGGTTAAGGAAATGCAGAAGTAACACCTTTCTGAAATAGAGAGATACTAATTTTCAGAAATGATCAATAAATGTATACTGAAATGTGGGAATTTCATTTATTTACTAAGTTGCAGATGTATTTTGAATTGCTAAAATAATATATTTTTAATGTTTTTACCATAAAATGGTAATTTGGTCAGGTTATGGATATGTTAATTAATATGATGGAATCTTCAACACATAAGAGATGTACACACAGAGATTTATGAACATGTGATATGTCTGCAAAGAAATGCCCTATAAAGACAACCTACTGCTCAAAGCCACTCCTGCCTACCCTGACCTCTGTGTGTTCACACATCATGCCCCTCCTCATCAGCCTTGACTGCTGGTGACCTCAGGGCTAGGCACTCCACAGCTGAGAAATTCCCTCATCCAAACTTCTAGTTAGGCTGCTCCCAGGATCCCATGAATGCATGCCAGGCGACCTTGAGCAGGCCACTCTGATTTTATGAATTATAGATCCCACTTATCCCTGCAAAATCCCAGAGGGGACAAGAACATATACTCAGAATGGAGTGGGAGGGTATGAACAGTGGAGAAACAGAGGTGAACAGGAGCATCCAAGTCCTTGAGCCAAACAGTGCAACAGCCTGAAGATCCCTCCACCCCTTTCCTCCTTTGCTCCTTCCCAGCCCTCCCCCATAGACGGAAACCATCCTCACTCATTCTGTTTTCCTGATGGCTGTCCTCAAAGTTTGGGGCCATTTTATAAGAAACAAGACCTGAACTATCTTATCTGTGTAGGGCTTACAGAGCTACACATAAGCCCTCCCACCTCCCCTTCACTCCTCCTAAGATAAAGACAGAAAGAATCTGGCTAACCAACCCACTGAGAGCCAAAAGACTCCAACTTTCCAAACAATCTGTAGAATGTGCTAACCCCCTAAGTGTCCCATATAAAATGAGTCTTTAACTGCTACCCCCACCCTAGGCACATATGTCTTCTTTGTACTGCCCAGGTGGGTCACCCTACCTTTTTAATAAACCTGGCCTGAACCTCCCTTGGAGATCTCCTCTCTGGGCACCACTGTCCAGGCATCCTCAAACTACTGCCTGTGGGCCACATGCAACCCACCTAGGACATTTATGTGGCCCGTTGGGTGTTTTTGTTGCCACTGCCTATCCTGTTTAGCAGCCGACTGGTCCTGGGACCTGCAGTCTGGCCCTCCAACAGTCTGAGGGGCAGTGAACTGGCCTCCTGTTTTGAAACTTTGAGGACCCCTGGTTTATACCTTTCACTATCTAACTCCTTCCATACAGCATATATTCCTCTGTGAACTGCCCCTGGTTCTTTTCTCACCTGCCCAGTTCCCCCATGGGTTGCCCTTCTGTTCCTGCCCTCCTCACATATTACTGATCTCAGGAGTCCTTCCAGCCCCACTACCCTCTTCTTATGCCCTGGTCTGTGCCACAGACACACTCATTCCTCTTCTCTTCCCTGTTTGCTGGACTCTCTGCTCCTCATTCTCTAGAATCTCCTCAATGTCCCTCCTCCCACAGATCTTCTTTGTCCAGCCCATTCAGGTCTGAGGCCTGTCCTCTCTGTTTCCAAGGGAAGTTCTTCCTCATACACATCAGATTTCCATAAGTGTTCTCAATGCCCACTGAACTGAAATGCTAGAGAATAAGAAAATATTGTTTTATTGTTGCACTATGAGCCCCACACATGGAGTGCACAAAAAGCAATATAGAAACTCTGCCACATTGGGGCCTATGGACATCTGCTAGGAACAGAACTTCTAAAAGGCAAATTATGTCTAGAAGGCTGTGGTCCAATGCCATTTGGGGGGGCTATAAGTGGGGTGTCTGGAACCAATTCTTTAGGAAGAGCACACAACTCTTCCCCAAATTGAAGGTGTTTATGCCTAAGATGATACTGAATTCTACTGGGCAAGAGAAGTGCTAATGAATACAAAGCAAAAAACAACGAAGTGACTCCTGGTGGCCAACTAAACAAACCCAGAGTAATCTGGAGAAATTCAACTTGGGCCTGTGGAAACAGTGGCATGTTTCATGCCAAATTCCAAAGCAACTTTCATACTAAGGCCATAGGACACAGAATGGATATGATGTTGTACTGCTCAAGGAATTAAACTGATGGAAAGTAAAAGAAAGTGAATTTGTGCTTTTGAAAAAAAAAGCATTAAAGGAATATAGACGATTTTCTAATGACTTAAAAAGTGAAAATCATAAAGTACCTTTTTAAAATACTGCTAGCTTATAAAATAAAATAAACATAAGTTGCAACTCCTTTTCTCCACATCTATATTATTCTATATTAAAAATACATGTGCTGCCTGGAAATATATGTATACATTTTTTCATTGGGATTTAAATTTTTTTTTCTAAAACCTAAGGAAAAAATTAGCATTTACTCAACAAAAATGTAAAAATGTGTACATATCTATACTGTGACTTTTGCATGTATTTATGAAACTATATGGAAGAAATCAGAGACTCCAATGAATATAAATATTATATTTTGAGTAAGATAAAATCAAACAATACTCTGAAATTCATTCTTGCATACACATACTAACAAAAGGTCTGGTATTTTGGTTTAGAAAGGAAGTCTCAGTCTTGGGTCTGTACATGTTAATGTATTGTGAGCCATTCACAATTACAAAAGAAAAACCTAAGCCCTATTATGGAAATATTGAGTTCATTTATTCCCGAGATTTTGAGCAAATTTTGACTACAGTTCACAGAAAATAATCTGTTCCTCTTTTTTTCAACTAGAGGAAATTTTTGGAAAATAATGAAATATAGAAAGTTTAGCATCTGTTTTTACTATTAAAAGTGGCATTTCTACTTTGCTGGGGTCCTGCTCCCAGGGCAGGGTGCATTCAGACCTGTGGATCTGGTGGCCACTGACTGAAGAAATATAAAGTTAGAAACAATGAGAAAGAAAGAGACAAAAGACACAGAATAGAATTTTCAAAGGTGGAAACACAGAGGGTCACCTCCTGCTTATAGAGTTCTCATGGCGACCCCATTGGTCAGTTACACTCAGCTTTTATTGAAGGCTATTTGCTTATTAGCCCAGAGGGTAACCTGAGGAAGGGAACAAAGATGTCAGCAGTTTCTCTGAGTAGCATATCTTCTCCTATTGTTTTTATAATCATTAACTTTAAGGATCTAAGCAGCCTTGAGAAATCGAGAAGCTGAAATTTGTATGGAGGCAGCCTCCTATCTGTGGTCACACAGACAGATTCTTAGGTGGATGTTAATCCCACTAGTTCACTGTGGAGTAAAATGCCACGGGTGTCAATCTCCTCTGAAGAATTGGTAGGAAAGAGGAATTTTCCTCTTATCACCACTACAAACGTTCTCCCTCTGCAATAAGGGATATAAGTCTTCCTACTTATATTAAAGGGCTCAAGTTATTCCCCTGATCTCTGCCCCAAGCAAATACAAATCTTCCCAATGGGTATTTGCTTTGACTGTTAACTGGGCAGGAAATGGTCTAATTAATGTATCTTGCCAGGCCTTGCCACAGCATCTTTTGTGGTCATTATTTTTTGCAGAGTGTTTACAAGCCCAGCAGGGATATTTGTAAGCTGTATCCCCAATAGGCTAGAGTTCTAGGAAAAGCAGGAAACTTGCTCAGATAAGAAATTTAGCAGCAGCTGGTTTAAAGGTAAACTAGCCATCTTTCTTTTGTTCTGACTCACTCAGCTTGCTTTTCAATTTTTCCCTTTTTCTGGGGGTGTTTTCCCTTGCCAAGAATGGGGTCTTAGGTCCCCATTTTGCCTGCACCACTCAATTTAGTAGAGTGATGCTTGAAAATGTATGAATAAATAAAATATAGTTTAAGAAATGATTATGAATATATTATTAAATACATGATGGGATATATTAAGATACGATAAAAACTTAAAATTTGTTGTAGATAGTGTTTATGTGACAAAAAGTAAATTTACATACAAATATTAAGGCTATTTTCATATAAAAACAAAAACCAAGAACACACATTACAGTCCAAGGCTAAAGCAGTAATTTGTTGGTTAGCAGCTAAATGATTGTTGAATAAATATCCACAGAGGAAGAGTGGGGAACAGCTAGTCACACAAACTCCATGGAAAGGCTCTAGATTCTAAGTCATGAAACTTATCATTGGTGGGAATGGTTGGTAGGAGGCAGATAACACTGATGTGGTAGTGTGTGCTTGTTCAAGAGGTACCAGGGAAATCTATACAGGCTCTATCTCTGCTCAATATTGGTGATGGAGAAAAATGTCTCTCAGGTTCTGGAAAGCAAGGGGAGAAAATGAGGAAGCATGTGATTGAGTGAAATTTACTGAGAATATAATATGCTAAGAAAAAACACTTAAGATTTGCAACTTGGCTCAGCTCCTGTGGCTCAAGTGGCTAAGGCATCAGCCACATACACCTATGGTGGCACATTCAAATCCAGCCTGGGCCTGTCAAACAACAATGATGGCTGCAACCAAAAAATAGCCAGGCGTTGTGGTGGGTGCCTATGGTCCCAGCTACTTGGGAAGCTGAGGCAAAAGACTCACATGAGCCCAGGTGTTGGGGGTTGCTGTGAGCTGTGATACCATGGCACTCTACCCAGGGTGACAGCTTGAGGCTCTGTCTCAAAAAAAAAAAAAAAAAAAAAAAGATTTACAACTGGAGATGTAAGGGTCCAAAACAGTCTTCTGAAGTTTCAACCACTTCTTTTTAGTCAAGGTACAGTTGGAAACATTGGTACAGGTGCAAGGCATGCACGTGTGTACACTTCTCTGCCTTCATTACACAATAGCATGCTTCAGAGAGTGTACTTTGGAAAAAAAATTATATTAAATGACAAGAGAAATAATATGTAGTGGTATATGAAAATAAGCTCAAATACCAATTTGTGTGTGGAAGGAGATAGAGCTATTCTCAGCTAGGAACTTGTTAACCAAACATAGAAAGGAAATTTAAAAACCTTTAAAGGTTGTGTATTTACCAACAGAAATCTTACTCATGAACCTAGAGAGTTCCAGAAAGAGGAGGATGTAGCACAAGGAAATAATAAGCCTGACCAGGAGGCCCAAAGCATGGCAAGAGAGAAAGAATTTGAATTCATGGTGCTACCAGTTTCACCTGCACCAATGGAAGTATGAATGACATACACCTGTGTACTCTAACCAGGAGGAAGAGTGAGCCACAGCATCTGTGCAAACCCACAGAGGGGCTGAGCATCCTCTTTGAGAAGGTGAAGGAATTGAGTTTCACAGATTATGCCACTAAATAGTCTTTGCTCCTCACTATTGTGAATATACTATGTCATGCTGGTGTCAGCCTGTGTCTGCTTTCTTTTAAGCACCCATGATGCTCATTATTATCAGTCTACTCTTTATCATGATTGCAACTTCATCCCTTTCTATCACATGCCCATGGAGGGTCAATGTTCTCTCAAGAAGTTTCTCAGATAAGAGCCTCCCATGCTGGGTATGTTTTCAAGAACATCTCTTAGTAGTTCCACATAACCCATTGTTAAAATCCTGAGAAGTTCACCTCCAGGAGGGAGCTAAATCCACTATTAACCTTACTTATGATAAAAATACAATCCAATAGTCCTCTGATACAATCCTTCCAATTGGTTCTTTGAAGGTGGGTTCAATCCTGGCCATCTCTGGATGCAACCCCATGTTTGTAACTGTTCCTGGACAATAGAATATCTATGTGACACATGCTGGAACAACATCATGCAACTTTCTGGGAAGCCCATGATTTCCCTAATGGGGGTGTTTCAGTAGTCTGTGTTAATCTGTCCACTGAAGACAGCCTTGGAATGTGGGAGTTTTTCAGTTTGGAAGAAATAACCCTAAAAAGGGAAGTAACAGCAATCAAGGGTTAACTGACTGGTTGGGTATTTCTAATTTTTCCCCCAGACTACTGCACAATTAAGGTTTAGATAATTATATATGTCATCCCCTATGATGGTACCTTTTTAGAGGCATTTCAAGACAGATGAATGCTATTTATAAGGTAGGGACAGTGGCCATGTCTGATTGATCTCCATTAAGTGGAACAACCTCTGCCACAGAACATCACCAACAATAAGGAACAATTGTAACTCTAATAGCCACAGGAATCCTGCCAGGAGTGCCTGCTTTGGGGTCATTTGCTAATATCTTTGTCACTTAGGTACAACATATCAACCTATCTAAAATTGTCCAGAATACAGCTATATAAACTAAACAATCCATTAAAGCAGCACAACCGTCCTTAGATACTCTAGCAAATATTGTGTTTGATCACTGTCTAGCTGAAGACTATCCTCCCAGAAAAATGAGGTGTCTGTGCAATTAAGGGTACCACCTGTTGCATAGACAAATATTTTTCAGGGGAAGGTAAGATGAGAATTCAGGATGTCTTAAAGCAGCAATCTACCTAGATACATAAGAATTTATTGCTGACCTCAGTAGCTGCTGGGGACCAGGAAAATAACTATGTTCCTATAATTCAGGGAAATGGAAATTAAAAAAAGCAGGGTTTGCAGTTTTATTCACAGATACAACAGGCTTTAAACTAACAAAGATAAGGAAACACAAAGATGGTCACTATATATTTGTCAAGGCAAACACTCAACATGAAGAAATTTCAATTATTAACATTTATGTACCCTACCAGAATGCTCCTCAATTTATAAAGCAAACCCTAACAGATGGGAACAATTTGATATCTTCTTGCAGTGTAATAGTTGGAGATTTTAACATCTCTTTAGCAGTTTTGGATGATTCTCTTGTGGTTACCTCCTTTTGTGGGCCACTATGTTTGGATCATATCTTTTTAATATTATGGTAAAATTTATGTCTTCTGTACCCAAACAGTTTCATATGAAGCTTATGTTAGTCCAAGGATTCCATGTTCTTCCCAGACAAGAAAACATCGAACTCATCCCCGTTGAGCCACTGGGCCCAATTGCAAGCATCTTCCCCATTAGCTTTTCCAAGGGAATAGTGAAGTATAAGAGTGGTATATACATGGTTGGCTTCAAGCAGCTATAGAAGATGGATCTTCACCCCTCATCCTGAAATATTTTAGGTTCCATGTTTCTCAAGTAGGGAAGTGTTAGGCAGTAATAACCAGGCTTGGCACCACCTCCTTTTGCCCCACACTGAGCATCACCAGGCTCATGCAGATATCTGATGATGGTATGGCTCATGGTATCATGGTATCTGATGATGCCATGGCTCACAAGGGCTGCCTTTGTCACTACACATGGCCCTTTCCCACTCTCTTGGGCTGTTGCACCTGTGGGGAGACATCCTGCCTTCATTCCCAGCTCTGTCTTCCCACCTTAAGGGAGATGTTTCCTTTTGGCCCCCAGCTTCTCCCCTTGACAGTTACTGGGGGAGTGGCCCTGCTTGGAAGTAGACCTACCACTGCTGTCCCAGCTTCTCTTCTTGATAGGTAGGGTGCAAGACAAAGGGGAGTGGCTAAAGGTAGAGAGAAGGAACCACATTACAGATAAAGAGTATATATAGTGAGGAGCCCCTAGGGATCTTAAAGTGAGCTGGGCTCATTATCATATGCTTAATATTGCAAATTTAGACACCCTGCGGGTGCTTCAGGAAGGGTGTGGGAAGGTTTACATGTGTGCTATGTAAGCCCAACATTTCATCAACCCCAAAGGTGAGAAGTAACAGCTAATCCAGGACAAACTATCTAGCATAAAGAAAATGGGGAGTGCTCAGACTGTGGGGTTTCTTCCCACTTAGGGAAAGGGGCAAACCTCTTTAAGAGCAATCTCATTGCAGTTTACTTTGTTCTGCAATAAATGTGTGCATATATGGGATTGGGATTGCTTGCATTTGTGAGAACTCTGTCATTGGCTAAGCATAAGTGCTCATGCTTTGGCACTGGAAGTATGAACCACGGAACATCAATACCCAGATGGGCCTAAAAACCCTAGTAAATGATCCTCACCTATTTTTTTTTTTTTTTTTTTTTTTTTTTGCAGTTTTTGGCCAGGACTCGATTTGAACCCACCACCTCCAGATATGGGGCCAGCACCCTACTCCTTTAAGCCACAGGCACTGCCCTGATCCTCACCTCTTATCTTACAACATTCCGTTCTAACATTCTCCTAATGAGCATGGAGCTATGACTTGCTTTGCATGTACAGAATACTGTAAAATTGATAGGATATCACTCAGTTGATTGTTACATAACAAAAAGAAAAGAAAAAATAATAAAGAGATTATTATACAGAACATTGTGATTTCTTATTAGCAAACTCTCTCTTGATGGATTTGATTAATGCTTCCTCCCTTTGGGAGAAGCCCACATGATAAGGAACTCAGTGCAGGTCAGTAACAAAGAAGAAACTGATGCCTTGTTTCAATTACAATAGCCTTCCCTGCAGTTTACATTATTTACGATGATTCCAAGGCACTTTTCAAAAGGGCACTTTATTACTTTACAAGTAATGTGATTGTCTTATGATAACAAAATAATTCTTCTTCTCCCTTATCTCTTATAACTATAATTAATTTTACATACACACATATATAAGCATACATGCACACAGTATGTACAGACTGTGAGAGGTGCAACATAATCAGATCCACCTGAATTTGTGTCTTTCCACAAGGTCAGACTTGCAATGAGGCATATTCTAACATGAAAGCCACAAGCTTCATAACTATGTTGTAATTTTATTTCCTTGTACAGTTCTAATAGGTCAATCTTATTTTCCTCTAACTATTTAACTAAAGTTTCCTATCTAGAGTAATTTTGTGTATTTTTTGATGCTTATATGTGAGTAATATAGTTTAATATCCTGAAAGATGTATATACTAATTAACTATTACAATACTTATTTATTTATTAAATAAGTATTTATTTATTTTTTAAATAAAATAACCACCAATAAATCATGTCTATTGTAAGGCACTTACTTGTAGGTTGTGTATTTTTTAATGTCTGTGGAATTGTGATTATATCATGCTAGTAGTGAGTCTCTTCTTATTCATGTAGGTTTAGTATCTAATACAACAGCATATAGTATTTGACCACTAGAATACAACTTTATGTATATCAAAGAAAGTAATGTAGTTATATGGATTTTCTTTCCTCTTATTATTAATTCATACAATAGATTAGAAGCCAAGTTAGATCACTGTAATCCTTGGCCTTGTCTAGTTCCTAATGCTACATTTAATTCACAAAAAGTAGGGAACCAATTCTGGCACCTAAACTCTACTAGATCTCATGTGGCTTTCCAGTCTGGGCCTACTTGTTGGGGCCAGTTGCTCCAGTTATAATTTCTAAAATAAACTTGGTAAGTTGTTTCTGAAGACTTGAGGTAACTAAGATGAGTCCACAGATGAGGAGAAAGGTGAATAAAGTGATGGAGGTGATAGAGATCTTGAAGAAACTAAGCCCACATATCGCAGGTGCATTAAAGTTGTCAATCTGAAAACTGTTAGTATAATTTGTAATTTGTCTGCAGGGAGGGGTGTTGTGTGCTTATGTTACTCAGATTTATAGGTCTGCAGTCTCTCTGGTGGCACTATAAGTAATAAAAAGACACCTCCTACTATGATGGCGTGTAACAGGTGAATGTGAAAGGTGATAAGATCAGTGGAGAAGCCATGATGTTATCTTCCGTGAGTAAAATGTTGAATTATTCCAGTGATGACTAGAGGGATGATAAACATAGATTGGTGGCAAGTAAAATCATATGGAATTGAAACATATCTTTAATTTTCTTATGGAGAAGAAAACATTGTAGTACCAGTACTGGAGAAAGAATGTTAACAAATCTACATCTAGTGATAATTTGGAAAAAGATTGGATTGGAAAGTTTGTGTAATTTTAACACTCCTCTACTTCCTGCAGTCCAGTAAATATTTCTGTGTCTGTTGGCCACAATGTCCTGTTGGGATATAATGTTGTCAGTTAGCCTAGTGCTCAATGACACTTTTATGGTATAAAGCCTGTATCATTTTCTTCCTTTATGACCATTAAAAATGGTTAAGGTAAAGGTGAGGTTGCTTTTATTTAGTCTTTCCCTTTCACTTACTAAAACATGCCATTTTAAGACCTTGCTCAAATGTGTTCATTTTGAATAAGGTGTTTTATTCTCTTCTTAGAAGTCGATATATCTCCCTACATATCCTGTTGCTGTGGGACTACAGAGTTAAGTGGATATTCCATTCCATATCCCATTGATTTGCCAGTGCTTGTGTAGTTTTTAGAGTACTTAGAGTGTCCTAACCACTTTCAATATTTTAAGGGGTTCCATATTGAGCTATTTTTTTTAGGCTGAGATAATATATTTGGAGTCTGGGTTGCTATCTGCTATTACTGTCACAATCCAATATATTTAAATATGTCCATATTTCTTACTGAATATTTGCTAGGATAGAGATGCTTTCATGGGCCTATGAAATCTATCTGTAAGCAGAAGATAAAGGTGCTGGGTTTGCATGCATCTGCGGGCTTACTATGTCTGTATTTGTCTAGGTGAGTTTTAGATGGTTTACAATTAGCTGTAGCCTTATTAACTTGGCGAAAAGTCACTTTTGAATTTTGTCTATTGGGAATATGGGTATTCTGTACTTAAATGTGTTTTTCATTTATGTAATGGTAGGATTGTTTGTGGTGTGTAAGCTGCTTCTGGTTTCTGTTTCATGTTAAAGTCATCCATCACCCTGTGGTATTATAGTTATTGCAAGTCCCTGTGGTACCTCAAATTTCTTGTCTTATTTTTCCTGAAATGTAGTAGTGGTAATAAAAGTCTTCAAAATTTTCCTGAATATCTGTGGAGCTTTAATTGAGGTCTGATTTTTGAGTCAATGATTATGCTCCTCTACTTGTAATTAAATTTTCTGGTCTATAAATTATCTTAATGATGTTCCGATACATCTGTCACAAACATATTAATTTTGTTTCACAACTTATTCAGTTTCTCCCAGTAAGATTTGGACCATATATCTTTATTATTAATTGTACAATTATGTTATTTCCATTTCAGTGCCCATTGGGCTATGCCACTTGTGACTGCCCATGATTCTACAAATATGTATCTTTTCTTTCCACGTGCTGACACTGAGGGACTGATGACAGAACAGCTTCAGTCAGCTCTGCATGCTGCATGCAGAGTGATTTGCCCAGTTCCTCTGGACTGTTTGGTCCTGGGTCTGAGGGCTGCTGCTGTCCTCCGGGTCTGGCCTTGGGTCATGGAGGCTGATCCATCTATAACCAGGTTTTAGGCAAGACATTAGACCAGACAGGACCCCATTCTTCTGTACTGGCATGGATTGTCCCTGTCCTTGGAGTACACCCCGGCAAGTCTACTTTAGTCTCGTGACTCTCCTCAGTGAGGAGACCTGGTTGATCCTTAAAGCCAGTGTCTCAACCCTGGATGTAACATGTCCATGGGAGCAGCTCCGGATCAATTGGATACCTGTCAATTCTTCAGACACATGGCATTTCATTATGCTGTTGTTGCTGTCAGTCAGAGACTCAGGCTTTTTAAGGATTTCATATGTAAGCCATATATTTTTTTCAAATGAGCTGAATTTGTTGTTGAAATAGAGGATTTTTAGTTGTCCAAATTCTTACCAGTAGAAAGATTTCTGAGTCTTTAAAAAAAAATTTACCAAAAATATTTTAGAATAAAGGGTCTTTTTTCTGTTTCTCAGGTAGAGTGCATGGCATAATAGTAGCTCACTGTAACCTTGAATTCCTGGGCTCAAAGCCTCAAAAATTTCTACTACCTCAGCCTCCTCAGAAGCTAAGGCTATAGGCACATATTATTTTTGTTGCTTTGTTTTTATTTCTTTTTTGTGCGGATATGGGATCTCACTATGTTTCCCAGGTTGCTCTTGAACTCCTGGCCTCAAGTGATCTGCCTACCTTGGGCCTCCAAAGCTCTGAGATATTGGAATGAACCCTGGCACCCAGTGTAGTATCTGGTTTTATTGTCCACAATGAATACATTTAATATTTCTCATTCATCAAAATTTCCAACTGAAGGTATAATTCTGGAGATAGTTGATGCAAGGTTTGGAATGTGGTAGTGTCTCTAGTTAAATGTTTCAGTTCCTTGTTTGTTCTCATTCCCATGTCGAGTCTTAGAATTTCCTGCTTATCTTACATATTGCTTCAGGATGATGTTGAAGTACATTACATGCTGTCTCCAGTATCTACTAATGTTCCTGCTTCCTGCTTGTCATTTTGTGCCTTTAAGGGTTTTTACCTAATAGTGTGGTCAGGATTTTTTCCTTTTATCATGATTATCCCTAGATTTGTGATTTGTTATTTCATATATTTTAATACACACAGTCCATCTGAGCAATCATAACTATGTTGTTGATTAGGTGTTTTGTTGAGTATGTTTTTCCTGGTCATTGTTTATCATTACAATGTCACCTAAGTATAATATCATTAGTGATGTATATTTTGATTTGTCTACATGTGATGACAAAATGAGGTGAGTTATTACTAAACTATTTAATATCCTTATAGTTGCCATTTAAAATTATATTTTTTCCCTACCGCCAAATAGGTGTATTCCTGGAATTTTCTCTTTACTGGTTTGGTGAAGAACATGTCTAACATGCCTACGGTTATGAAGTATTTGCCATTCAGTTTATAATCTTGTGAAATGACTTCTTTACATCTGCTAACACTCTTGGCATTTTAGAAGATATGTTCTTTAAATTTCTATGGTAGTTAATCTCTAGTTCCCATTTGATTTTAGGATGGGCATACTGGACTATTAGAGTTCTGTGAAATACCAAGTGTAATAATGTATTCCTTGAGGAGTTTCAGAATCTTTGGAGTTATTTCTTTATGCCTCCCTTTAATGGGTCTTGTTTAGTGTATGTAGCCTAGTGTGGTAGGGGTAATGTTATGGGCTTCATTTTATTTTAAGCTAGGAGAAAGAATTAAGTTATTTTAATTTCTTAGTAGGCCACCAAAGTCTAAAAAGTTTCCAGATCAGTTCCATTGCTATAGTGTTTTCTAATTTGAGTGAACAGTGAAAAGTATAAAGTACAGTTTTAGAGTTATAGAGCAGTGTAGAAGCAGAGATTGGGAATCCTTAGGTTAAACTGCCTTCAATGTTTGTGTCAGAGTTTATGTAATTTCTAGAAGGCTTACTTTTATTCATGTGTCTCAAAGAAAAGTATATTTATGTGTACATTTGTCACTTTGTACAGTCATATCTCTGGTTTTTTACCCCCATGTTGGGTATTATATCCTTCACTGGGAGTTTTAGATTTTTGACAAAAAAAAAGAGAAGTTTTAAAAGAAACTAAGATCTTTTTGAGTAAAGTATATAAGTGAGGATGATGTTAAGTAATGTATAGTGACTTTCAAAAAGTCTGTGAAACAACATAGAGTAGAATTCTGAAAAAAAATGTTTTACAAGGATATGATAGTAACAATTTAATCATATCAAATGCCTCACTAATTCAATATTAAGTGATCCAAGACTTAGAAGTTAAAGAATGCAACAGGAACGGTGAATGGTGGGCTCATACCTATGGTGCATAATGCAAGGGTACATGTCAGATCTATTAGTATAGAGCATAAATGTCTTAACACAATAATTAATTAAACAATATGAGGTATATATTAATCAGTATGATATAAGCATTTCTAATTCTATATGAAATTAGCACATTGTACCCCATAAACACACTAATGTATACATGATCTGTTTATGATTTAATAAAAAAAGAATGCAAAAAGATAAAGTTTATAAATTTCTGTTTTCATTCTTGCTATTTTGGATTTGAATGTTCCTGCTATATCCTGTCTCAGTAATTCAGACCCTGCTCAGTGATAGCCCTTCTGGCTCCACCTGCTTGCTAGTCTGGCATCAACAAAGACCTTGTTAGCTTCGAATCTGTTCAACAGGGGTTAAGTTCCACTCTGTCACCCAAAGTTTTCCTTAGGGACCCAGATTTCAAGGTGAAGAAAGATTCTGTCTCTTTTTAGAAAAGGTGGAAGTTTGTTTTGTGAAATGGCTTAATTTCTAATTTAAGTTTTAGTGGAGACTTTGACTTTAGGAATTTTTCTAATCTATAATTATAATGGATTGGTGGTGATAAGCTTGTGCTTGAGGGGATGAGTCAACTGTTATCTCAGTTACGTGATTATAAATGCCAATTGACTTTGGTTTTGGAAATCTGTCTGACTTTTGAGGACAGGTGCCAGACATCCCAATAGTTGTGAGTGGTATAAGATTAGACATAACCAAGTAAACACACAGTTGTATTTTTCAATAAAGTCTGTCTTTTATCAATGCCTATTCAATCCTAAAAGCCATGATCCACATGGAGTTTCCAAAGAGATAATTCTTATTATGACCTGTTCACTCTGTAGTCTCAGCCAAGGGTACACAAGGGACTATAAAAAACTTGTCAACATATAGAGGTGATCAACATAAGGAATTAGGCCTACTATACTGATATATGCATGTGGTGTATGTCCAGTATATGAAAATGAAGTCAACATAAGGAGGTGGTCAGTGTAGGGAGTGGTCAGCTATAGAGATTCTATTGTATTTTACTCTATTTATACATTATAGAAAGGTTCAATCAAGCTAATTAACATATGCATCACCTTATCAAATTCTCATTTCGTGTATGCTGAGAATGTTAAAAATCTATTACTTTAGCAATAGTGAAACTTTTAACTTAGTAAAGAAATGAAATTACCTCACTTAGTATACCTTTCATAGACTACTTCTAAAAATTAATTAAAATCTACCTTCAACTTAAATTATATACAAAATAAATTTTAGATGGATCAAAGACTGTTTTTAAAAGCAGCATATTGTTTAGAATTTAAGAGCATAGTTTGATGGAAGTGTTTCGGAATGTGTGTGAAAACCCCACACTGTACCCTAGAAGTGCATTAATGTACATAGGTACCATTCAATTTAAAAAAAAAGAATTTAAGAGCACAATTTCATGACCTCAGAAAGGGTAAGAATTCTTAAGAAGCATCTAGAAAGCCTTTTCCCTGTAAGATAAAATATATTCTAACATAGTTGTCTTGGTGCTTATAGCTCAGCAGCTAGGACACCAGCCACATATACCTAAGCTGGCAGGTTCAAACCCAGTCTGAGCCTGCTAAACAACAATGACAACTACAACAACAAAAAAAAATAGCCAGGAGTTGTGGTGGGTGCCTGCAGTCCCAGCTACTTGGGAGGCTGAGGCAAGAGAACTGCTTAAGCCCAAGAGTTTGAGGTTGCTGTGAGCTATGGTACCACACAACCCTACTGAGGGAAAAATAATGAAACTCTGTCTCAAAAAAAAAAAAAGATATTCTAACAGTTGATGTGAGCAGAGACTAAGGAACTTGACATAGTTAAGCTTGTGTTCTTCTATTCCTTTTCTACAAGGTTTTAATTCAGATTCACAACTGGACTGTGGGAGTGGTAATTAGTAGCTGTCTCTTCAGAGGTTGTGAGGATCAAATTAACTCGTAGTACACACAAGCACCATAGACTAATATGTCTATAGTAAACCCTAAGTCAATATTTGCTAATACTGGCAGCTTTGTCTAATTGATTACAAGATTTATCATTTGATTGATTGTACATGCATATTTTAGGTACAATGAAAACATAGAAACACTGTCAATCTATGACACAAATACCTCTTATCACTTAAAAATTTTACCTCATAATTATATATATGGAAGATAACTCCTTAGAACTTGTATAAATGTGAATGCTGTTGTTGTTTATTTGGGAGGGAATCTTCATCTGTCACCCAGGCTGCAGTGCAGTGGTTTGATTGATCCCCAACTCCTAGTCTCAAGTGATCCTCCCACTCATCTTCCCAAGTTACTGTGATTATAGGAGTGAAAATTTTAATACATCAGTCCTATGATTACATGGAAAATAATGACAAAATATATGAACTCAGGTGTTTTAAAATTTATCTCATGAAAACCATGCTATTCTGAATCATTTTTCAACTCATCTTGCCTATGATTTTTTTTTCTAGATTGATACCATCTCTGCTAATTAGAAGCTTTCTTGTTGCCACATTTATTCTGAGTGTGTTAGAAGACTTTCTGTTATTTTCCTAACTTACCTACATCCCTTCTCAATGTTTGGTTGTTGGCAATATCACCAGAATATGACAATGAGAAATTTTTACACCAACTTTAAGTGTGTGCATGTGAAGATAATTGCCCTGAAGCCAGAAAAAGCAGCAAGATGGAGTCTGCGAAGCTAAGCTGAAGCAGTGCAGGGGACCTCATCTGATCAGCTTTCACCACACACCCACACTTTCTATGGTTATGAGAATGTTTACCTCAGGAGTTTGAGCAAGTAATCACACATAGACAGTAGATGTTATGATATTAGTAGAGTAAAAGTTATTTTAATGATATGATGATTTCATTAATGATTCTTTCAGATATTTTGTTAAGTGAAAATTACCTTTCTGTTATACATTTTACATCGTCACAGTGAAAACTACTTTGATGCTACTTTCTATCCTATCAGATAAAGTTAAAATTTTCTAGGGTTGTTTCCTTGTATTCCCATTATAAAAACTGTTAAAATTGTACTTGAGACAGAACAAATGTCAGAGACTACTCTCACTATTCTCCAAAATTGCTGGCCTTCTAAATATAAAGCTTGTTTGGACCTAATACCCTATCTCTGCATATTGGCTGACAGTGACAGGTGGCCAGATCCTCTTTGGTAACATTTCTGGCAACTATGAAGGGACCCCAAGATTTCCCCAGTAAATGCCATTCCAGAGGAGTCTAGCTGTCCCCCCACTAGGTGGGCCTGTGAGTGCAGTGCTCAGATGCTCTTAGCAGTGCTACTAGGAGGTTTCTTCTGGGAGTATTTGGGCTCTGCTTTCATGTACCCACTATCACCATTACTAAGTTCCACTTGCTTTATTCTGGATGCACACTGAGAATTTTAGTCCTCATTAGTTATGATTTTATTCTCAAGAAATCTGCTGTTTCTGTGTCTGGTCTTTATTATGGGAGCTCAAACTCCTCTCCCTAAAACAGCCGTTTGGGATATATTCTATCTGATGGTCTTAGCATGGGTACTCATCACTGATTAAGAAGGAAATTAAGTTTTATTGTAACACAGACTCTGGAGGAAAAAAAGTTGATAAATGTGTCCTTGAATTGTTATAATAATGTTACATTGTTCAAAATACCAAGGTTTGGTAAAACACTTAGATTTGTGGGGGGGGGGGTTGTTTAAAACTATATTTTAATCATTGGTTTGTGTTACAAATCTAATTTATAGGGTATACGAATGACTAACAGAAAAATAACTTAAATGATAACTAAAACCTAGGTAAACTGCTAAGATAAATACAGTAGGTAATTAAAAGATTAATATTTGAATAAAAATATATGTTTAAAAGCCAACAACAAAAATTCTGCTCTGCCTGTATGAATATGTGTTATTCTTATGATAGTCCACTACTAAAATATGCAAAATATCTATAATTGTATTGCTTTAAAAAGAAAAGTAAGCACTTAAACCAAATATTTTATCAGGAAGGCAGAAAAAAACTCAAATTCCTTTTCAATCACATGACTTGGGTAATCTTTGATAAATAAAACTAGTTTTAAAACTGCTACTAAAAAGTTTAGATTTCTAAAGGTTATGAAACTGCCATTTCTGTAATATTTCTTAACTTTGCTAAATTTGTGAACATATGTTCTCACTTTTGAGAGTCTGAATTCTGAGGTCAGACAAGTGGCTGAGATGAGGCTTACAAATTTGCTCTCCTTGGCTTAGATCATCATCTATAAAGCACAGTCTGGTCCACATGGCCCCTTCTTCGCTGCTCCAGTTTTGGCTCATGACTATTCCAGGGGAAACTGAATCCTCCTGTTAATCTTTTTTTTTTTTCTTTTTGTCTTTGCACCTGGTGAATAAATGAAGGAAACAGACCAGGAGCAGTGTCTCACTGCTGTAATCTTAGCACTGGGAGGCCATGACAGGTGGATTGCCTCAACTAAGGAGTCTGAGATTGGCCTGAGCAAGAGTGAAACCCTGTCTCTAATTAAAATAGAAAAAATTACCCAAGTTTTGTGGTAGCTACCTATAATAGTCCCTGATACTCAGAAGGCTCAGGCAAGAGGATCTCCTGAGCCCAAGGGATTGGCGTTGCTGCAAGAAATGATGATGGTATGGCATTCTACTCAGGGCAATGGAGTGAGAGGCCCCTCCAAAAAATTATAATTTATCCATTCATTTATTAAGGAGACAGATAGGCCCTATCCTTTGCAGCCGTTTTTAATGCTGGGTGGCCATTTGAAGCTTAGGAAAATGAGAAAAGACATCAGGGATAGTGCCAATGCTGTGGTTTCAAACCATTTTTGAATAACTTAAAATATTAAAGTCATGTTATATTAAGTTAAAAAGATAATCATAAAATTATCTACTTTATTTATAAGATATATTACTTTGGCTGTTTATGATTATTTGAAAAAACTGACTCTTTTCTCTGCTAAAAAATAAGATTTTTGCCTTTCAAAATCTTCCAATATCTTATTCAATAAGCGAATGACTAACGTTTTAATAAACTATAATTCTGTTTTACGAAAAATATTTTCAGTGAGAAAGGTTAAGCCAAAGAGAAAATGTTATTGTATAAGAAATAATCTTGTAAACTTTTTTCCTGCCTGAAATAAAATGACTGGTCATTTAAGCAAAGGGAAAGTAAAGACAAAAGAGGAAGTTTTTATGTTTGTATCTTATCTGTAGAGATTGGATAAAACTTATGAAATGGAATGTATAAAAGAATTTACATGAGATCCACATGACTATAATTTATGAAATTTGGTTAAAACAGCAACATTTTCTAAAAATATTAATCCATTCTTGATAGATAAAATTGCATGACCTGTTTTTCTTTTTTCTTTCTTTCATTTTTTTTTCTTTTTTGAGACAGAGTCTCAAGCTGTCATCCTGGATAGTCATAGCTCACAGCAACCTCCAACTTGGTCTCAAATGATCCTCTTACCTCAGTTTTTCTATTTTTAGTAAAGATAGTGTTCCACTTTTGCTCAGACTGGTCTTGAACTCATGAGCTCAAGCAATCCACCTGTCTCAGTCTCCCATAGTGCTAAGATTACAGGTGTGAGCATGATCTCTTTTTCTTTAATAAAAATTTCACTACAGGATTTTTATTTTAACATTTTCAGTAACTGGCTTGACAGAAGAAAAGGTTTTATTATGCTTTATCAAGATAATCCCTGTGTTGCATTTATTAGGATTTTAGCTAAAAAGAAAAAGCTAAACTTTAAAAGGGTTAAGGTTTACATCCATATAACCTCTTCTATTGCCTTTAAAATTTTTGACTTGTGATCCTTAAGCCTTTCTTATTTAAAAAACTTCCAAAATCAAAATTTTAAATTTGATCTTGGGCTACTAGTGATCCCAGTAGTAGTGTAAACAGACAAAGGCAGAGGCTGTCCGTCTTGGCTCTGTGAAAGAGCAAATTAGTTTTTAAACATTAGGACCTCATAAAGTCTAAAAAAGACATATTAAACTTACTTGGTAAGTTAAAACTGTATAAGAAACATTGTTGAATATAAAATGGCATTCATTTGGGTTTTACAATATATATATACACACACACATATATATATGTGTCATTTAAATATATTCCAACATTGAAAAATATTGATATGTCTATGTTATCAGTAATAATTATGGTTATTATGTTAAATTATTGCCACATCACAAAAGAACAACCTTTGTTGTCAACCACCTTTGTCAAATGTCTGAACCATGACTATTCTAAATCCTTTGTCTTCCACAGACAGTTATTTTATTTTGACTCATCCCAGAAAGTTTTTTTTTTTTTTTTTAATTTGACTAAGTCCAAGATTTGTCTTTCAAGGAAAATACTGGATAGGCTGACAGGTTCTCTCAATAGAAAGTTCTGATAGCTTTAGAGATTGTATACCATGGAACTAAAAACAAACTTCGAGGACTTTAATTAGAAAATTAACATGTTGACTTTCCTTCCAAGAGCAGAAGGAGCCAGGGTGCTAACCACCCTGTCTAACTCTAGGCAACACTGCAGTGTTTCCTTCCTGCCCACTGTCACCCCAGGTGTGTGCACCCCTGGCCACTTCCCCAACTAAACAAGAGCTAACTTTCTCACATGCTCACCTACTGTCCTCACTCTCCTTCTCAGAGAATCTCGGGAACTCTGTAGCACCAGCTCTGTGTGATAGCCCGGTGTGCCAGCTCTCAGCACATCCAACTCTGACACACCTGCCATCCCTCCTCTGATGGAGCAAGCGCCTGGGAGCTGGGGACAAAGAGGTAAATAAGACCAGGAAAGCTGGAGGGAAGGGGAGGGGCAAGATGGCCAACAGGCGCCAGCCTCTGACAAAAGCTCCTGTCCAGAGAGAAGAATAATGTCTGGAAAATACCCAATAAAGTCGAAGATTGGGAGCCCAGGTGAGAGAGAAGAGTGATATCTGAGGCTAGTTGAAACTCCAAGAGAGCAATTTACAAGTACATAATACATACCAAAGGAAAAGTGTCCGTTCCCTCCCACAAGAAAGTTGTGGTTTTCTCTTTGTATTCTCTTCTGCTGCTCCTGTAAGTTTTCTACAGGTGAGCAGTGAACTGAGGACCTATTATCTCACCCCTCATGTGAGAACCACGGGGGGGGGGTCTACTACCCTAGAAGGACCCTGCTGAGATTCTAAACACTCTCTTGCCTGGCAGAAAAAATGAACAAGTGTTTTCACTGCCATTTTGAATTTTCAGTCCACCCTTCCCCCCTTGCCTACAGAGACAGTGAGGGGGACACAAGAGCAGCATCCCCAAGAGCCCAGTCCTGGTACTGCAGCCATACACCTGCTAGACCTGTGTGCATTCCCTGGGCAGCAGTGGAGGAGTCTCCCATTCCAGGCACCCATGTGGGAGGCCCCAGACCTGCTTGCTAGAGTTGCATGCCGCCCACGGGTGGCGGGCAGCAGCAAAGGAGTCCTCTACTCTGGGCGGGCCCAGAACTGCTTTCTAGAGCTGTGAGCACCCTGTGGAGGGCCATAGAGGAGTCCCTGGCTCTAGGCATGCCCAGAACAGCTTGCTAGAGCCACGCATGCCCCGAAAGCAGTGGCTGAGTAGTCCCCAGCTCCAGGCGTGCCCAGAACTGCTTGCTAGTGCTGCGTGTGTCCTGTGGGTGGTGGCAGAGGAGTTCCCTACTCCAGGCTCCCACGCTGGGTGGGTCCAGATCTGCTTGCTAGAGCTGTGTGTGTCCTATAGGCGGTGGTGGAGGAGTTCCCTGCTCTAGGTACCTGTGCCGGGTGGGCTCAGAACTGCTAGCTAGACCTATGCATGATCCATGGGTAGTGGAGGAGTCCCCCACTCTAGATGGGCCCAGAACTGTTTGCTAGAGCTGTGTGCATCTAGTGGGTGGTGGCAGAGGAGTGACCTACTCTTGGCGGGCCCAGTACTGCTTACTAGAGCCACATGTGCCCTGTGGGAGTCAGCAAAGGAGTCCCCCCACTCTGGGTGGGCCCAGAACTGCTTGCGAGTGCTGCACGTGTCCTGTGGGCAGTGGCAGAGGAATTCCCCACTCCAGGCACCCACATCAGGTGGGCCCAGATTGCGAGAGCTGTATGCTCCCGGCATCCTTGGCCAGCCACCCGAAAACTACAAGAGGACAGTCAACGGAGAGGGAACCATACTAGAATAGCGGTACCCAGAGGTGAAGAGCAGCAGCCATAGCAGTGGGAACAAAAAGGCTCACACCCCTGAGGCTCATTCAGAAAGACACACTCTGCCTCTCAGGGCAACCAGAGGAAGCCGGCATCTTCTCCAGTGGTAGCCACTGACTGAACAATTTTGGAATCGTCTCCACGTGGTGTAAATTCAGCATGGGGTGGAATCAGTGGAAAGACTCTGGTAATTTCAATAACCAGAGTAGATCCACTCCCCCAAGGAAGGATGGGGCAGATGCAATTGAAGATCCCATCCATAAACAGATGGCTGAGATGTCAGAAATTGAGTTCAGAATTTGGATAGCAAATAAGATTAACAGAATGGAAGAAAAGAGGGAATTAGAATTTCAAGAAATTATTCAAAAGATGTCTCAAGAATTGAAAGATTTCAAAGATAAAATGACCAAAGATTTTGAAAAACTGAGGCAAGGGGTTGCAGCCCTAAAAGATCTGAAAAATACAGTAGAATTACTCAGTAACAGAATGGAGCAGGCCGAAGAAAGGGTATCTGACATTGAAGACAAAGCTTCTGAACATGTCCAAGCACACAAGGATGAAGGTAAATGGAGAGCAAAAATGGATCACTCTCTCAGAAAGCTCTGGGATAATTCAAAGAAAACTAATTTTCATCTTATAGGAATCCCTGAAGGTGATGAAGTGGCTTCACAAAGCAGAAAGGCTCTACTTCATGAAATTATAAAAGAGAACTTTCCAGACATGCCAAGAGGTTCTGAAATGCAGCTAGCAGACAGTTTTAAAACCCCAGCATGACTCAACCCAAACAAGAAATCCCCCAGGCACATCATAATTAACTTTACTAAAGTTAATATGAAAGAGAAAATTCTGAAAGCAGCTAGACGTAAGAAAACCATAATCTACAAGGGGAAGAATATTAGAATGACTGCAGATCTTTCTGCTGAATAATTTCAGGCTAGAATAGGGTGGTCATCGACTTTTAATCTCCTAAAACAAAATAACTTTCAATGCAGGATCCTGTATCCAGCTAAACTGAGTTTCATTTATGATGGAGAAATTAAATACTTTAATGACATTCACACGTTGAAGAAATTTGCTATAACTAAACCAGCCCTCTAGGATATTCTCAGACCTATCCTCCATAATGACCAGTGCAATCCTCTACCATATAAGTAAACTCACACATCAGATTTTGATCAAGTTCCTACTTCCACAGTGGCAAAAGGATTGAAGATGTCCACTGGACTTTTGAAAAACTCAATACCCAAAATTATACGAGGCTTATCAATATTCTCAATCAATGTGAATGGCTTAAATTGCCCTCTAAAGAGGCACAGGCTGGCTTACTGGATACAAAAACTCAGGCCAGATATCTCCTGCATACAAGAATCCTATCTTACCCTAAAAGACAAATATGGACTCAGGGTGAAGGCATGGTCATCTATATTCCAGGCAAATGGAAAGCAGAAAAAAGCAGGTGTTGAAATTTTATTCACAGATACAATAGGCTTTAAACCAATAAAAGTAATCAAGGATAAAGATGGATAGTTTATATTTCTTAAGGGTAATACTCAATACGATGAGATTTCCATCATCAATATTTATTCACACAAACAGAATGCACCTCAATTTATAAGAGATACTGTAATAGACATGAGCAACATGATTTCTCCCAGCTCCATCATAGTCAGAGATTTTAATACTCTTTTGGCAGTGGTGGATAGATCCTCCAACAAGAAGCTTAGCAAAGAAATTTTAGATTTAAAATTAACCATTCAGCATTTGGATTTCACAGACATCTACAGAACATTTCATCCTAACAAAACAGAATACACATTTTTCTCATTGGCCCACAGAACATACTCCAAAATTGATCATATTTTAGGTCATAAGTCTAACCTCAGCAAATTTAAAAGAATAGAAATTATTCCTTGCATATTCTCAGACCATCATGGAATAAAAGTTGAACTCAGTAACAACAGGAATCTGCAGACTCATACAAAAACATGGAAGCTAAATAACCTTATGCTGAATGATAGGTAGGTCAGAGATGAGATCAAGAAGGAAATTACCAAATTTCTGGAACAAAACTATGATGAAGATTCAAGTTACCAGAACCTCTGGGATACTGAAAATGCAGTCCTAAGAGGGAAATTTATAGCACTGCAAGCCTTCCTCAAGAAAACAGAAAGAGAGGAAGTCAACAAATTAATGGGATATCTCAAGCAACTGGAAAAGGAAGAACACTCCATTATGAAACCTAGCAGAAGAAAAGAAATAACAAAAATTAGAGCAGAATTAAGTGAAATTGAAAACGAAAGGATTATACAACAGATCAATAAATGAAAAAGTTCACTACACTGTATCCCATGTTTGCATTAATGTATACAGCTATCATTTAATTTAAAAAAATAGAAAAAAAAATGAAAAAGTTGGGTTTTGATAAGGTCAATAAGATAGATAAATGTTTGGCCAACCTAACCAAAAAATAAAGAGTAAAATCACTAATTTCATCAATCAGAAATGGTAAAGATGAAATAACAACAGACCCTTTAGAAATTCAAAAAATCCTTAATGAATATTCCAAGAAACTTTATTCTCAGAAATATGAAAATCTGAAGGAAATCGACCAATACATGGAAGCATGCCACCTTCCAAGACTTAGCCAGAAGGAACTGGAAATGTTGAACAGGCCTATATCAAGTTCTGAAATAGCATCAACTATACAAAATGTCCCTAAAAAGAAAAGCCCAGGACTAGATGGCTTCGTGTCAGAATTCTACCAAACCTTTAAAGAGGAACTAGTACCTATACTACTTAACCTTTTCCAAAATATAGAAAAAGATGGAGTACTACCCAACATATTCTATGAAGTAAACATCACCTTGATACCCAAAGCAGGAAAAGACCCAACAAAGTAAGAAAATTATAGACCAGTATCACTAATGAATATTGATGAGAAAATATTCAACAAGATCCTAACAAACAAAATTCATCAATACATCAAACAAATTATACACCACGACCAAGAGGGTTTTATCCTAGGATCTCAAGGCTGGTTCAACATATGTAAATCTATAAATATAATTCATCACATCAACAAATTAAAAAACAAAGACCATATGATTCTCTCAATTGATGCAGAAAAAGATTTTGATAATATCCAGCATCCTTTAATGATCAGAACACTTAAGAAAATTGGCATAGAAGGGACATTTCTCAAATTGATAGAGGCCACCCACAGCAAACCCACAGCCAGTATCATACAGAATGTAGTTAAATCGAAATCATTTCCACTCAGATCAGGAACCAGGCAAGGTTGCCCATTGTCTCTAGTGCTCTTTAGCATTGTAATAGAAGTTTTAGCCATCGCAATTAGGGAAGAAGAGGCAATCAAGGATATCCATATAGGATCAGAAGGGATTAAACTTTCACTCTTTGCAGATGACATGATTGTATGCCTGGAAAATGCCAGGGATTTTACTACAAAACTCTTAGAAGTGATCAAGGAATATAGCAGCATCTCCAGTTACAAAATCAACACTCATAAATTGGTAGCCTTTATATTTATCAACAACAGTCAAGATGAAAAAATAGTCAAGATGTCTATTCCATTTACAGTAGTGCTAGAAAAGATGAAATATCTGGGAGTTTACCTAACCAAGGACATGGAAGACCTTTATAAAGAGAACTATGAAACTCTAAGAAAAGAAATAGCTGAAAATGTTAACAAATGGAAAAACATACCATGCTCATGGCTGGGAAGAATTAACATTGTTAAAGTGTCCATACTACCCAAAGCAATATATAATTTTAATGCAATCTCTATTAATATTCCATTGTCATACTTTAAAGATCTTGAAAACATAATACTTTGTTTTATATGGAATCATAAAAAACCTCAAATAGCCAAGACATTACTCAGAAATAAAATCAAAGCAAGAGGAATCACGCTACCAGACATGAGACTATACTATAAATCCATAGTGATGAAAACAGCATGGTATTGGCACAAAAACAGAGAGGTAGATATGTGTATCAGAATATAGAACCGAGAGATGAAAACCAGCTACTTACCATTATATGATCTTTGACAAGCCAATTTAAAACATTGAGTGGGGAAAAGATTCCCTATTTAACAAATGGTGCTGGGCGAACTGGCTGTCGACCTGCAGAAGACTGAAACTGGATCCACACCTTTCACCACTAACTCAGATTGACTCTCACTGGATTACAGATTTAAACTTAAGACATGAAACTATAAAAATACTAGAAGAAAGTGTAAGGAAAACACTTGAAGAAATCAGCCTGGGCAAAAATTTTATGAAGAAGATCCCCTGGGCAGTTGAAACAACATCAAAAATACACTACTGGGACCTGATCAAATTAAAAAGCTTCTGCACACCCAAAAGCACAGTAAGTAAAGCAAGAAGATAGGGAGAAGATATTTTCTGGTTATGTCTCCCACAAAAGTTTAATAACCAGAAGCCACAGAGAACTCAAATGTATTAGCAAGAAGAGAACAAGTGATCCCCTCTCACGGTGTGCAAAAGACTTGAAGAGAAACTTCTCTGAAGAAGACAGGTGCATGGCCTACAGATATATGAAAGGATCTCTGAAAATGAAGGCAAAGCTTTTGAATAATCCCAAGCTCTCAAAGAGTCAGAGAAATGAAAAGTTAAAACAGATCATTCCCTGAGAGAGATGTGCAATCATTCCATGAGATCAAACATCCAACTTATGGGAATTCCTAAAGGATAAAAGTATGGTCTTCTCCAGGCACAAATGCTCCAGTCCATGATATTATTATGGAAGAGAATTTACCAAGCATTGCATGAGATACAGAAATTCAGACAGTAGATAGTTTCATAACCCTAGGAAAATTCAATCCAAAGAAAGAATTTCCTAGACACATCATAATTGACTTTGCAAAGTTAATGTGAAGGAGAAAATTCTGCAAGCAGCCAGATGTTAGGTAAAGATTAGCTACAAAGGGTGAAATATAAGAATGACTGCAAATCTTTCAGCTGAAACTTTTCAAAACAGAAAGGATGGTCATTAACCTTCAATCTCCTAAAACAAAATGATTTTAAGCCCAGGATCCTGTATCCAGCAAAAGTTAGCTTCATTTGAGATGGAGAAATCAAATACTTTGCTGTTATAAACATGTTGAGGAAATTTGCCATAACTAAATGAGCTCTCCAGGAAATACTCAAACCCATTTTCCATAATGACCAGCAAAATATGACCAAAGTAACTCACCTAGAATTGATCAAATAAGACCTAACCTCCTCAAGGATAAGAGAATTAAAAATATCCACTGGACTTTTGAAAACCAGGACAGACAAAACACTACCATGCTTATCAATTCTCTTAATTAATGTGAATGGCTTGAATTGTCCTCTAAGGAGGCATAGGTTAGCCAACTGGATACAAAAACTTAGGAAAGGTATTTGTTGCCTACAAGAGATTTATTATCTTACCTCAAAATATAAAAAAAGATGCAGGGTGAAGGGATGGTCATCTATAATACAGGCAAATGGAAATCTGAAAAAAGTAGGGGTTGCAATTTTATTTGCAGATAAAATAGGATTTAAACCAACAATTGTAAGGAAAGACAGGAATGGGCACTAAATATTTATCAATGGAAATACTCAACATGAAGAGATTTCAATAATTAACATTTATGCTCCCTCCCTAAATTCTCCTCAATTTATAAATAAAGCCCTAATGGAGGGTGGTGCCTGTGGCTCAAAGGAGTGGGGCACCAGCCCCATATGCCAGAAGTGGCAGGTTCAAATCCAGCCCAGGCCAAAAATCCGCAAAAAAAAAAAAAAAACCTAATGGATATGAACAATATAATCCCTTCTTACACTATAACAGTTGGAGATTTTAACACCCCTTTGGCAGTTTTGGATAGAACCTCCAAGAAAAAATGGACTTAACAGACATCTACCGAACATTGAATCCTAATAAAACTAAACACACATTCTTCTCATCAGCCCATGAACCATCATCCAAAATTGATCACATCCTAAGACATAAGTCTAACCTCATCAAATTTAAAAGAATAGAAATTATTCCCGTATCTTCTCAGACCATCATGAAATAAAAGTTGAACTCAACAGCAACAGAAATCTTCATACTCAAACAAAGTCATGGAAATTAAATAACCTTAAGCTGAATAATAGCTGGATCAAAGACAAGAATAAGAAGGAAATCATCAAAATTCTGAAACAAAATGATAACAAAGACACAAATCATTAAAACCTGTGGGACAACTCAAAGGCAGTCCTAAGAGGGAAATTTATAGCATTAGAAGTCTTCATCCAGAAAATAGAAAGAGGAAGTCAAAAACCTAATGAGAAATCTCAAGCAACTGGAGAAGGAAAAATACTCCAACCCCAAACCCAGCAAAAGAAAGGAAATAACCAAAATTAGAGCAGAAATAAATGAAATTGAAAATAATGAATCATTCAGAAGATCAACAAAACAAACAGTTGGTTCTCTGAAAAGATTAATAAAATTTTTTTTTTCCACTGATAAATTTTATCCCCATTCATCTCTTTTTTTTTT
>NW_003852633.1:939609-946499 GCF_000181295.1 Otolemur garnettii
AGCTCGCCTCAGGAAGGTTGAAGTGCACTCTTCAATCTTCTCTCTTGTCTCTGCTCCAAACCATCAGCTACTTTGCTAAGGTTCTGTCCTTTCAGCCTCCTTCTGGACGGGAGCTTCTGTAAAAAGCTGGCTGCAGTTCGCCATCTTGGCTCCGCCCCAAGATTAATAAAATTGATAAACATTTGGGCAACCTAACCAGAAACAGAAAAGTAAAATCTCTAATAACATCAATCAGAAACTATAAAAGAAAAATAAAAACACATGCCACAGAAATTCAAACAATCCTCAATGATTACTACAAAATATTCTCTGAAATATGAAAATCTGGAGGAAATAGACCAATATTTGGAAGTACGCTACCTTCCTAGCCTCAGTCAGAAAGAATTAGAAATTTTGAATAGACCTATATTAAACACTGAAATAGTATCAACTATACAAAATCTCCCAGAAAAGAAAAGTCTGGGACTAACCTTCAGTATCTTCATTGAAGTTTTGGTAGAATTCTATTGTGGAGCCACTATATTACATAACCTTTTCCAAAACATAGAAACAAATATCACCATGATCCTTAAACCAGGAAAGGATCCAAAAGAGAAAAAACTATAGACCAAAATCACTAATGAATATCAATGCAAAAGTATTCAATAAGATTCTATGAACCAGAAATCAGTGATACATCAGAAAAATTATACACCATGATCAGGTTGGTTTTATCCAATGGTAACAAGCCTGGTTCAACATAGACAAATCTATAAATAATATATGCTACATAAATAAAATTTTAAAAGACTATATGATTCTCTCATTTGATCCAGAAAAATCTTTTGATAATATCCATCATCCTTTTATAATTAGAATACTTAATAGGCTTAGATGGGACATTTCTTAAATTGATAGAGGCAATCTACAGCAAACCCACAGCCAGTATCATATTGAAAGAAGTAAAATTGGGCTCAGCAACCATAGCACAGTGGTTACAATGCAGGCCACATACACTGAGGGTGGCAGGTTCAAACCTGGTCTGGGCCATCTACACAATAATGACAACTGTAACAAAAAATAGCCAGGTATTGTGGTGGGCACCTGTAGACCCAGCTACTTGGGAAGTTGAGGTGAGAGAATTACTTAAGCCCAAGAGTTTGAGGTTGCTGTTTGCTGTGGCACCACAGCACTCTACTAAGTGTGACATAGAGAGACTCTGTCTCTAAAAAAATAAAGAAAGCAAGGAAGAAAGGAAGGAAGGAAGGAAGAAAGGAAGGAAGGAGGGGAGGAAGGAAGGATGGAAGGAAGGAAGGAAAGAAAGGAGGGAGGGAGGGAAGGAGAGGGAAAGGAAGGAAGGAAGCAGAGAGAGAGAGAGAGAAAGACAGATTTATTTAAAACATTTCCTCTGAGATCTGGAACTAGACAAGGATGCCCATTGTCACCAGTGCTATTGAACATAGTAATGGAAATCCTGGCCATTGTAATCAGGCAAGAGAAGAAGACCAAGGGTATTCAGATGGGGTCAGAGGAAGTCAAACTCTCACTCTTTGCAAATGACATGATTTCATACATGGAAAACTCTAGGGACTCAACTACAAAGCTCTTAGAAGTGATCAAGTATTATAGCAGTGTCTCAGGATACAAAACCAATACTTAAAAATCAGTAGCTTTTTTATATATCAACAATAGTCAAGCTGAAAATATAGTAAAGAACTCTATTCTCTTTACAGTAGTGCAAAAGAAGATAAAATACATGGTAATTTTTCTAACACAAGGATTTGAAAGATGTCTATAATGAGAACTATGAAGCCCTGAGAAAAGAAATAGCTGCAGATGGTAAACAGTGGAAAAATATACCATGATTATAGCTGAGATGAATCAACATTGTTAAAATATCGATACTACTGAAAGCAATGTACGGATTAATCTCTATTAAAGCACAAATGTGCTAAAAACATGATAAAGATAGTACTAAAAAAACATGATAAGATAGTACTTTATTTTATATGGAATCAGAAAAAATCTAGAGTAGCCAATACATTATTTTGAAATAAAAACAAAGCAGGAGACATTACATTACCAGACTTCAGATTCTACTATAAATCTGTAGTGATCAAAAAAGCATGGTACTGGCACAAAAATGGAGATGTAGATATATGGAACAGAATAGATACCCTAAAGATTAATCCAAGTACATATCATCATTTGGTCTTTGAGAATCCTAAAAAAAAAAAAAAATACATTGGAGTAAAGATTCTCTATTTAACAAATGGTGCTGGGAGAACTGGCTAGGCACCTGTAGAAGACTGAAACTGGACCCCCCCACCTTTTACCATTAACAAAAATTGATTCTCACTGGATAAAAGATTTAAACTTAAGACAATAAAAATATTAGAAGAGAGTCCAGGAAAAATGTTTAAAGATATTGACCTGGGAAAATATTTTATGAGGGAGACACCCCTGGCAATTAAAGCAACACCAAAACTATATTTCTGGCATCTAACCAAGCTAAAAGATTCTTCACAGCTAAGGGCACTGTGAGTAAACAAACAGACAGTCTTCAGAATGGGAAAAGATTTTTGCAGGTTATGTTTCCAGCAAAGATCTAATAACTGGAATCCAGAGAGAACTCAAGCCACTCAATGAGAAAAGAACAAACAACCCCATTTCTTTATGGACAAGAGTCTTGAAAGCAAAATTCTTTGAAGATGACAGATGAATGGCCAATGAAAAACTGCTCATCATCTTTAATCATCAGAGAAATGAAAATCAAAACCACTTTGAGACATCACCTAACTCCAGTAAGAATAGTCCACGCCACAAAATCCCCAAACTGCAGATGTTGGCCTGGATGTGAACAGAAACTAACACTTCTACACTGCTGGTGGGACTGCAAACTAATTATAGCCTTTTGGGAAAGAAGCATGAAGAATTCTCAACAAACTAAAAGTCGACTTACCATTTGATCCTGTGATAGAATTACTAAGTATCTATGCAGATGAACAAAAATCATTTTATAGAAAAGATATTTGCACCAAAATATTTATTGTAGCCCAATTCACAATAGCCAAGTTGTGGAAGTTGCCTAAGTGCTCCTTCAACCCTTGAATGGATTAACAAATTGTGGTATCTCTATATCAAGGAATACTATGCAGCCATGAAAATGATAGAGACTTTACATGTTTTATGTTTACATGGATGGAGCTGGAACATATTCTTCTTTGTAAAGTATCCCAAGAATGGAAGAAAAAGTATCCAATGTACTCAATACTATTATGAATCCAATATATAAACACTTACACATTCATACAAATGATAAAACACAAATATAGTCCAGAAAGAAAGAGGGGAGAGAGGAAAGAGGAGAGAAGGGAGAAGGAAGGGGAGAGAGGAGAGTGAGTGGAAAGAGGGAATTTGGTGGGGATCTCACCTAATGTATGCAATTCAAGGGTACATTTGAAAACAGCTAAGAGGGCTCAGCACTCATAGAACAGTGGTTATGGTACCAGCCACATACAACCAGGGTGGCAGGTTCAAACCTGGCCTGGGCTAGCTAAAAACCAGTTACAACTGCAACAAAAAATAGCCGGGTGTTGTGGTGGGCACCTGTAGTCTCAGCTACCTGGGAGGCTGAAGCAAGATAATTGCTTGAGCCCAAGAGTTTGAGGTTGCTGTGAGCTGTGGCATCATTGCACTCTATCAAGAGCGACATAGTGAGACTCTGTCTCAACAACAACAACAACAACAATGCTAAGAGTATATAATAAATGTCTTACCACAACAATTAAGTGAAGTGATGGTTATGTTAATTGTACCCCATAATAAATACAGATATGATTTAATAATAATTAAGTTGAAAATATTTTTTATATTAAGTAATGATATTTTGGGGTAAAAATTCCTTAGCTCTTTCACCGATAATACCCTCAAATGAGGAAATGTCTTTGAAACAGCGTAAGAAGCAGAAGCTGGAAGAATCTGGAAGAACAGGCTAGGAACATGCTAAAGGGCTTAAGACAAAAAATTATTAGAAAAGTTTTGTGACTTCATAGCAATTGGTGACATGGCTGTGACCAATATGGTAGCAGGAATGTTACTTAAAAAAAAAAAAAAAAACTCTAAAATATTTTTAAAGAATTATTTATTTATTTATTATTTTTGTTGTTGTTGTTGTTGTTTTTGAGTAAAGTATATGTGACCATGACCTAGGATACTGTTAGTTTTACTCTGGTAGGATGTCTGGACATTCATTAGCCAAAGTATAGAACTCTACTTGCTCAATAGTTCTGTTAAAATAATTCTTTCAGGTTATGGGAAATTTCTAGCAGATAACCCTCTGATATTCTACAACACCTCCAGCAGATGACCTTTTGGTACTTGCACCACATCCTGAGTTAGTGAACTGTGACTAACAAGCTACAATTTCCTGAGATGCACATAGGCCATAATTTGAACTACTTTCAAAGAGCCCCTCTAACCCTAACTATGGCCAGAAGCCATTTTTTAATGGCAGACCATCAGCTTCAAGATGTTCTAATAAATCTCATCTAATCTACTCACACTGAATCTTTGTAGCATCTTTGGCTCTAACATAGCATGCCCAAGAAGTCTTGAGCAAGTGGAGGGACTGGATTGTAGCTTGGTTTTATACACTGTAGATAGGAATTATAGGAAACATTTTAAATCAATATACTTAGAAAATATATATTGGGTTGACCTGAGAAGCCTGGACATCTAAAATCAGGGACTTAATTGTTATAGGTCTATTCAAAGATTCTTTGATTTGTAATTTGTTAAAGAAATGAAAGCTTGAAATTTTTCTTTTTTCTTTTCAGTTTTTGGCTGTAGCCGGGTTTGAACTCACCACTTCACAGTATATGAGACCAGCACCCTACTCCTTTGAGACACAGGCACTGCCCAGAAAACTTGCAATATTTTTATTAAATTATGTTTGTGCACATTAATACTATCATGGGATACATTGTATTGTTTCCATATACAATTTGAAATATTTTCATTCAATTGACCAACATAGCCATCATGTCATTCTCATAATTGTTGTGTTAAGACATTTATATTTGACATTTAGAGAGATTCATATGTATCTGTATAGAATAAATCATATGTGTGATCCCAGCAATCACCCTCCCTTCACCCATCCTCCCCCATCCTATCCCCTCCCTCTCCCCTTTTCCTGTATTCTTGGACTACAATTGGATTATAGTTTTCCTCTGATAGTTAACAATTAGTTTCATAATAGGGTTGAGTACATTGGATACTTTTTCTTCCATTCTTGAGATACTTTGCTGAGAAGAATATTTTCCAGCTCCATCCATGTAAACATACAGAAGGTAAAGTCTCCATCTTTCTTTATGGCTGCATAGTATTCCATGGTGTACATATGCCACAATTTATTGATCCATTCATGGGTCGATGGGCACTTGGGCTTCTTTCATGATCTAGCAATTGTGAATTGGGCTGCAATGAACATTCTGGTAAAGATATCTGTATTGTAGCATGATTTTTGGTCTTCTGGATATATACCTAGCAGAGGAATTATAGGATCAAATGGCAGATCTATATTTAGTTCTCTAAGTATTCTCCAGATGACTTTCCAAAGGGATGTATTAGTTTGCAGTCCTACCAGCAGTGTAGAAGTGTTCCCTTTTCTCCACAACCCTACCAGTATCTGTGATTTTGGGATTTTGTGATATGTGCTAATTTTAAAAACACTCGAAGAAAGTGTAGGGAAAACTCTTGAAGAAATTTGCCTGGGTGAATATTTTATGAGGAGGACCCCCCGGGCAATTGAAGCAACATCACAAATATACTACTGAGACCTTCTCAAATTAAAATGCTTCTGCACAGCCAAGAACACAGTAAGAAAAGCAAGCAGCCCTCAGAATGGGAAAAAATATTTGTTGGTTATGCTTCCAACAAAGGTCTAATAGCCAGAATCCACAGACAACTCAAATGTATTAGCAAGGAGAGAACAAGTAATCCCATCTCAGGGTGGGCAAGAGACTTAAAGAGAAACTTCTCTGAAGAAGACAGGTACATGGCCTACAGATATATGAAAAAATGCTCATCATCCCTAATCAGCTTGCAATGTTTTAAGATAAGAAAGTCTGTTAATCAAGGATGAGCCACATATACTTATTCAAGTCATCTGGTAAGCAAATTTATGGTCTGTAGGTGATTTAACCTTTACCTCCTGTTTCCCATTCTTATTGTTTTGAAAATATATTTCTCACCCTAAAGATGTCCATTTTGAGTGGTTTCGGAGGATTCATTTTGGAGATTAACTTTTCACTTGGGATGTTGTTTAGGTTCTTGTGTTATGCTGATTGTTATTGTTTAAGATAAAGGTAAACATGGCTTTTACTTTGAATGTTCATATATGAAAGTGTGATTTTGGAAATGGAAGAACAGGACAGACTTTAAGAGGCTACTTTCAAAGTAGGACTGTGTACATTGGATACTTTTTCATCCATTCTTGAGATACTTTGCTAAGAAGAACATTTTCTAATTCTGTCCATATAAACATGAAGGAGGTAAAGTCTCCATCTTTCTTTAGGGCTGCATAGTATTCCATGGTGTACATGTACCACAATTTATTGATAGCCTTTATAGGAATGTCATAACCTAATTAGAGCCTTAGATTATGGGAAGGGAGTGAGAAGGGGAAGGAAGGGGGGTGGATGGGGGAGGGAGGGTGATTGGTGGGGTCACCTCTATGGTTTATCTTACAAGGGTACAAGAGAATCTTTTTAAAAGCAGAGTATGAACGTTTTAACTCAATAACTAGGAAAATGACATGAAGGTTATGTTAACCACTTTGATGAGAGTATTTCAAAATGTATATGAAAACAGCACACTGTACCCCATGATTGCATTAATGTACACAG
>NW_003852633.1:946861-964883 GCF_000181295.1 Otolemur garnettii
AAAAAAAAAAAAAAAAAAAAAAAAAAGAACTTACTCAAGTTCTCTTAAAGGAAGGCAGTATTTGAGAATGAACTCCCTATCTGTCTGGAATTCTATATCTTGGTAGTCAAAAATGATTTTAAAGCAGAAGAATGTTTGGTTCTTGCTCCTGGTTCCAGCACCCCATTTACACTTTCATGAACAGTGTTGGGGGCCTAACATGGCTCCACAGGATCCCTCTTACTTTTCCTCTCCTCTTTCAACAAAAGACTATACAAGGCCTAGCTAGCCTCAAACAAAAATTTCACCAAAACCTCTCAGCACACCAAAATCCTTCAACAGGCATTGGAATCTATTCATCCCTGACTGCCCCATATAAAAACAGGCTTCCAACCACCCTCTGTTCAGATGCCATCTTTGGCCCTGCCCAGGCAAACCTGTCCTGAACATCTCCATTATCTGGTTTTGTCTTTGGGAATATGCCAGCACTGACTGAGAGTGAATACATGGGAAAAGTAAGGTGTAAGAGAACAGATGTCTTCTCAGGGAGGGCCCACAGACATCACTGTAAGCTCTTCCCTGAGGTGACTCTGCTGTTAGGAATTTGTAGAAACTTAACTTCCTGGGACCTAGAAACTAATGCTTGCTTTCCCTTCTATAAAAACCTGCAGTTTTGTAAAAGCCAGAGCCCCCTTCTCCAGCTGAATTCAAAATGACCAATGAAAAGTACTAGTGGAACAGAACTTTTTGACTAGGGATGAAAAGGAGAAGACTGAGACAGTTGGACAATGTGGCCATTTTGGGATGTGTAACAAGGTTCTATCCTGTGTGGCCATCTTTGATGCCAATTTGGCCAGGTGAGACTTAGGGGGACATTGAAGACATCTGCTGTTGCTCTGCCAGCTGCAATAAAGCCCTTATTCTTTTAAACATGGTGTTTCGGTGTTCTTTCTCTCCACTGGGCCTCATCTTCCTGCAACATATCTTGTTCCCTGACCAGGAAGCAAGACAACCCCGAGCAGAGAACAGGCTCAGATGCACCTTGTGGTTGCCATCACCCCTCTGGACACTCATGGGGGTCCCTGATCAGCCTGGGTGACATGAACACCTCAGCCTTCCAGGGAGAGGAGTTTTTCCTCCCTGTGTGGATGCCTTGTCTGGGAGTAGAATAGATCTCTTTGGCACTTCTTTGAGGAGTCAAATAAGGGGAGGAACTGGCATGCAGGAACCTGCACTGGGATGTCTGAGGCAAGGTAAAACCAGTTGGGAATGATTATATTAGAGTGGAAGAGGGGTCTGACTAACCACTGGGCATTAAATCACCTGCAGGATGGGTGGGAGATATGAAAGTGTGTGGATATAGTATGACTTCCCCTCCCAGGGCAGAAAGGAGTGTTGGTGCTGAACCATGGTACTATAGGACGCCTCATATGGTTAAATGGCAGTTTAAGTGGGAAACTTAGGCTTCCCATGTTAGGAAATAGATTGGAATTTTGTGTGCTTGGAGACTGACTGAGATGGGTAATAATAAGCAGGGTTCTGGTCCCCCCCGCTTCACAGGGCAAAACAATTGTGTGACTGCCCCGTCAGTATCCCCTAATCCCCATTTTCCCTCTTCTGTGGCATACTTGTGGTTTGTCTAAGGGAAGGAAATGGGAAACACACAGGATAAGCTCACTCTGTTTGGAATTATGCTGAAACATTTTAAGAATCTCTTTACAGGAGACTTGCAGACACTTGCAGTTACTATGTCTCCAGGGAGAATGAGAACTTTGGGTGAGCAGGAATGACTCAAAGGCCTTGTTGTTCAGGTGATTTTATTACTCTTTGAGATAAAATTAGTTCTAAACCTGTTATTAAAGTTTAAATGTTTCAAGATTATAAAACTGTCACTTATAAATATTTCTAAATTTTCTAGATTCAACCGTGAGCTTATGTTCTTGATTTTAAGCCTCTGAATTCTGAGGTCCAGAGAAGTAGCTGTGATGGGGCCTAAGGGGCATGTTCCCCATACTAAAGACAGCAGCTACAGGGCACAGTCTAGATAGACCACATGGCCCCTTTTTCCCTGCTCCAACTTTGCCCCCTGGCTATTTTGAGACAAATTGTATGTTCTGGTTTCCTGCTTTCTGTCTTGAATGTACCTAACAAAGCATGTGAAAGATCTCTAAAAAGAGAACTATGAAACACTGAGAAAAGAAACAACTTTTCTATTTCAACAAATGGAAAACCATACCATGCTCATGGCTGGGAAGAATCAACATTCTGGGAAGAATGTTAAAATGTCCATACTACCCAAAGCAATATACAAATTTAATGTAATCTCTATTAAAGCACCACTGTCATATTTAAGTGACCTGGAAAAAATAGTACTTTGTTTTATGTGGAATCAGAAAAAACTTTGAGTAGCCAAGACATTACTCATAAATAAAAACAAATCAGGAGGAATCACACTACCAGATTTCAGACTATACTATAAATCTATAGTGATCACAACAGCATGGTACTGGCACAACAATAGAGAGGTAGATGTATGAACAGAATTGAGAACCAAGAGATTAACCCAGACATTTATTTTACTTTGATCTTTGATAATCCTATCAAAAATATTCATTAGGGGAAAGATTCCCCATTTAACAAATGGCACTGAGTAAATTGGCTGGCAACTTGTAGAAGATTGAAACTGGAGCAACACCTTTCACCATTAACAAAAATTGACCCTCACTGGATAAAATATTTAAACTTAAGACATGAAACTATAAAGATACTTGGAGAGAGTGCAGGGGAAACACTTGAAGAAATTGTTCTAGGAGAATACTTTATGAGGAGGACCTCCCAGGCAATCGAAGCAAAACCAAAAATACATTACTGGGATCTGATCAAACTAAAAACTTCCTCACAGCCAAGAACACAGTAAATAAAGCAAGTAGACATCCCTCAGAATGGGAGAAGATATTTGTATGTTATGTTTCTGACAAAGGTTTGATATCAAGAATCCACAGAGAACTCAAACTAATTAATAAGAAAAGAACATGTGACCCCATTTCATCATGGGCAATTGGGACAGAAGCTTCTCTGAATAAGACAGGCTCATGACCTACAAATACATGAAAAAATGTTCATCATCATTAATCATAAGAGAAATGCAAGTCAAAACCACTTTGAGATATCATCTAACTTCAGTAAGATTAGCCTACATCACAAAATCTCAAAACTGCAAATGTTGGCATGGATGTGGAGAAAAGGAAACACTTCATCTCTGCTAGTGGGAATGCAAGCTAATATTTTCCTTTAGGAAAGAAGTTTGGAGAATACTTAGGGAACTAACTGTAGACCTGCTGTTCAATCTCGCAATTCCTCTGCTAGGTATATATCTTAAAGACAAGAAATCACTTTACAACAAAGAAATTTGCACCAGAATGTTTATTTCAGCCCAATTCATAATCGCCAAGTCATGGAAGAAGCCAAGTGCCCAAGGATCCATGAATGGATTAGTAAATTGTGATATATGTATACCATGGAATATTATGCATCCCTAAAAAAGATGGATAATTTACATCTTTTATGTTTACTTAGATAGAACTGGAATATATCACTTAGTAAAATATCCCAAGAATGGAAGAAAAAGTATTCAAGGTACTCAGTACTATTATGAAACCAATTTATAATAACCCACACTTTCATATGTAAGATAAAACACAACTATAGCTTAGGATAAAGAAGAGAAGAGGACAGGGAAGGGAGGGGAGGAGGGTAAATGGAGGGATGTTAAACGGTGGAACCATACCTATATTGCCTATTGCAAAGATACATATCAAATTTATTAACTGTAGAGTGTAAATGTCTTAACACAATAATTAAGTAAGTGAGGTGAAGGCTATGTTAACGAGTTTGATGTAAGCATTCCAATATATATATAAAACCAGCACATTGTATACCATAAATGCATCAATGTATACAGCTATCATTTAATAATTTAAAAAAAAAAAGGACAAAGGTTCTATCCTTTTTGGCCATCTTTGATGTCACATGGCCTTTTGAAACTTAGGGGGACAATGAAAAGACAACAGAAACTATGCCTATGTTGTGTTTTCAGACACTTTTCAGACATTTTTTGGTAATGAAAAACCTAAAAGTCATGTTATATTCCATGAAATGTCTAGCACGTGTAAAATGTAATAATTTGCTTGTTTAGATTGTTTGGCAAGCTGAGTCTGTGTCAAAGAATAAAATTCTTGACTTTTAAATCTTCTAATTATCAGGTTAGCCAAGTGAATAATTAACTTCATAGTAAACTGTGATTGTGTTTTGTGAAAAGTACCTTCATAAGAGTAGGAAAAACTAGATAGAAAGCAAAATGGCATAATATAACAAAGGATCTTGTGTGGTAAATTTTATTGTGAAACTGAATGACTGGGTATTTACACAAATGAAAGGCAAGGCAAATTAGAAGGTTTAGAATGTTTGTAAATTGTGCCAGTTAAATAAGGCTCATAAAAGGAAACTTGTTAAGAAATTTGCATGTGATCCATTTGGTTATGTATTGCTTTTAGAATATTTTGGCTTGTGATCTTGTTCAACAAATGTTTTAAGCCTTTGATATTCCACAAGCCTTCCAAAATCAAAACTCAAAATTTAGTCTTTTGGCTTGGCACCTGTGGCGCAAATGGCTAAGGCACCAGCCACGTACACCCAAGGTGGCGGGTTTGAATCCACCCTGGGCCCACCAAACAGCAATCATGATGGAAACCAAAAAATAGCCTGGCATTATAGTGGGCACCTGTGGTCCCAACTACTCGGGAGGCTGAGGCAGGAGACTCACTTGAGCTTAGGAGTTGGAGGTTGCTGTGAGCTATAATGCTACAACACTCTACCTAGGGGGACAGCTGGAGGCTCCTGTCTCAAAAAAATAAAAATAAAAATAAAAATAAAAATAAATTTGGTCTTTTTGAAATATGAAGACCACTGAATGTGTGAGAAAGACATATTAGGCTTATTTGGTATGTTAAAACTGTATAGGACATATTGTCAAATATGAAATGGTGGTTAATTTTCTGTGGATTATGTTTACATATATGTGTTACAATGTTATAAAATATTGCTCTGTCTTAGGTTATGTTATCAGTAATAATTTTAATTCATATCAGAAAGTGATTTTGTAACTGGCTAAGTCCTACGTTTTCCTTTAAGGAAAGTAGTAGAAAAGGCTGTCAAGTTCTCTTGAATTTAAATTTATGAAGAGATTAAATTTCTGATTTGGAGATTACCATTGCACTAAAAGGAAACATCTAGAATTTTAATTAGCAAGCTAATATGTCCACGAATATTGCTATCCTAACTTCAAACCAAAGAGAAATCAGTTACTTGGATCTGAGTGGATTTGTTATGGGTTTTTGTTTGAAACATTTCTGATTCTTTCTGTGTTCTGTTTTCAAGAAGTCAAGAAAACCATGTTCTGTCTCTTGAGCTATTTGTAGTTTTCAGCAATGCATGTAGTTATGAGCCAAATTCGAAAAATTTATTTTTCTCTCTCCTTGATTTCTCCAGAATTTGAAAACTATTTGTAAGTATTCTTAATTTCTGACAATAAGTTCAGAGCAATAATTTCTGGCAATTGCATAAGTTCAATAAGAAACTGTTTTGTTCTATAGGACACAAAGAAAGACACTGGTTATTTTACCAAGGCTTTGACTGGAATAGCATTTTCAGAAGTGTCCAGACTGCATTGAGGAATTAAAATTGACTTTATAAGGCCAATAAAAAGCTCATTGGAAGCACTGGGCAGATACCTCATCCATATAATTTCCTGATCTGCAGTTAGTAAAGAATGTCACTTTCTTACAGGCCGGAAATCACAGTTTGCTCAAATTCCTCAAAAGAAGAGGAATTATTCAAATTGTACAGTATCTAATGACACAGGTGAAACTTGGGTTCATGAGAGGCTTTCAAATCTAACTTGAGATTCCTTATAAAAGGTTCTAGCAAAGCCAATCTTAAAAGGAAGAAAAGCCTCGTTGGCTAATAATTATTCTTACTGGACTCCATGTAAATAATCATACCCAGTATACTGAAAGTACAGCTTATTTTGGCAATTAAATTAGTTCTATAATTTGTTTTTAGTAAAGTGATAAATTAAGAGTGAAGAAAAATGGGTCAAAGAAAAAAAGTGGGCCCACCTGTATTAGATTCCAGCCTTGTCTGCAATGCTGTCTCATAAGATAAGACATACAAGTTTACCTAAACTGATCTGTTAAATGGGACTAAGAGACTGGCCAAAGGATATAAAATTACGTAGAGTAGTATAGTTTCTCTGCAGCCTTAGGCTCAGCAATTTTACCTGTTGGCTATATTGAAAAAAAATTTATGTAGATAAATAAATAAATAAAATAAAATATTTATTAAATATTTTTTTTTCTGGGTCTACATAAATACCTCAGGAGGACTTGAAATCTGAATAAAAATTTTCCAGTAAGTCATTTCGTTGAAACACAGCCTCACAAGTGGCTCTACACCCAACTGTTTGTCAGGAATATTCACTTGAATTGCCCAGAATGTTGAATCAGTTCTGTAAGGAATAAAACTACGTACTATCTTAAGAACTGTGCAAAGACTGTAAAGTGTTCTCACTGTATGAACCTTAGCCTAGACTTGTAGATATTTGTAGGTGACTGCTAAATGGTTTCATTCTCTTACCCTGGACCCAACCCAGAACTTGTAGATATTTGTAGGTGACTGCTAAATGGTTTCATTCTTTTACCCTGGACCCAACTTTGACTTCATTCCTGTCAATGTAGGGAATCAAGAAATCCACAAACATATGCAAGGTGGCTGAGCTCATGCTGAATCCAGATGAAAGCCCTGGGGATTTCTATGAAGACTAAACTTACTGTGTAAATATCCAAGGTCAGTGATACAGGTTGTATGCATGAGGACTTGCACTTAGGATAGAAGAAAGAAAAAAATATATAAAACTACTAGGAAAGATGCTTCTACATTCCCCTCTTGGCCACTCTTGCCAAGAAAGTCAGCCAGTACTGTGACTTGTAACCAACACAATGCTAAACAGGGAATCATCTTTGATGCCTGAAATTTGATCCTGGAGGGAATCCTCTTTTGAAAATGTACAAATGGACTATCCTGAGGTTTCTAGATATGAAAGAAAATGGTACTTACTAGTTCTAGTCTGCATGTACTCAGGATAGGTGGAAACCTTCCCCACCAGGATAAAGAGGGCTTGTGTTGCCAAGAGAAATCATCCCACTGTTTAGATTTCCACTTTGGATCAGAACTGACAATGGACTTGCCTTTATAACAGAGATAGTGCAAATGACAGTTAAAGCCTTGACTATCATTTGGAAACTACATGTGGCATATAGTCCTCAAAGCTCGAACAGGGTAAAGTGCATGAAGAGAATCAAAAAATCAGGAATACGTAAACTCTGTCAGGAAGCAAACATTAATTGGGTAAAGGCCTTGCCAATGATCTTGTTCAATATTAAATGCACCCATTCTAAGAGGTCAGGGTACTCCCTTTAAGAGGTAATGTATAACAGGCTTCCACCAATCCTCCACAATTTACCAGGGACTCCTGAAAGAACTGAGGGACACTGAATTGAAGAGGCAGTTTGAAGCCCTAGGTAAAGTAGCAAAGAAGGTCTCCACTTGGATAATTAACCATGTTCTGTTTAGTCTTTTGTGTCTGTACATCCCTTTTCTCCAGGGTACCAACTCTATGTCAAGGCTTAAATTGTGTTCATCCTCAAACCAAGGTAGAAGGGACCCTCACTGTAATCCTGACCATACCCACAGCAATTAAGATGGAAAATTCCCTCTCCTGGATCCATCACAGTGGGCTGAAGACAGCTTAACTGCCTTCACAGGAAGCAAAAACAAATCTGGCCAATCCCTGCCTCTTGAGGTGGTCAACATGCCCTGCTCCAGCCAAATACCATCCAGCTGGCTGGTCAACTCACAGCTGAAACTGAAGGAAATTCCTTGCAGGACTTGTCTTAACTGGACTTTAGACTTTGGGAAAGGGGGAGGAGGAATGGGATCTGTGCCCCCACACCACTAAGACAGGACAAAGGTGACTCTATAGCCTTTATGAATGCAAAGGCACCTTTAAAGGAACTTGCACTCATACTGTGTCACGATACTCAATATATTACACATAGATAAATTAAAAGCCATATGTATATTACAGGCCAACAGAGCCCCCCTCCACAATAAAATTAAAGCCTGATTAGAGGAGTCATTGTTCCTGAAATCTGAATGCTGGTCCAGACAAGGGAAATAAGAAAGCTCAGTCAGGTGACTGAAATTTGATGCCTGCAGTGTCATGCAAAGGTACTACAATTGAAGGAACTGGAGAAAAAGCTATAGGATAGAACAAAAATAACTCTGTGCCTTAGAGTTTGTAGAAAAGTGGTACACGGTCAAATGTGAAAGGTGAAAATGTATGATGGAAGACACCTGAGATTGTGAGGACTGCAGCAAAAGAAATATCATGCTCAAAAAAAAATAATAATAATGGAGACATTACTCCATGGGTCAGTGTAACCTCTGGAGCTAGTCTTGAAAACTAATAATCAAGTCTTGCAAATTAGTAATGATAGGCACAAAGATGACTATGTCTGCACCCACAGAGACATAGTAAAGGAAAATCCAGATATTGGCCCATGTCCCAGTGCAGACTTTGAAAGAGTAAAGCCCTCAAAACCTGAGGAGAGACTGTTTTTCAACCCTTAGAATATTTCGACCTTACTAGGAGTAGTACTAACCATCACTAGAGTTTGCTTAATTATTCCCTGTATTCTCCCACTAGTAGTCAGGTCTATATGCTCGATAATTGGGACAGAAGTCAATAATAAAAAAAAAAAACACTACATCAAATATGCCAGCTCCTCCAGGAGCAAGCTGATAGTGAGACTCCAAATTAAAACATATATGGTGTCTCAAATTGGGGAATGCAAAAGGATACCCAGAAAAAGTAAGGTCTAAGCAAACAGATATTATCTTAAGGAGGGCCCAAAGACATAGCTGCAAGCTACTCCCCATGGTGACTCAACTCTTAGGAATTTGTAGAAACTTCCTGGAACTTGGAAACTAATGCTTGCTTCTGCTTATATGAAAGCCTACAGTTCTGTTAAAGCCAGAGCCCACTTCTGCAGCTTGATTCAAACTGACCAGTGAGAAAGGTACCAGTGGGCTAGAACTTTTTGACTAGGAATAAGAAGGGGAAGACTGAGCCAGTCTAGGATCAAAGCCATTTTGAATTAGTATTTGCTGCCACTCCATCAGCTGGAATAAAGCCCTTCTTCTTTTAAACACAGTGTTTGGGTGTTGTTTCTCTCCACTGGGACTTGTCTTCCTGAAACACGACCTTTCTAACAGTAAGTCAGTATTATGTTTTTTTCTGGGGTCCCCATGGCCATAGGAAGTCCAGTAAGTTGGAGAAGGGAGACTAGGATTTTATTTTACTTCATGGAAATATGAACAGTAAAGGCCACATTGATAAGATATGAGGTGTGTGAAGCTAGAGTAAAAGCCACCCTTGTCATAAACTGGCCAAGAATTTGTCTACACAGAGTTCATCCCCAAGGGATTTCTGAAAAACATTGAAATTCAGGCTCTGTCTCAAAACAAAACAAAACAAAAAAACACTGAAATTCAGAATGAACAATTAATTAAGGTATCTGAATGAAGAAATTACTAAGCAGTAAGATGCTCAGGTTTGTATGTATTTCCTTCTAACTATCCAAACTAAATTGCAAGAGATAAACAACAACAACAACAAACAAACAATAAAAACAAGGATAAATATGTGGAAAAGCTGCAGACTGGCCAAATGAAAGACTATTTTCAGGACAACTATCCAAAATTATGGCAGAGCCACAGATTTTCAGAGATTAGCATGGCTAACATAGAGTCAGGTGTTAATGGGCAAGACAATGGAGAAAAACCCCAAGGGCATTTTCAGGAATCTTCCAAGGTAACCTCCCATCACAGGCCCTAAGGGTTAGGGAGACAAGCCTAGGAATCCCCTGCTCTGTGACAAATCAGGATGCTGCTCCTGTATTCTGTCTCTTTAGTCTTAAGTGGTCCCCAGGGAAGACTTGTGCACAGTAGTTCTGGAAGGTACCAATCTAAAATCTTGAAGGTGTCCTTGTCCTGCTAATACTGAAAGCAACAGCTCTGAAGGCTTGAAAGTCACCACAAATTCCAAAAACTTTATTCAAAAGCTTGTGGAGCCCAGAGAGAGACTGGTCACAGGGGTGGAACCACCCCAAAGAGTATTCAGGAGGTAAATTCCAAACAGAAATATGGGTTTGGAGCTTCTGCAGAGGGTACCCACTGTGGTGATGCCTACTGCTGCTCTGGAACTGAGGTTGTAGAGTTCACATTAGGCCAATGCTTTGTGGAGTTGAGGAAGTGAAATGGCCTCCAGGACTCCAGAACTGGAGAAGCAACTCTGGCATAAAAAGCCCACCTGGAAATGAGAGAGGCTACCTGGGAAGGGTGATGTCTAGGACAACAGAGGTCTTCTCAAGGAGATCCCAAGGATACACTTCCAAGGTCCTGTCCACGTGACTCAGGTCTTAGGAATTTGAAGGCTTAAATTCCTGGGACCTGGAAATTTCCACTTCTGTGAAATCCTGTAGTTCAGTGGGGTCTGGAATAGCTTCTCCAGCTTGATTCAAATTGACCATTGAAAAAGGTACCCATGGGTTGGAACTTTTTGACTAGAGATAAAAAGTAAGGGAAACATGGCCACTTTGAATTTCTCTATACCATTTGCTCTGCTAGCTGAAATATAGTTCTTCTTATAAACATGGTGTTTCCATGCTCTTTCTCTCCATTGAACCTCATCTTCTTGCAACAGGAAAGTTTCAGGTACTTGACTATGACCAGTGCAAGCATCCAGGTAGAATGTATGAGCAGAGCCACAGAGGTGATCCTGCCAGAGGCTGTGTGAGTCTAGCCTTTACCCTAGTGTGTTCAGGAGGTAGCACAGTAGTCAAAAGAAATTATTGCTAAGCTTCAGATGTAACATCTGTCCTGCTGGATTTTAGATTCCCTTACAGCCTGTTATTTTGCCTGTTTATCTATCTCTTTGGGAATAGGAAAGTGTACCTTGTCCTTTTTCCACTATTTTATCTTGCACGGAGATAACCTGTTTTGATTTCAAAGGCTGACAAATGAAACTCAGGACTTTGTTATTTTGAATTGCTGGTAGAATGAGTTAAGACTTTGGGGGTATAAAACTGGAATGGATGCATTTGTATATGACAAGTCATGACAACTGGGGAGACAAGAGTGGAATGCCATGGGTTGAACATTTGTCTTCTCCAAAATCATGTTGAAATTTTATACCCACGGTGGCAGTCTTGAGATGTGGGGCCTTTAAGAGGTGATTGGATCATTAGGGAAGGATTCAGTCATACATTAATTATGTCCTAATAATCCAGTAATAATCTATTCATAGGTTAATAAAATAAAAGGTCTATATATTAATGGGTTATCATGAGAGGCTGGTGGCTTTAAAAAAGGAAAAGAGAATTGAGCTATTTGCTTGTGTTAGGAGTTGAGGAAACAGGGATTCAGTCCTCATGTTCCCAGGTTCCTGGTTCCCAATACCAAAGGATAGTCACCAGTATGGAGTTGACAGAATGAATGAGCAGAGCAAGCTAGAGTGAATAGGTAAAATGCCAATTTTTTATTAAGAACTAAAGCTTGTTCATAAATTCCATGAAGGAACAAGTCAGTACCAGTGAGTAGCAGAGACAGTAAATTTAATAAGATTTCTCCTTCTATGCTGACTCTCTAATTTTATGTTATGTTAGGTGTTGCTGGTGTTGGTGGAATATTCATGATTTTCTTCAAAAAGGGTGGAGAATTCCTTGAAGTGGAAACCCTTACATTTCTATCCTTGTGTGGAAATTTCTGGGAGTTGCTATAGTATTTATACACCGTCATGACACAGGTGTGTGTGATTTTACTATGTTAATGAGGTAGTTCCTTTAGAGACACTGTTACCTCAATTGTGCTCCAAAGACCTCCTATTAAAGTGATAATATCTGAACTTTGTGGTTTTTCTGCCTCTTTGTAGTTGGTCTGTCCTGGGAGATCTTCTATTGTAGACCAAATATCTGCTCAGATCTTGTGTACCCACTAAACATGTCATCTGTTCTTTCTTGGGAGCCTCTTCCCCTAGAGTCCTAATCAGGCTGTTCACAAAACAACCAAGTAAGTAAGACCACATGATTAGCCTTTATCTCAAGGAAACTCACCTAAAAGTTTTTACATCTGTGAAGTCTCAATTAGTGCCACTCCCATGACAAAACATCATGACTCATCAGGTTCAGCCTGACTCAAGCCATTCCAAACTAGCATCCACCATCCACTCCACACATGTCTAAATAACTGCCTAAGATAATACTAGGATGCTCATCTCATTGCCATGTGATACCCCATACTTCCTTCTAAGTCTTCAGAGAGTCTTCACCTGGAAGAGGCTCCCATAGATGTAGCTTCTTAACTGTAGACTTCTCAGTCCCTAAAACTTTAGTGAAAACATTTCATTCCTCTAAAATCACACAGACCAGGTATTCTTATATTACCAAGAGTAAATAAACTAAGGCAGCATTTCTTTAGTTTTACTATTCTTTGTGATTATGGTGAAAAGAAAATTACAACCACCAGACCAGGTGGGAATATAAATGGTCTAGTTCCTTCAGGAATGAAGGTCTCAATCATTCTGCCAGGTAAAACTCCAGGACCAGCTGAGGTGTTTGCTGGAGACCAAAGTGAATACAGTATAGGTCATAGAGGGATACCAGCTATAACCTGTGACTAGACACAGAAACCATCAGTATTTCCTTAAGAAATCTTTAAGAAAATGCATATATATCAGGTATTTTTTTGTTATTTCATCATGTAACATGAGATCTATTTACTTTACATATCTAACAATATTTAAATGTTATTATTTTCAAATAATAGAATTGAAGTTATCAGATTTCAGGAGAAGAATAATGCTGCCCATGGACTTTAACTTAAGGGAAAATGACTAGTGAATTTTTTAGTTGTAGAAAATATAACAGTGTCATGTGAAGCTGAAGTATTCCCTTGTTACTGTCTTTATTTAGAGATCATGCAATTGACTTGACCTGATTAAGATTTACCTAAAATTGGGAAAGTGTTACTTGTGGTGTGTCTGTGAGGGTGTTTACATAGCAGACTGGTGTGTCAACCAGTGAACTAAGTAAATCAATGGGGGCCAAACACCATCCCGTCTTTTGTGAGCTCAAATAGGACAAATGTGAGAGGAGAGGATTTCCTGTTTCCTTCCAGGATCTGGGACACTGTCTTCTTCTTGCCCTTGGACATCAGAACTGTAGTTTCTCTGTTCCTAGGACGTCAGGGCTTTCACCAGTGGCCCTCCAGACTCTCAGGACCTCATCCTCAGATTCAGAATAGAGCAAGTGCATCAGTGGTTCTGAGTTTTCAGACTTGGACTAAGCCCCACTACCGGAATCAGGGAATACAGCCTGCAAAAAACTGCTGTGGGGCTTCCCAATCGATGTAATGAATCCTGTCTCATCTGTTTGACTGTGCATCTATTTATACTATCTTTGCCCTGTCTCTTTGGAGAACACTGACTAATGTACTGGCCCATCACTCCATCTTTACTTATTTTCTCCCCACCCAGACCTGCTGCTTGTGAGTTTGTGTCCTGGAGAACTCTCTCCTCCCGCCTCAGCCTCTTCTCTCAGAGATCTGTAAGTAAAGTACCACTTCTCTTACTTTATGCATTTTGTTCAGTTGACTACCTGAATCTCATTTGACAAACACACCTGATTCTCACCCTTACTTACTCAGTGATTGTCCATAGAGTGGATATCATGGTAGGAATAAACTGAACACAGGTCAAACAGGAGCCACAGAAGGCTATAGCTAGTATAACTGATTTTACTATGAGAGGGATGCCTGCTCAGAGGTCAGACAGACATTGTACCACCTATCAGAATAAAAATGAATCTGGGGGTGGAGCCAAGTTGGCAGACTGTAGCCAGCTTTTTACAGAAGCTCTCATCCAGAAGGAGGCTTAAAGGAGAGAAGTTTAGCAAGTTATTTGATGGTTTGGAGCAGAGCCAAGAGAGAAGATTGAAGAGAGCACTTCAACCTTCCTGAGGGGAGTTGCGACCTCAAAAAATACAACCAAAAGGTACAAAATCTACCAAGAGAATGAGAGTCCCCTCCCCCACAACAAGGGCTCGCAGTTTACTCCATGCAAACAAGCGAGCAGAGTTCAAACTTCCTCCCACTATATCCCACCAGAGAGACCCCCTAAAAACTGGACCTCCTACCCCAGCTGGAATGCCGTGGCACCCTCTGGCCAGGCATAAAACTATAAAACTGTATATATTCCCCACTTACAACATTGAATTCCGAGGAGTCCCCACTCACTTACTCCGAGGTCTGGAGGTTTGTTACCTATTGAATCCAGATTCTTGGACATCTCCTTGGGAGAGTTGGAGGGGGAAAGGGCTGGTGCTATTCTGTGCTGAATGTGGTACAGGCACGAGGAGAGGAAGGTCTGCTCGGGGAACGCCACTACAGCAACAGTGGCATCCTGAGCTGCAAACTGATGCCATTCCAGCCCTGTCTCTGGGCAAACAGAGGTTCGGGACAGCAGCCGCAGAGCTGAATGCAAGGATTTGCAGAGAAATCTAGATGGACAGAAGCCTAATTTAAAAAACGCAAGGCCCCCCTGACGAACTCAGATTTGTGACTGATTTTTCCAGTTGCAAATCCTGGGAGCAGTGGCCTACTGGAGTGAATAGGACCACAGACCTGGGGGATTACGAGTGACTGGGTGCAAGGTGGGGAAGGAGGTATTAACCTTCTCAGACTAACCCATTTGCCAGGTGGGTCCCTTCGCCCTCATGGAGCACTGGTGCAAGTTATATCTGAGCTGCAAGCAGACCCCTCTTATCTAGCTCCCAGAGACATTTGAACTCTTCCACCTGAAACAGCTGCTGACTGGGACAACTGATTTGGACCCCTTAAACCTGACAGACCACCCAAGGACTATTCAAAGGGGCACCCCGGGTGTATGGTTGAGGGAAGGTTTGAACTATATAAAACTGTTTATATTCTCCACCTGCAATATTGAACTCCGAGGAGTCCCCACCCACTCAATCCAAGGTTTGGAGGTTTGGAGACCAGATTCTTGGGCATCTCCTTGAGAGAAGTGGAGGGGGAAAGGGCTGGTGCTGTTCTGTGCTGACTGTGGCACAGAGGTGAGGAGAACAAACAGAGGTTTGGGACAGCAGCCACAGGTAAAACACAGAGAACTTTCATAAGTAAAGCACCAACCCTCACGGTGTAATCCCCCTCAGACAAAGGCAGTGGGCAGGCAGAGGCTAGAATTGACACCTGAGTGTAAACTGCTATTTGTCTGCTGCCGAGAGCTGAATGCAAGGACTTGCAGAGAAACCTAGCTGGACAGAAGCCTAATGTAAAAACACAAGGCCCCCCTACTGAACTCAGATTCCTGGCTGATTTTGCCAGTCATAAATTCCGGGAGCAGTGCCCTACTGGAGTGAATAGGGCCACAGACCTGAGGGATTACGAGTGACTGGGTGCAAAGGTGGAGAAGGAGGTATTAACCTTCCCAGACTAACCCATTTGCTGAGTGGGTCCCTTTGCCCTCACAGAGGAGGGTGGGCCCAAAACTGCTTGCCAGAGTCCCACGCCTCACGGGCGGCAGAGGAGATCCCTGCCCCAGGCTCTGGCTCTGGGGAGGCCCAGAATTGCTTGCTAGTGCTGCGGGCATCCCATGGGCAGTGGAGGAGGAGTCCTCCATTCCAGGTAGGCCCAAAACAGCTTGCTAGAGACAGGCATACCCCACGGGGGCCAGGGGAGGAGTTCCCTGCTCCAGCCACCCAAGCTGGGTGGGCCTAGAACTGCATGCTAAAGCCATGTGCGCCCAGCAGGTGGTGGTGGAGGGGTCTACCACTCTGGGTGGGCCCAGAACTGTTTGCTGGAACCACGTATGTCCCACAGGCAAAAGTGGGGGAGTTCCAAGCTCCAGGGTCCTGCAACAGGAGGGCTCAGATCGGCTTGCTAGTGCTTTATGCGTCCAATGGGTGACACTCAAGGAGTCCTCTGCTCCACTCCCCAGCTACTCTGGTGGGGCTGAATTAGGACTGATCTGGTGGCTCACGTACCCTGAACTACCGCTGCCATTCCCCCACCCCCTGGCTGCTCCAGGCTGCTGCTCTAGGACTGCTCTAGCTACTACAGTTCCCTTGTTCCACCAGTTGCCCTGGAGGAGCTGAACTAGGACTGATTCAGCTGCTGCCGATCTCCTACCCCACTCTAGCCGCCCTGGCAGGCTGAGGGAGGTCCAATCCAACCATGCACACTCCCATGCAACTGCTATTGTTAGACTGCACCCTGGTTGCCCCAGTATCGGAGAACTTGGAGAAGACAACAAACACACTTGGCGTGTCTCCCTGGGCAACCGAAAGAAGCCACCAAATAAACGGTTCTGATAAGGACTACAAACAAGGTAAATTCAGCATGGGGCAGAATCAGCGAAAAAATCTGGCAACTCGAATAACCAGAGTAGATCAACTCCTCTAAGAGAAAATGGGGCAGACACAATTGAAGACCCCATCCACAAGCAAATGGCTGCAATGTCAGAAATAGAGTTCAGAATATGGATAGCAAATGAGATTAACAGAATGGAAGAAAGAAGGAATTAGGAGCTCAAACAATTATTCAAAATATTTCTCAAGAAATTATTCAAAAGATATCTCAAGAAATTACTCAAAAGATGTCTCAAGAACCAAATGACGTCAAAGATAAAATGATCAAAAATTTTGAAACACTGAGACAAGAGGTTGCAGCCCTCAAGGATCTGAAAGACACAGTGGAATCCTCCATAACAGAGTGCAACAGGCATAAAAAAGGATCTCTGACTCTGAAGACAAAGCTTTTGAAGAAGCCCAGGAGCGCAAAAATGAAAAGAAATCGAGAGCAAAAACAGATCTCACTCTCAGAGAACTCTTGGACAATTCGAAGAAAACTAATATTTGCCTTATAGGAATCCCTGAAGGTGATAAAGTTGCTTCACAAAACACTGAGGCTCTTCTTCATGAAATTATGAAAGAGAACTTTCCTGACATGTCAAGAGATTCTGAAATTCAGATAGCAGATAGTTTCAGAACCCCAGCACGACTCAACCCGAACAAGACATCCCCCAGGCACATCATAATTAACTTCACCAAAGGTAAGATGAAAGAGAAATTTTTGAAAGCAGTTAGATGTAAGAAAACTATAACTTACAATGGGAAGAGTATTAGGATGACTGCAGATCTCTCAGCTGAAAATTTTCAGGCCAGAAGAGGATGGTCATCAACTTTTAATCTCCTAAAACAAAATAACTTTCAACATAGGATCCTGTATCCAGCTAAAATGAGTTTCATCTATGATGGAGAAATTAAATACTTTAATGACATTCACATGTTGAAGAAATTTGCTATAACTAAATCAGCTCTCCAGGAAATTCTCAAACCTATCCTCCATAATAACCAGGGCAATCCTCCACTACAAAAGTAAACCCACCCAGAAACTTTTGATCAAATTCCAACTTCCACAATGGAAAAAGGATTCAAAATGTCTACTGGACTTTCAAGCAACTCAATGCCCAAAATTTTACCAGGCTTATCAATAATTTCTATCAATGTGAATGGCTTAAATTATCCTCTAAAGAGGCACAGATTGGCTGATTGGATACAGAAACTCAGACCAGACATCTTTTGTATACAAGAATCTCACCTTACCTTAAAAGACAAATATAGACTCAGGGTAAAGGAATGGTCATCTAAATTCCAGGCTAATGGAAAGCAGAAAAAAGCAGGTGTTGCAATATTATTTGCAGATACAATAGGTTTTAAACCAACAAAAGTAACCAAAGATAAAGATGGCCACTTTATATTTGTTAAGGGCAATACTCAATATGATGAGATCT
>NW_003852633.1:968187-1025543 GCF_000181295.1 Otolemur garnettii
CTTTATGTGTAAGCTATAACCTAATAACAGCCTAAGAATATGGGAAGGGGGGAATGGGTGGAGGGAGGGGAATTGGAGGGATCACTTCTGAGGTTTATCTAACAAGGGTATAAGTGAATCTTTCTAAGAGCAGAATGTGAATGTTTTAAAATAATAACTAAGTAAATGACATGAAGGCTATGTTAACCAGTTTGATGGAAGTGTTTCAGAATGTGTGTGAAAACCCCACACTGTACCCTAGAAGTGCATTAATGTACATAGTTACCATTCAATAAAAAAAAAAAAAAGGGTCCCATTAAGGCACACTGTAAACAACCAGGACCAAAGTTTGGGTCCTGTGAGGCAGGCAGGTCTACAGCTACAGATTGTAGCTACCATCAAGAACGATATATTTTTACCTTTACAGAAGCTTTTCAGTTTAAGTCCCATTTGTTTACTGCTATTGTTGCAACTGACATAGAAGTTTTCTTCATAAAGTCTTTCCCTAGCCTGATATCTTTGAGTGTTTTTCCCATGGTTTGGAAACAACAACCAAAGCAAATAGATAACCTACACAATGGGAAATAATATTTGCATATTTTGAATGCGACAAAAGCTTGATAACTAGGATCTACAGACAACTCAAATTAATCAACGTAAAAAGAGCCAACAATTTCTTATATCATTAGGCAAGAAATAGGAATAGAACTTTTTCTAAAGAATACAGATAAATGGCTAACAAAAATATGAAAAAAATGCAAATTAAAACCACCCTGAGATGTAATCTAGTCCCAGTGAGAATTACCCACATCGCAAAATCTCAAAAGTGCAGATGCTGATGTGGATGTAGAGAGAAGGAACACTTTTATACTGCTGGTGGGACTGCAAACTAATACAACCTTTTGGAAGGAAATATGGAGAACCCTCAAAGAACTCAAACTAGACCTCCTATTTGATCCTGCAATCCCATTACTAGGCATCTACCCAAAGGGAAAAAAAAATCCTTTTACCATAAGGACAATTTCACTAGACTATTTATTGCTGCTCAGTTTACAGTTGCCAAAATGTAGAAACAGCCTAAATATCCGCCAACCCAGGAATAGATTAACAAAGTGTGGTATATGTATACCATGGAATACTATTCAGCCATTAAAAAGATGAAGACTTTACATCTTTTGTATTAAAGATGGAAAGAGAACACACTATTCTTAGTAAAGCATCACAAGAATGGAGAAAAAAGAATCCTACATACTCAATTCTGATATGAGGACAATTAATGACCTAGCACATGGTAGGGGTTGTGGAGAGAGAGGGGAGAGAGAGATAGGGAAGGAGGGATGTGGGGGGAGTCCCAGTGTTGACACACCTTTTGGGGGTTTGACACAATTATAAGAAGGATTATTACCTACCAGATGCAATCAATGTAACCTTGTTCTTTGAACCTCAATGAATCCCCAACAAGAAAAAAAAAGGAGGTATCAAAAGCAACTGAAAAATCATAAAACAAAACACATGTAGTGAAGTACTTTTATAAATTATAAAACTGGTTCAATGCTTAAAAAAATCCATTGGAAAAGAAGATAGAAATGACCCAGTGTTTGTTACAAGTGTGCACTGGAATTGTAGTGCTCTAAACACAGAAAAAAAAAATGTACTTTGAGAATTTTAGGCCCAAACATAGGAACATGGCAAACATACAATTTAAAGTGTGAATCCTATTTATTCATTTTTACAGATAGAGTCTTGTTATCTGTGTGCCCAGGTGTGATTCAGTGACTATTGACAGGCACAATAATACTACACTATGGCTTCAACTCGTGAAGTCAAAAATTTTTTAAGCCTCAACATCCTGAGTAGCTAGGAGTACAGGAATGTGCTCCTGTGCACAGCTAGATACAATTTTTTAATACAGAACAGTTGTATGTCTATATTTTTCTTCCTTCTCATTTGTGTTTTTTTCATCATGTAAATGATGCTCATACAAATCATGTTATGATTAGTTACTGTTGACACAGATATAGAATAGCTTTTACAAACAATTTTCTCTGCTCACATGTTATTCTGGACAATTCTCATTTAGGTACTTGAAAAACAGGTTAGGCTTTGATCTCTGATGAAAATATTAAGGAAGAAATAAACACTTAATATATAATTTCAGATTTTAAGTGTATTTTCGCCCAGATTGTCCAAGGCCAGGAATGCCAAGTTAAAAGCATGTCCTGATTTTGAATAACTGAACCATGTCTTCACTTTATTGTTATTTTGAAATGGGTTTAGTTTTACAAAGAGTTTTCACATACCCTTCCCCTTCCTGTCATGTTAATATCTTACATAATCACAGTATATTTGTAAAAGCTTAGAAACTTACAATGATACAATTTAAGTACAGATTTTCTTCTTTTTACCAATAATGTTTATTTTTTGATTAAGATGCAATCCAGGATACTATTTAACCTTTAGTGTAAAGTGTATTATTATCTGTTTCTGCATCACAAACTACTACACAAATTAGTGACTCACAACCACATCCTCCTTACTCACAATTTCCCTGGGACAAGAATCCAGATGTAGATGAAGGCCAAGGCTGAAGTCTCACCAGAGGGCTCAGCTGGGTAAGGATCCAGTTCTAAACTCATGTGATTGTTGTTATAAGTCTATGAATTCCCAGGTCAAGACTACTTCTTGTAAATTATTTCAAACCTTTAAAAAATTAATAGAAATATTTTACTAACTTCTTCCAAGAAATAAACACAACAGAGGGTAAGAGGTCACTTCCCAATATATTCTATGAGCCCAGTTAACTCTGATCCCACAACTAGAAATACACAATTTAAGAAAAAGAATTATAGATCAATATGCTTCATGAAACAGAGGCAAAAATCCTTAAGAAAGTACTATCAAAACTAACCAACAACATAAAATAGGATTATACATTATTATCAAGAATATTTATCTCAAAAATCTAAGTATGGTAAAACACACACACACACACACAAACAATTAGTATAATATGTCATATTAAGGAAATAAAGGATGGAAAACTCATGACATTCTAAAAATGCATAATAAACATATCATGGATCAAAAATCTCATAGTAAAAACACAAGGTCATCCATGAAAAACTCACCTAACATTGCATCAAGAAATTCTCAGTATATTTCCTGAAGATTAGAAAGAAACTGTAGTCCATTCTGTTTCTTCTGTTAAACATTGTACTAAAGAATGTACTTGATAACATTAGTATAGAAAAATAAAAGACTTCTAGATTGAAAAGGAGAAGCCAAATGATCTCTAATGACATGATCTATTTTATAGAAAATCTAAACGAATCAATTTAAAAAAGATTATAAACCAAAAATATTCAGTGACATTGTAGTATAGAAAGTCAATAAAAAATATTTTCTTATATAACAGCAATTAATAAAAAATAAAGATCAGATTAAATCCATTAAGTGCAGCGTCAAAGTTAAAATATATTTAGAAATAAATTTAACATAAAAGAACTAAGGAAATCCTAAATAAATCAGAAAATGCTGGATATTTATTGCTCAGTGTGGGAAAGGAATTCTCATAACACTGACAAGAGTGCAGCAATTTTAGAAAATGAGCAAGTCTCACTACAGATCCAGGAGTGCTTTAAGGTCAAAGTTCCTAGAAATACCCTGCTCATATCCTGGCTGATACTAGGGATATACCCATAAACCTGACCCACACTAGAGATGAGTCCCAGGCAGTGCACCATTCCAGTCACTCTCCCATTTCAGTGTTCCCATTCTAGCTATACTGATAAGGCTAATAAAAGCCTTTTGTAACTGTGTGGGAGCTGAGCTAACATCTGCTCAGTCTCCTTTCTCCTCTTCCCCTGTATTAAAATCTTTTCTTGTCCCTTGGCCTCCTCTCCTTTCTTGTGGACTCTTACCCCAGAGGATTTATGCCAGAACCTCTCCTCTTTATAGTGCATTGGTTGGGAAAAGTGACAGTGAGACCAGTCCAGTGACCACCCTAGACCCTTCCCACAGCCCTCCTGATGTCCACCATTGCATGCTAAATGCTTAGGACTAGGTAAGTTGGAGGAAACAATTCTACTACCAGGATCCCACTGCACCACTGTCTTTTTTTATTATTATTAAATAATAGCTGTGTACATTAATGCAAACATGGGGTACAGTGTAGTGTTTTCATATACAATTTGAAATATTTTCATCAAACTGGTTAACATAGACTTTATGTCAATGACTTAGCTATTGTTTTAAAACATTCATATGCACCACTGTCTTTCTTTCCATAAATCCTAGTATTAAGTCAGGATTTTCCCCAGGATTTGGGATCAGTGTCCTATTCTCCCCAACACCTTCCCTCAGGGATGCCTGAGAGACAGAGTTGGGATTCTCTGGACTTTGTTAGTCAAGCTCTATTGGTGATACAGGGACATCTGCTTCCCCCACTAGTGGGCCTCCATATTATTCCTCATCCTCACCTCACACTTTATGGGCAGTTATTACAACACTGCCTTGACCCAACATTCACTAGATAATGGAAAACAACAGGCTGAGATGGGCATTTTTGAACTAAACATTATCAGTGATCTTCAAAATTTCATAACTTGCAACAGCAAATGGTCTGGAGCCCCCTATCTTCAACCTCTCTTCTCTCCCAACTTTAAGTTTTCTTCATCCTTTGGGGATTATCCTTCATTCTGCCAGACCTGTACAACCTTTCAAATTCTCCTTCTCAATGAACAGCCTCCACTTCAACTTTCCACCTCTGACTTGGTGTTCAACCTTGCTGACCATTCTTTCCCTTAACTTCTCTGACACCCTTCCTCCTCTCTTTCTGCCCAACTTCTTTTCTCTTCCACACACCTGCCCTTGGGGACAGCTTTCAGAATCTATTTTACCCATATGTGAAGTAGCAGGAGTTGAGAGCATTATCTAAGTCCTTGTGCCCTGTTACCTAGATCTATTCTCAATTAAAACACCCTTTGGGTCCTTTTCAAATGATCCTACTCAGTTTACAAAGAATTACAACATTTAACCCAGTTTTATGACCTCATATGGCAGCACATTTAAGTAGTGCTTTCTTCTACCACCATCCCTAAGGGCAAAATCTGTATTTGGTTGGTAGCCATAGCTTTCACAGAAACTTTGACTGAAATTGGCATAAAATATATAAACCTTGAGCCTGAATCTGAGGCTGGAAAGCTATACTCAAACACCCACTCTCTCTCTCAGCCAGCCTCAGATAGATTGAATAGCATCAGAAAAGAGGACATAACCCAGAATACCCAAAAGGAATTAGTTAAACTGGCTTTCAAATTCTATAACAACAGCCAAGACTAGGACAGCTAGATAACAGATGCTGGCCTCTTCCTTTCAGGGACAGAAGGACCCTACCAGGTAACCTAAACACCTGCCTCATTCTGCACAACCTCTAGGTTCTTGCTATAAGTGTGGCTAAATGGAACACAAGGTCTGCTACTGCCCCAATCCTCAAGCTACACTCCAAATTTGCTTGGTCTTATGTTGTCCAAGGACAGTGGCAGGACAAGTGTCCCAAGGCTGCAGGTCCTGGAGCCACCCTTTCCAAGATAGTGACTGAGCTGAAATTCCAGCTGCCTGAATTCCTGGGACTAGCTGTGAAAGAATGACGGGGCCCAGGCTCTCAGGCCCACACCATTACCATCTCACTCATCTCACTTGCAGAGTTCTTGGTTTGTCTTCTGGTTACCAGTAAGAGAATTTCCTTCCACCTGGACACTGGGAAATATTTTCAGCGTTGTCTGATTTTTCAGGGTAACTACTCCCCTCTTCCACTTCAGTGGTCAGGGTCAATGGAATACCCTCTAACCCATTGACAATTCCATCTCTAACCTGTCAGAAGACGAGACATTCTCCCTTTCTTTCCTAATAATTCCTAAATTCCCCACTACCTTGCTTGGTTGAAACCTACTATCTAAGCTCAAAGCCACTTTTACTTCATACCCATCACCCAAAACCAATAATACCTCTCAGTTCTCCACTTTTGTTACTCTGCTCTAAGGCTTCTCCCTTATCTACACAAATGTCCCTTCCAGATGCCATGTGACAAGTCAATCCTAGAGTTTGAGACATCTATACACCTTCAATCATGCTACACCATCAGGCAATTATAGGTACCTTTTCTGATCCTTTGGTTTCCCCAACTCATCTCAATATCCTCTTAAACCCCATCCTTTAAAGGGACTTCAGAAAATCATCAGTAATTTACTAATAAAGCATATTATCTCGCTCATGTCCTCCTCATGCAATCTCCTACCCTAGCAGTCCTGACAGGTCTTTCTGACTAGTCTGAGATCTGTGATCAGTCAACAAGGCCACTGTCCATGTAACTCTCCTTGTCCTAATCCCCTATCCCTTCTTCTTCACTATTATTCCTTCTACCACACACTTTCAAGTTCTAGACCTAAAAGATGCCTTTTTTTCACTATCTCTTTCTATGCTAACTCACAAGACTAATTTGCCTTTACCTGGACCAACCCAAACCAAATTAACTCAACATCTGACCTGGACATGTCCTTCCCCAGAAGTTCAGAGACAGCCCACATATTTTCAGCCATGCCCTAGCCTCATATCTCAAAAAATGTGAGCCATTATCATCATCTATTATCAATATCCTTTCAGCCCTACCCTCACTGTGTCTATCTCTGATACCATCTTTCTCTAACCAATATGGGCATCTGGGCTATAGGGTTTCATCCAGAAAAAAACTCAATTAGTAAAGACCCAGATCACATATCCTAGCATCTCCCTTACCTCTTCTACCAAGAGCTTCACTCTGTAATGGAAAAAAAAAATTATCACCATCTTACCTCTCTCCTTCTCTCAACTATTTATAAAACTCAAGCAGGCCCTACTTTAAGTTTCACCGTTTTCCTTTTCAATTCCTCCAAACATTTTCCTCTATGTTGATGGCTGTCAGGGATTTTCCCTTAGCATATTCACTCAAACCAAAGGACGTACTCACCTTCTTACATGGTTTCTTGAATCTGAACCTTAACCGCAGCTTCAATTTTACTTCAAGAAAGCTGCAAAGCCACCTCCACATTTACACCTCTCATTCCCATAAGAACTTAACTACTTAGTTATAACTACCTTCTTCCTCATCCCTACACCCTCTTAAGCCCCTTAAACTTCCCTGATGTTACACTTCATTATTTACTAAACACAATAAATCTTTCCTATACCAATTTTCATCACCTTTTATCTCAATGATGCTGAGTTTGCCTGTCTTTTTCTCCCACATACACTGCCATTCCAGCTCCTGGTTACTTTTAAAACACATTCATCTACATGTCACCTACCACAAAAGAAAAGGAGCCTTCTTCTCTAAACAAGAAGGCAGTCTACCTAAAAGTTATTCCACTACGATAGCCAATAGAACAATCAAATTATTCCAAGCCTTTTCAGAAAACATCCATTTATTCCATGACACATTGACTCCCATTTCTAAACCAGAAATACCTCTCAAGTGGGCCCCCTCCAATATCTAGCTCAATATACAGCCTAAATGCCTCATTTGCTTCTGTAACATGTCTGGGCTTTAATACAAACTTATCACTCTCATCAGCCTAAAAATGACACCTTTAACTTACATACCCTTCAGTACCTTAACAATTTTTGTCACCACAATAAAAAATGGTCAGAGGCCCCCTACCTTCAAGTCTTCTTCACTCTTTGAACATTTTTGTCTCTCTGGATCTCCTACTCATTATCTGATTAGTAAAAGTTAGACATTGTCCCCCTATTTACTTGTTACAATTACTATTTTACAGCTTGTAATAAAAAATTAAATTCAGGGCAGCGCCTGTGACTCAAAGGAGTGGGGTGCTAGTCCCATATGCCAGAAGTGGCAGGTTCAAGCCCAGCCCCAACCAAAAAAACTGCAAGAAAAAAAATAATTTCAGATCTTATAAATTTAATGGTAAACTTAAGTTCTTAATTTGATCCTCTAAATTTTCAAATCTAGGTAAATAACTGTAATAAAATATAAAGACATGTTCTCCATGCCTCAGTCATCAGCTATAAGGCACAGTCTACCCACATAGCCCCTTTTTCTCTGCTCCAGCTTTGCCCCCTGGCTATTCTGGAAAATGCTGAATCATCCATTCAGCCTCTTTTCTGTATTTACACCTGGTAAATGGATTAAGGACACAGATAAGTTCTGTCCTTTGGAGCTATTTTTGATAACCAGTAACTAAGTGAGACTTAGAAGGACCAGAAAAGAATTCAGGGATAGTGCCTATGTTGCAGTTTCAAAACACTTTACAATAACTTAACACTTTAAAGTCATATTAAGTTAAAAAAGATAGTCATAAAATTCTGAATAATTTGTTTTAAAAAACCTGCAATATTTTCTTGAAATAGTAAATTACATGAACTGTTTTCCTTTCATTTAAAAATCACACTGCCGGAGGTTTTCTTTTTCTTTTTCTTTCTTTTTTTTTTTTTTTCTTATCTTTTCTCTAAGTGCCCTGAAAACAATTTTAAAAGTGTTAAGGTTTACACTCATATAATCTCCTGTATTACTTTTAAAATCATTAGAACAAAGCTTCCAAAATCAAAATTCTAAACTCAATCTTTTTGACCACAAACTAGCTATTGAAATATTAAGACCACTGAAATTCTAAAAGAGACACATTAGGCTTATTTGAAATGTTAAAATTGTACAAAACCAAAATATTCTTGCCTACTCACCAACTAGACAGGCATCTACATTCTTGATTATCTGTCTTTTAGTAGTATAAACATCACCTCTCCTGACCAACCTCTACATATTGCAATGCAAACATCAGACCCCCCACTCCTCACTGCCTTGGGCTTAGCTACAGGGATTGGGATAGGACTTAGAGACATGAAGTCTTCCCTACAATTATTCTAGGTATTATTCCAAGACCTACAAAAAAGCCTAGAAAAAAATAACAAGACCAAATAAATTCCTTAGCAGCCATAATGCTCCAAAACAGATGTGGCTTAGACCTTCTCACCACAGAAAAGGAAGGCTTGTTTTTGCTCCTAAATGGAGAATGTGGCTTCTACATCAACCAATCTGGATTTGTCAGAAATGTGACCAAGAAATTAGATGAATGGTCTGCCAACCTGTGAAGACAAAGAGAAAAAAGCTGGCAACTGTGGGTATACATATAAGCAGTTGAGCATTGTGGTTTTGTTGCAGCAAGACGAGGCCCAATGGAGAGAAAGAGCACCCAAACACCATGTTTATAAGAGGAAGGGCTTTATTTTAGCCAGGACAATGAATGGCACAGATGAATTAAAAATGGCCACACTCTCCAACTGGCTTGGTGTTTTTCTTTTTAATCTCTAGTCAAAAAGTTCCAACCCAGGGGTACTATTTTCATTTTTCAAAAAGTTCCAGCTTGCTCCGTGCCCATAGCACAATGGTTATGGCACCAGCCACAGACACTGAGTGTAGCAGGTTCGAACCTGGCCCAGGACAGCTAAACAACTGCAAGAACAACAACAACAACAACAACAACAACAACAAATAGCCAGGTGTTGTGGTGAGTGCCTATAGTCCCAGCCACTAGGGAGGCTGAGGCAAGAGACTCACTTAAGCCCAAGAGTTTGAGGTTGCTGTGAGCTGTATACCATGGCAATCTACCAAGGGTGACATAATGAGATTCTGTCTGAAAAAAAAAAAAAAAAGAAAGAAAAGAAAAGAAAAGAGAAAGAAAAAAAAGAAAAAGTTCCAACCCATGGGTACCTTTCTCATTGGTCAGTTTGAAACAAGTGAGAAAAGCTGTTTCAGCCTCACAAAACTACAGGATTTCCCAGAAGTGGAAATTTCCAGGTTCCAGGAAGTATAGTCTATAAATTACTAAGAGCTGAGTCACAATGGAAAAGACCCTGCAGGTATAACCTTGGAGTCTCCTTGCAAAGACCTCTGTTCTACTAGAACTCACCCTTTCCAGGTATCCTCTCTCAGTTTGACTCACAAAACTTGAAATATTAAGACCACTGAATATCTCTAATTGCCCCTTACTTCTTTAGTTACTTTTTGTCTCCCTAGGTCCACTCCTTATACTAACTATGACCCAGTTCATTCAAAATAGCCATGATTTGAACTTAACCAAACAACATATCACCCAAGTTCTCCTTCTGAAAGAGGCTTGCTCAAGAAAACACAAAAATCTTCCAAACCACAATTAACCCTCCCAAAACTCCTAAAAGAGTTGGCATCTTCATCCAGCAGAAAGCAGTTTGGAAAGGTTTCTCCATCTCTTAAAATAAAAAGTGGGAAGTTGTGGGAAAGCAATGTTTATAACCCTGACAAGTGTGGAGCCAATTTTGAAAAAGGAATTCCTTCCTCAGATTCCTGGAGTGCTTCAAGGCCAAAGTTCCTGGAAACACCTACCCATATCCTGGCCAGTACTAAGGATATATCCACAATCCTGACCCACAGTAGAAAGGAGCCAGGAGGTACACCATTCTGGTCCCTTTCCCATTCCAGCTTCCCCATTCCAGCTATACTGACAAGCCTAATAAAAGCCTTTTGCAACTGTGTGGAAGATGAGCTCACACCTGTTCAATCTCCATTCTGTTTTGTGCTTGTATTAATATTTTCCTTGTCTCTGGACTGGCTTCCTCTCTTTCTTTGTGGATCCTAACCCCAGTTCTATGTCAGAACCTTGCATTCAGTGGCTTAATATTATTAATATGCTAATCCTTTCCAAATCTATCTATAAATTCTATACAATCTCCATAAAAATTCCCACTTACATTTATTTATTTTCATTTTTAAAAGTTGTGTGAAAGCTAATTCTAAATTTCATAGGTCAATATGAGTTGTCCAGAATAATCTTAAAAAGAACAAAGTTGAAGTACTTCATTTATATTTTCTGATCTGAAAACTTAATACAAATTGATGGTAATGACAACATTGGTATATTAGTAAAAAGGTACAAATATGGGCAGTTGAGTATCCAAAAGTATCCTTACATTTATGCTAATTTTACAATGTTGTCAACATATTTCAATATGGAAAAGTATTGTTTTGAACAAATGTTATCAGGAAAATAGCTCTCCATTTGCAAGTTGAGTTCTCCCTCACATCAGACACATCATTCATTCAAAATCAATCAGAGACCAAAATGTAACAACTATAACCACAAATCCTGTAGAATAGAACATAGGAAGAAATCTTAATGGCCTTCAGTGAATCAATACATTCTGAGATATGACACCAAAATAGAAGTGACACAAGAAAAAATGTGAACTTCATCAGAAGTAAAAAGTATTGTGATTCAAAGTACATCATGCACATAACCCAGAGTGGGAAAAATGTTTGCAAATCATATACATTAATACATTATATTATCAAAAACATATTAAACACTCTTGCAACTCAAAAATAAAAAGGGAGATATTGTAATCAAGTGAGTAAATTGTGTAAATATAGATATTTCTCCAAGGAAGCTATACAAGTGTACAATATACTCAATACCTTTAGTCCTCAGTGAAATGCAAATTTCAACCATCAATAGAAACATTACATAAATTTTAAAGGCATACTTTAAGAAATCAGTTTTCCTTTACTAGGAGTATATCCAAAAGACCAAAAATCACTTTATAACAAAGATATTTGCACCATTTAGCTATGAGGATTCTTATCTAATCTCTGTCCCATCTCTGCTGAAGGCAAAACTGTGACCTCTGCCCCCAAGAGGCCTCCACACCTCTACCAGGCCAGTTCCAGATTCCAGGCCCATATTCTGCATGGGAAAGAATAAAGCACATTTCTTTGTCATTCCTGACCACTCTCAGAGGGAGAGATGCAGGTCTCAGTTTCCAAAAAGAGTTTTAAAGACAGAAAAAAATTTTGCCATTTTTTCAGGCCATTTCCTCTGTTAAATATTCCCCACTCTGCAATTTTACCCTTTTATCTCTAGAGGAGGATGTCCACATAGTCTCAAGCTACTTCCCACTGAATTCCAGTGTGACTTAGATGAAAGGTTTATACTCATATACACATGTCATAGTAACACTAGTGGCAGCATATGAATAACAACATAATCAGGTGAAAACACCATAAGCACAACTGTAACAGTGAGGATTGACAACGTGAGATGGACTGTTGTCTTGTACACAGTGTTAGACACCTGGTTGCACTAGAAAGAAACATGAGGCCACTGAGAACAGAGCTAGTAGTTGTACCTTGTGTGTGATCCCAGAGTCTGACTTCTGTAAATTTAGAAATCACATACACCACTGAATAAGGCTTAGGATGACAAAATCGGCAGTAAGACAGAACAGAACAGTTGCAAGATCAGTATATAGAGTTTTACATAAACAATTCAGTGTTTTTTTAACTTTTAATCTTTTACATTAATATTAGTTTGGGACATTTGTCACAAATGTGATAACCTGGGGAAACTCTAAGGAGTTGTCTCTCCATTCTATAGACATCTCTCCATTCTATAGACAGAACAAATAATCAAAGAAAAGTTAGCAAATGTGTATATCAACATTTCATGCTTCCCTCTTTTTTAAACAGTTATTTTAGATTGTCTAAAGGCTGACTTCTCTACTGGGGCTTGGGTCCTCTTCTTTCATGGGACATCTCTTTACTTTGATATGATGGCCCCAAGGTTTTTACTTCTGACAATTTTGACAAAGTATGAGTCATAGAAGGTACTTCATAGGGCCATTTCCACTTACCTGCTTTCAGCCAGGGCAGGGACCTATAAGTGGGAAACTCACACATAATGGTTATTACCTGACCCACTCATTTGACATATTGCTTTGCTCTGTTTTTAACTCAGGGTTTAAAAACTTACTGATAGAATCAGATTACTGACCCACACAGAAAGGATCCCTTTCTTGGAAAGCATGTCCCTCCCAGGAAATAATGAATGGACCAATCCTGACCTCCCTAACATTGTCCCACCTACCTGCTCAGGTAAAGCTATGGACAGACCAATTCTTGAGGCCCTAACTCTTTAAATCCCTGTCCACCAAATCCCACAAGTGGATTTTTCCATCAGGAATCTCACCCCACCTGCACTCCAGGTGGAATAAAAGTCACTTTGCATGAATTGGATCTCCACCTTCCTTTCCTCTCACACCTTAGAATGATTTTTATCTTTGGGTCCAGAACCTTTCACTTACCTCAGGATTTCAGGAAGATTTTGACTCATAAACCATATTTTCAGAGACCTACATTAATTCTGGGTCTGAGAGCCACCCTTATCAGAAGGAGGACAAGTTGTAATTTGGATGGATGTAATTTCCTTTCTAGATGTAGGGCTTTGCTTATTTTCTGGGTGATGTTTAATTCAGGAGAAAGTTCTTTATATCTCTATACAGAGGAAAGGAGCCATGAACATTTGAATAGCTTGCCGGACCATGTCTACATTCTTGGAGGAAAGGCTCACCAGGTTCTTTTTCCAGTTGAGGAAGTTTGTGGGTGAGCACAGGATATTGTGCAGTAGACAGAGGGAAGGAAAGATCCCCCCAAAGGGTAATGTCATTGACTAGTAGCCAAGTACAGAGATATCTTGAGCTGTCAAGCTATCCCTGAAACTGTCTTCCTGAAGCATCTCCACCAACATGTTATTTTTAATCTGCTTGAACTCTTCTCCTGGACTGTTGAAATCCAACATCCCATTTGCCTCTAAAGGGTTTTCCAGTTCTATGTTGACTTACATGCACTCAAACTCAATGAATGCCTCACCCCATGCCATCAGCTCCTGGAAAAAGCCAATTTTGGAACTTTAGATTCTCTCCCGACCCAGGTGCTCTTCTTGATTAAAGTAGAACCAACCTTTAACCAGCCCTTTTCCTCTCAGTAGCTGAAAATCAGCTTGTTTGGCTCAAGTTCCATGTAGCAGTGCCACAGCTGTGATCACTGCCTATCCAGCCTCTATTTTCTATAAAGTTACTCCATCAGTGAAAAATATACCAATCTTGCTCTGGCATCAGCTGACCTGACAGATTCATATTGCTAGAATACAGTCTCTTAAATTTTAAACAATCATTTAATTGGCAAAAGAATGAAGAATAAGCACAGTCTTTAACAACAATTCATAAGTAGCTATGGAAGCAAGAATGTGATCCTCTCACAACACTGTTCAGTGACTTTGGGAAGCACTCCACTGGCCTTGGGTATCTCCCAGCAACTATACAGTTGTTTGTATCTCTCCCCAGATGAGATTTCAGCCTAATACTGTGGTTCATTAGAATTGGGTAGAGGCTGGCTGTCTTCAAGACACAGCCACTTGTGCTATCTTATCAAGCAGTTCCTCAGAGTCTTTGGTTACAGCTCTGAAGGGGACGTTGGTAAGGTTGTAGGGGAAAGCAACAATCACCAGTCCCAGATAATTGGCAAAAGGCTGCTTAATTATACTTCCTGGGGTCCCCAATCTAATCTCACCCTACTAGTTTTACTTGCCAAATTGTGGAAAATATTAATGGGATAGAACCAGAGGAAGAACTCTGGCAACATGAATAATCAGAGTAGATGAACTCCCCCAAAGAATGACATAGAAGATACAGCAGAAGATGCCATTCATAGGCAAATCACTGAATTGTCAGAAATAGAATTCAGACTATGGATGGCAGATAAAATAAATAGAATGGAGGAAAAGATAGAAATAGAAATCAAAAGAGTAGTTCAAAAATTATCTCAGGAAATTAATAAATTCAAATAAAAGATACCATGCATATGGACATAATATGAAGGAGATAGCAGAGCTCAAAGAAGTGAAAAAATTATTTGAGGAGTTTCAAAATACTGTAGAATCTGGGCAGTGCCTGTGACTCAGTGAGTAGGGTACCAACCACACATACCAAGGGTGGTGGATTCAAACCTGGCCCTAGCCAAACTGCAAGACAAAATAGTCAGAAATTGTGACGGGTGCCTGCAGTCCCAGCTATTCAGAAGGCTGAGGCAACAGAATTGCCTAAGCCCAAGAGCTGGAGGTTGCTGTGAGCTGTGACAGACATTACAGTACTCTACTGAGGGTGACAAAGTGAGACTCTGTCTCTAAAAAAACAAACAAACAAATAAATAAAAATAAAAATAATACAGTAGAATCCCTCAGTAATAAATTTGACAGGCAGAAGAAAAGATCTCTGAAATTGAAGACAAGGCTTTTGAATGATCCTAAGCATTCAAAGTGGCAGAACAATAGAGAACAAGAACAGAACATTCCAAGAGTGTTATATGATCATTCCAAATGAACAAACACCCAACTTATAGGAATTCCTGAAAGAAATGGTCCTAAGGGCACAGATGCTCTACTACAAAATATTATGAGAATTTATCAAGCGTTGAAAGAAATACAGAAATTCAGGTAGTAGATAGTTTCAGAACCATAGCAAGACTCAATCCAAATAAAGCTTCTCCTAGACACATTGTAATTAACTTTGACAAAGTTATGTTAAGAAGAAAATTTTGCAAGCAGCCAGACATAAGAAAAACATTACTTACAATGGGAGAAATATTATAATGATTGCAGATCTTTCAGCTGAAACTTTTCAAGTCAGAAGAGGATGGTCATTCACCTTCAATCTCCTAAAATAAAACAAATTTCAGCCCAGGATCCTGTATCTACCTAAACTGAGTTTCATTTGTGATGAAAAAATCAAATGCTCAACAGAGAAACACATGTTAAGGAAATTTGCCATAACTAAACTAGCTCCCCAAGAAATACTCAGACCCATTTTCCTTAATGACCAGCCCAAAGAGCTACAACCAAATTAAACTGCCCAGAGTAGTGCTGGACACTGCCAGTGGCCTCCCTGTGGACATTAAACCCAGAGAACTCTACCACCTCTTCCAGCCATTCAAGGGGTGTGAGGAGAACTAAATGAAGCTCACCAAGAGACCAAGAAAAATAGAATGCTGGGAGAGATGCAAGTGTGTTCTCTTTTTTTGCTACTAGCCTATTGTCTTTGTGATCTTTGACAGTCAGGCAGGAGCAGAAGTGGCAAAGTTATTTATTTTGAACCTCAGAACCTGCAGGTCCTGAGGCTAGAGTTTCCCCAAATCAACACCAGGATGGCCAAGAGTAAGCTAATGGCAATGCCAAACAAATCCCAGCAATTTGCACCCTGCCTTAGGAGCATACTTCATTACATGGAACCCCTGTGACCTGATGGGGGCTGCTCTGATCCCTGCACCCCCAGAGGCCAGGCTCTCTACCTTCTCTACATCACAGAGATGATAGCAGCTATCTCCTATGTGGCATTCACCCATCCACCCACCACTGCTGCTGCTGCCACCCTTCAGGCTCAGATGCACTGGCACCCTACCTCTGACACCACCCAGCACAGATGAAAGTATTGGTAATTCTATTCATTCTCCAGTCTTATAACCAGGGAGTTGGTTCTGAAACCTGTATGGTGCCAAAATAGGTACCCTGAGATTTTACTTCCCATAGGCTGCCTAGGCAGGGTTGCTGCTGCCCTCCAAAGATTGACTGCCCTCAGAAGCCTGACTCAGTGGACTGTTTCCTATTTCCTTTCTCTCTTCTTCTTCAGCTCTATACACACTGCTGTCCCCAAGGCCTCTTGTGGGGATTTGAGGACTTTCCAGTTGGGACACCAAGATCCAGCTCTGACACCACACTGGGACCCAGCAAAGCCTGACTTCTATCAAACTTCCTTCTGTAGGTCCACCTCCAGGAAATGAGGTGTTTAATTTTGCATGTTTCTGGCATGTATGAATATACTTAAACTTGTGTATATGTGAATGTAGTTTGTCCTCCAACTAAGTCATCAAAGCAACAGGTGCTGACCACCAGTCATTCATCATGCCCAGACCCTCTCCACCCCACCCCTGTACCCACCCACATCAGGGAGGCCTGAGCCCCTGTCACCATCCTGCCCTAATATTGGCCTGCCATCCCCACCACCCACACACAATTCCAAGGCCCACCACCATCTAAAAAATGTTTGCTTTCTCATTAAAAATCAGGGTCCTCATTCTCAGATGGGCCAATAGCCATAAGGAAATGTTTCTCCCCCCACCTTCCTTATTTCTCTATTGCATACTTCCTGGTGTTACTTGTTATTTCCAAAGCTCAAAATCAACCAAAACTGTGAAAGGTATTTTTGTACCCTCTGTAACAAAACTTTTATGTATCATAAAGGATTTTTCATGTGTGTACTATTAATTATTAAAGAGACATTGTTCACCCTGTCAGATAAGTTTAAAGTCTAATTTGAAGCATGAAGAAGAAAAGGGTCTCCATTCTTCAGCAATAAGATTTTGTGTCAGCCATTAGTTTAAGGAAAAAAACAATAAAGGAAGAATTGAGCAATTTCATTTTGTTTTGTCCTTGACCTTTAGCTGCAGCTGTAACTATCTTGTGATTCCAGACATAAGACACCAGGTGGCCATTATAATAGCTGATCCTGTGAGAATGTGGAACTGGATAGTGTATAAAACGCAAAATTAAAAAAAGTCAAAATAAAAAAAAATTACAGAAAGCAGGCACTCCACTGCCTTATACAGACTCTTGACCAAAATCAATTTCACCAAGAAAAAATACAAGACATTCTTTCGTGTAGGATGAAATTCTTTTATCTAGGTTAAAATGCAACACTCAAATTGTGGGATGCCTAGACAGGGCCCTGGGAAAACCAGGTGGTGTGGAAAGGAGATCTTTCTCCTCAGAGTGAGTAACGCTCTAATCCTTCATTTCTTCAGTTGCATACAGCCATAACAATGTCTCCTGCCTCATAAAATATGTGTCACTATAAGATGACCTTAAAAAAAAACTTTAAGAGGAGTATGAAGTGGGGTTGCCTTCAATTTATCTAAAGTCCCATTAAGGGAAACACAAGGGAAGCCTCCAGGACATTACCTTGACAAGCTGCATTCCCAGGTTTAGTTTGTCTCTTGCAGGTCTAGTTCCTGGTACTCCTTGCCAGGTCTGTCACCAGTAGGAGCCTACAGGCGGGAGCAAAGGCCCCAGGAGCTGAGTTGCTGCACACGAGCTTTGGAGGGAAGCTAGCAGAGGCCAAATGATCAGAGTGGGACTGCACACCTGCCAGGACACTGAAATCTCAGGGAGAGAGGACTGTGTCTGGGTGCTAAAACTGCACCTGCACACTGCTACTGTGAGGATGGTGCCAGAAACAGGGATTCTACCAAAAGTGTCCTAGGACAATGATTATCCTTAAGGGTATTTAAAATGCAAACTCTGATCTTGCCTTACACACAAGATCAATTTCAGATGGCACTTAGAACAAAAATATAAATATTTAATATAGTATGTAGAGCACAATTTAGAAAAATACCTTTAATATCATGTCTATACCCTAACCACTAAGTTGTTTTCTAATAAATTATGAGATGTATCATTTGTGTCAGTTTTAATATATATCAGTATTTTATATATCTGATTTAAAAATATAACCATTAGCATATGAAGAAACAAATAATTCTTATACCTTAAAGTTTCCATTATAATTTTTGGAAAATGTTTTTCCATAATATTCATGCAAATATTTGTCTTCTGTCATTCCTACGATTATATAATATGGAACACAGAAGCAAAATACATTTTAAAAGTATTCCTGAAATTTCTTCCACAGATCAAATTATTTTAAAACACTTTTAAAACCATCTGGTCCATGATTTATCATCATCTGTGCTAACCAGAAGCATTAGTGATGGACAATTCTTTTGAGATTCCTTAATCTATACCTGTGAGATTATCTTTTTTATACCTCCTTCTCATACCTTTTCATACCTCCTCTGAAACCTTTTAAGCTGATGTTATTATTCAAATACGGAAAGTTTTTAGACAAAATTAATGTCATTATGACATTCTCTGGCCAAAAGTTTTAACACTACCAAATTTAAGATCAGTTTGTCTTTGAAAGATGTGAAATTGTATACCCTAGGATAAATGAAATGCATCATTATTCTCTGTGACTACTCATTTCTCAGTGTTAAGTCATAGTAACTCATCTGCTGTGTTCTGCTCTGCTACTGAGGAAATAAACTTCACAATGTTTTCACATAAATAGATTGCCTCCATGTACACTTTTCCTAGATATTAAAGATGTTAGAGTTATTAGTGGTGTACTAGGATTCTTATTTTATATGTGGAAGTAGTCTTATAAACCATGATAAAATAAATATATTGAGAAGCAAAATACAAACTATGGAGTATTTCTAAATGACAAGAGTGATAACTTTCTAAAGACTTAGAAAAATCTGAACATTAAAATTTATGTCTCTATCCCATTAGCAATGGAAGCAATACCAGAAATAAATAAATGGTCAAGCTAAAAATCTCCTGTATAGTTAAGGGGACAATAATTAAAGCAAACAGATAACCATCAGAATGGAAGATTATATTTGCATATACTAACAAAGTCCTAATAACCAGAATCTACAGAGAACTCAAACTAATCAAGAAGAAAAGAGCAAACTGGGGAGTGGTCAAGATGGTCGACAGGCACCAGCCTCCAACAGAAGCTCCTGTCCAGAGGAAAGGATAAAGTCTGGAGAAACCCCCAACAAAGCTGAAAACTGGGAGCCCAGCTGAGAGAAAAGAGTGATACTGGCAGGACACCTCTTCTGAGACAGGTGGAGACTCCTAGAGGTCAATCCATAGATACCTAATTCACCCCAAAGGAATAGTGCCCATCCCCTCCCCCTAGTAAGGTGTGCTTTTCCTTTGTTTCCTCTTCAACCCCTCCTCCGAGTCTCCTACAGGCCACCGATAAACTGAGGACCTATTCTCTCACTCCAGGAGTGAGAGCTGCCGACAGGGAACTTTACCACCCTGGAGGAACCTGACTGAGACATGAAACACCCTCCCCCAGGCAGAAAAGTGGAATTGGCATTTGCACTGCCATTTTGAGTTTCCAGTCCACCCTCCCTACCCTTGCCGGCAGAGACAGTGAGAGGAGACCCAAGAAAAGCATCCACCCACCCTTGCAAGACTAAGCCTCTGTCCCAGTCCTTCACTGGGAGAACTGCTTGATCCATGCTTTCTGTGTGCAGATGGATCCCCTGCAGTCTGTGCATTCTATGGTCAGCTGTCTCCTCGGCTACTACCTGCACTTCCCAGGACCTTGGCACCAGTGTCCAGGATTGACACTGGACAGGGAGGGCTAAAGGCCCTGCCACGCGCCCGCCTCTGGGGGTTTGGTGGCCCTTGACTGCGATTGACTTCTGCTGGGGCTGGTCACGCAGCTGCGCACCCACCTCCCAGAGCCTTGCTGGCCCACGGTCGCCATCAAATCTTGCCGGGGAGGGTCAGGTAGTCCTGCCAGCCACGGGCCCACCTCGGGAACTTTGGCAGCCAGTGAGGGCAACTGATTTCTGCTGGGGCGGGTTGCGCAGCCACACACCTGCCTCCCAGGGCCCCCTGACCTGCAATCACCACTAGCTTCTGCCAGAGAGAGTCGCGCAGTCCTGCCAGTCGCGTGCAAGCCTCCCGGGTTTTGATGGACAGTGAGGGCAACTGACTTCTGCTGGGCGGGTCGCACAGTCACGGGTCCACCTCCTGGGATCTTGTCGGCTGGTGGTCACCAGCAGGGTGAGGGTCGCGCCATACCTTCAGCAGTGCGCCCGCCTCCCAGGGCCTTGCCAGCTTGCAGTCGCCAGCAGCTCCTGCCGGGGAAGGTCACACCATCCCTCCAGTCGCACGCCCACCTCCGGGGCTTTGGTGGCCAGTGAGGACAACTGACTTCTGCTGGGGCAGGTTGTGCCCACCTCCCAGGGCCTTGGTGGTGTGAGATCAACACTGACTCCTGCAGAGGTGGACTCCATAACCCCGTCTTCTGGCCCCACCTCCTGGGGCCTTGCAGGGTTGTGCCCAGGAGAAAACTAGAAGAAGCCACTGGCAGAATGGTTTTAGAGATGGTTTCTGAAAGGTGCAAATTCAACATGGGGCAGAATTAGCGGAAAAACTCTGGCAACCAAAATAACCAGAGTAGATTAACCCCCCCCCCCAAAGAATGATGGGGGAGACACAATTGAAGACCCACTACATAAACAGATATCTGAAATGTCAGAAAATGAGTTCTGAATCTAGATAGTGAATAAGATCAACAGGTTGGAGGAAAAGAGGGAGCTAGAATTTCGAATCATTCAAAAGCTGTCCCAGGAATTCAATGATTTCAAAGATAAAATGATCAAGGATTACAATACACTGAAACAAGAGGTTGCAGATTTAAAGAGTACAGTTGAATCCCTTCGTCAGAGGATGGACCAAGCAGAAGATAGGATCTCTGACACTGAAGACAAAGACTTTGAATGCACCCAGACTTCCAAAGATTATGACAAATAGAGAGCAAAAACAGATCTCTCACTCAGAGAGATCTTGGACAATTCAAAGAAAACTAATATTCGCCTCATAGGAATCCCTGGAGGTGACAAAGGTTTGCTTCACAAAACACAGAGGCTCTCCTTAATGAAATTATGAAAGGGAACTTTCCAGACATGCCAAGGGATCCTTAAATTCAGATAGCAGACAGCTTCAGAACCCCAGCGTGACTCAACCCAAACAAGACATCCCTCAGCCATATTATAATCAACTTCACTAAAGTTAACATGAAAGAGAAAATCCTGAAAGCAGCTGGACGCAAGAAAACCTTAACTTACAAGGGGAAGAATATTAGAATGACTGCAGATCTCTCTGCTGAAACCTTTCAGGCTAGAAGAGGGTGGTCATCGACCTTCATCCTCCTAAAACAAAACAACTTTCAACCCAGAATCCTCTATCCAGCTAAACTGAGCTTCATTTATGATGGAGAAATTAAATCCTTTAATGATATTCACATTTCACATGTTGAAGAAATTTGCCATACTAAACCAGCCCTCCAGGATATCCTCAAACCTATCCTCCATAAGGATCAACACAATCCTCCACCACATAAATAAACCCACCCAGAAAATTTTGATCAAATTCCAATCTCCATAGTGACAAAAAGATCAAAGATTTACACTGGACCTTCAAAAAATTCAATACCCAAAAGTATACCAGGCTTATATAGTCTGAATCAATGTGAATGGCTTAAATTGCCCTCTAAAGAGGCACAGGCTGGCTGACTGGATACAAAAACTCAGGCGAGATATCTGTTGCATTCAAGTAACTCACCTTATTTTAAAAGACAAGCATAGACTCAGGGTGAAGGGATGGTCATCTATATTCCAGGCTAATGGAAAGCAGAAAAAACCAGGTGTTGCAATTTTATGTGAAGATACAATAGGCTTTAAACCAACAAAAGTAAGCAAGTACAAGGATGGTTACTTTATATTTGTTAAAGGTAATACTCAATACGATGACATCTCAATTATCAATATTTATGCATCCAACCAGAATGCACCTCAATTTATAAGAGACACTCCAACATACTTGAGCAACCTGATTACTCCCAGCTCCATCATAGTTGGAGATTTTAATATCCCTTTGGCAGTGCTGGATAGATCCCTCAACAAGAAGCTTAGCAAAGAAATTTTAGATTTAAACCTAACCATTCTGCATTTGAATTTAACGGACATCTATAGAACATTTCACCCTAATAAAAGTGAGTACAAATTTTACTCATCAGCCCACGGAACATACTCCAAAATACACCACATCTTAGGTCACAAGTCTAATCTCAGCAAATTTAAAAGAATAGAAATTATCCCTTGCATCTTCTCAGAACACCACAGAATAAAAGTTGAACTCAGCAAGAACAGGAATCTATAGACCCAAACAAAAATATGGAAGCTAAATAACCTTATGCTCAATGACAACTGGGTCAGAGATGAGATCAAGAAGGAAATTACCAATTTCTTGGAACTAAACAACAATGAAGAAATGAGTTATCAGAACCTCTGGGATACCTCAAAGGCAGTCCTAAGAGGGAAATTTATTGCACTGCAAGCCTTCCTCAAGAAAACGGAAAGAGAAGTTAACAACTTAATGGGACACCACAAGCAACTGGAAAAGGAAGAACACTCCAATCTGAAACTCAGCAGAAGAAAAGAAATAACAAAAATTAGAGCAGAATTAAATAAAATTGAAAACAAAAGGATTATATAACAGATTAACCAATCAAAAAGTTGCTTTTGAAAAGGTAAATAAAATAGATAAGTCGTTGGCCAACCTAACCAAGAAAAAAAGAGTTAAATCTCTAATTTCATCAATTAGAAATTACAACAGACCCCTCAGAAATTCAAGGAATCCTCCATGAATACTACAAGAAAATTTATTCTCAGAATATGAAAATCTGAGAATAAGAAATTGACCAATACTTGGAAGCACGCCACCTTCCAAGACTTAGTCATAACCCAGTGAAAATGTTGAACAGGCCCATATCAAGCTCTGAAATAGCATCAACTATACAAAATCTCCCCAAAAAGAAAAGCCCGGGACCAGATGTCTTCATGTCAGAATCCTACCAAATTTTTAAAGAAGAGCTAATACCTATACTACTTAACCTTACCCAAAACATAGAAAAAGATGGAATACTACCCAACATATTTCTATGAAGCAAACATCACCTTGATCCCCAAACCAGGAAAAGACCCAACAAGAAAAGAAAATTATAGACCACTATCTCTAATGAATATTGATGTGAAAATATTCAACAAGATCCTAACAAACAGAATCCAGCAACACATCAAGCAAATTATACACCATGACCAAGTGGGTTTTATCCCAGGATCTCAATGCTGGTTCAACATACACAAATCTATAAATGTAATCCACCACATAAACAAATTAAAAAACAAAGAACATAAGATCCTCTCAATTGATGCAAAAACTAATTGAGGCGATCTCCAGCAAACCTCCAGCCAATATTGTATTGAATGGAATTATATTGAAATCATTTGCACTCATAACAGGAACCAGGAAAGGTTTCCCATTGTCCCCATTGCTCTTCAACATCATAATGGAAGTCTTAGCCACAGCAATTAGGGAAGAAAAAGCAATGAAAGGTATTCACATAGGATCTGAAGAGATCAAACTCTCACTCTTCACAGATGACATTATCATATACCTGGAAAACACCAGGGACTCTTCTACAAAACTCTTAGAAGTGACCAAGGAATACAGCAGCATCTCAGGTTACAAAATCAACACCCATAAGTCAGTAGCTTTTATATATACCAACAATAGTCAAGCTGAAAAAACAGTCAAGAACTCTATTCCATTCACAGTAGTGCCAAAGAAGACGAAATATTTGGGAATTTACCTAACAAATGACGTGAAATATCTCTATAAAGAGAACTATGAAACTAAGAAAAGAAATAGCTGAAAATACTAACAAATGGAAAAACATACCTTGCTCATGGCTAGGAAAAATCAACATTGTTCAAATGTCTATGCTACCTAAAGCAATATATAATTTTAATGCAATCCCTATTAAAGTTCCATTATCATACTTTAAAGGTCTCAAAAAAATAATACTTCATTTTATATGGAATCATAAAAAAAACTCGAATAGCCAAGACATTACTCAGAAACAGAAACAAAGCGGGAGGAATCATGCTACCAGACATCAGACTATACTATAAATCCATTGTGATCAAAACAGCATGGTACTGGCACAAAAATAGAGAGGTAGATGTATGGAACAGAATAGAGAACCAAGAGATGAACTTAGCTACTTACTGCTATATGATCTTTGACGAGCCAATTAAAAACATTGAGTAGGGAAGATATTCCCTATTTAATAAATGGTGCTGGACGAACTGGCTAGCGACCTGCAGAAAACTGAAACTGGACCCACACCTGTCACCTCTAAGATAAACTCTCACTGGATTAAAGACTTAAATTTAAGACATGAAACTATAAAAACACTAGAAGAAAGTGTAGGAAAAACTCTTGAAGAAATAGGCCTGGGTGAATTTTTTATGAGGAGGATCTCCCGGGCAATTGAAGCAACATCAAATATATACTACTGGGACCTCCTCAAATTAAAAAGCTTCTACACAGCCAAGAACACAGTAAGAAAAGCAAGTAGACAGCTCTCACAATAGGAAAAGATATTTGCTGGTTATGCTTCTGACAAAGGTCTAATAACCAGAATCCACAGAGAACTCAAATGTATTAGCAAGAAGAGAACAAGTGATCCCATCTCAGGGTGGGCAAGAGACTTAAAGAGAAACTTCTCTGAAGAAGACAGGTACATGGCCTATAGATATATGAAAAAATGCTCATCATCCCTAATCATCAGAGAAATTCAAATCAAAACTACTTTGAGATATAGTCTAACACCAGTAAGATTAGCCCATATCCCAAAATCCAAAAATCACAGATGCTGGCGGGGTTATGGAAAAAAGGGAACATTGCTATACTGCTGGTGGGAATGCAAACTAATATATCCCTTTGGAAAGTCATATGGAGAACACTTAGAGATCTAAATATAGATCTGCCATTTGATCTTATAATTCCTCTGCTAGGTATATATTGAGAAGACCAAAAATCATACTACAATACAGATATCTGTACCAGAATGTTCATTGCAGCAGCCCAGTTCACAATTTCTAGGTCATGAAAGAAGCCCAAGTGCCCAGTGAACCATGAATGGATCAATAAATTGTGGCATATGTACACCATGGAATACTATACAGCCATAAAGAAAGATGGAGACTTTACCTCTTTCATGTTTACATGGATGGAGCTGGAAAATGTTCTTCTTAGTAAAGTATCTCAAGAACGGAAGAAAACGTATCCAATGTACTCAACCCTATTATGAACTAATTGTTAGCTATCATAGGAAAGCTGTAATCCAAATAGAGTCCAAGAATACAGAGAAAGGGGAAAGGGTGGGCAGGGGAGGGGGAAGGATGGGTGATTGAGGGGATCACACCTATGATTTATCCTATAAGGGTACATATGAATCTTTCTAAATGTCAAATATAAATGTCTTAACACAACAATTATGAGAAAGACATGATGGCTATGTTGGCCAATTGGATGAAAGTATTTCAAATTGTATATGGAAACAGCACACTGTATCTTATGATAGAATTAATGTACACAAATATGATTTAATAAAAAAAAATAAGGAAAAAAAGAATTAAAACTACTTGTGATGCAAGTACACCATGAAAGTAAGTAAATTCCTAACAAATGGGGGAAAATCTTTGCAAGTGAAAGAACAGATAAGCATCTATTATGCAGAATATATAAAAGTATTTACAACTTAAATATAAAAAAATCAAATTGAATAGCTATATCATCAAAGAAGCTATAGTCACATCCAGTAAGTATATGAAAAGATTCTCAATGGCTTTTGTCTTCTGGAAAATGCCAAAATAAAACACAATGAGATGTACATAGTGCCACACATATTGATAAATGAAAAAATAAAGTTGGAAAAATGAAAATACTGTGTAATTCTGCTTATGTGATAATTGAAAAAGGCCAAATTCTTGAGAAAGTAAAGTTTAGTGGTGTTATTAGGCACTTGGGAGAGAAGATTAAACAGGTTGAGCACAGGAGAGTTCTTTTATGCAGTAAAATTGTTCTGTATGAAACTCTAAAGGTGGATACATAGCTGGGCATGGTGGCTAACATCTGTAATCGTAGCCATTTAGGAGGCCAAGGCAGGTGTGTTGCCAGAGCTTGCAGGTTCCAGACCAGCCTGAGCAACAGCAAGACCCGGTCTCTGAAAAAATAGCGAGGCATTGTTGTGGATGCCTGTAGTCACAGCTACTTGGGCTGATAATTCTTTGAGCCTGAGAGTTTTGAGGTTGCTGTAAGCTATGATGCCACCACACTCTACAGAGGGTGAAAGTGAGACTCTGTCTCAAAGGAAAAAAAAAAGAAAGAAATAATGTGAATACATGATAATATTTTGAAAATCTACCGAACTTTACTAAAAAATAGTTAATGCAAAGGTATTCAAATTAAAACTTTGTTTACTAAGCAGGTAGTTTCTGTATAGGAAGTCCAGAAGAAAAAAATAAATAAGCCCCTACAAATGTATGAAATAACCTCCCTGAAGGGAAGGCAGATGAGGGGATGGCCTAAGAACTTGGGAAGTAAGGGGAGATTCTGGGTCTAAAAGCCAAAGGTTTTATACATAAGCACCATATTTAAATTGGTAAAGTTTTTTGAAATTGAAGCAAAAATTGTGAATTCTAAGCCCCTATACAAGTTTAGCATCCCTAATTGAAAAATTAAAATCCTAAAAGATGCAAAATTTGAACCTTTCCGAGAGAAGGTATGACACTTAGAAAACATTCAACATTTTAACAAGCCAGCTAGCACAATGTCTCCTCATTCCTAGAGGACCTGCTTCCTGGTCCCTCAATTGCCACTGAAGTTTCTTTTCACTTTGGTATACAATAAACTTTTAATCAAAACACAGCATCATATGTGGAAGCTGAAAACCTGTCACTACTTGCTGTTGTAGATACAGATACAGTCCTGTATTACTTAGTGACAAGGACCCGAGTAGTACAAGATGGCACAGGTCACCACACACTTAGGCTCCATCACTGCACTGAGTATTATAGGCAATTGTAACACAATATTATTTCTGTATCTAAACATACTAAAATGTACAAAAGGTACAGTAAAAATATGGTATGTCACATAAAAGATGACATATAGTGTAACTGTATAGGGCACTTACCCTGTATGCAGCTTGCAGGACTGGATGCTGCTCTGGGTGAGCTGGTGAGTGGTGAGTGGATATGGAGGCCTAGGGCATCACTGTGCACAAACTTAGACTATAAACATTGTGTACTTAGGCTACTAAACATATATAAATATTTTTCTTTATTCAATTATAAATTTACCAAAACTTAATGTAACATTTTTGCTTTATAAAATTTTCTGTTTTTCAACTTTTACTCTTTTATAATAACACTTAACAGAGAAACACATTGTACAGTTGTACAAAGTGTTTCCTTTCTTTATATACTTAAACTATGAGTTTCTACTACAAAAAAACCCTACGCACATTAGCGTAGACTTACACAGGGTAATCAATATCACTATCTTCCACCTGCACATATTGTTCCACTGGAAGGACTTCAATAACAGGCATGGATCTGTCACCTGCTACAAAAATGCCTGATTCTAAATACCTCCTGAAGGATCTGCCTAAGACTGATGTATAGTTAACTTTGTTATTTATGTATTTCTTTATTCATTTATTTATTTTTAAGTAGAAAGAGTGTTATAGGACCACCAAGCTCCATTGCACACAATGTGGTAACCAATCACTGTACTGAAATAGTGGGAGTTGCAGGAGAATTTTAATATTTGTACAGCTGCTAAAGGAGGAAATGGCAGGAAATTTCAAATCCACTTCCTCATGGAGTTTTGAACTAGAGTTTTTATGGGAATTTAGAAGGTAGGGGGCTGAGGAAATGGGGTAACTGACTGGGTAGGATGTGGGGAACAAATCATGTGGATGTGGAAACTGCACACTTGCACAGAGTCAGTTCCTTCAGGAGTCAGGATCTTTAGACTGACCTGTGTTATTGGACCCTCTTGGAATGCAGGATCTGGAAAACATCTCAGGTATAAAACTCCAGGCTCTCAACATTAAAGATGTTATCTATAAAACTCTGTACAGAGAGTTAGGACCCAGTGACAGGTGTCACTTGACATTTAGGCAGCTAGCAGCTATAAGGAAGTACAATAAAAGACAAGCTGGTTAGTGCTCAGCTGTATTTCTATTCAAAGACTTCAAGGTATTTTATTGAAAGTTTAACATTGGCTTCTTATGAGGACAGTTTCAGGAGTACACTGTAAAATAATGATAAAAGGTACAACATAGTAAATGCATAAACTGATTACATAATCACATATTATGACTATTATGTGCTGAACCTGACTTAGGTGCTATATTTTTCTGGGACTAGAGGGCGAGAAGTTTGACACCAGCATCACCACAAACAAGTGAGTAAAGAATTGTGCATTAAGTCACAAGGTGATAGGAAATTTTTAGCTCCACTATAATCTTATGGAACCACAGTCGTATAGTGTCCCATCTTTGAAACATCCTTACACAGATAATGACTGTATCTTGTTACTTCTACTGTGCTGCTCAGTTGCCCTGAACATCCTAATCTTTTCACTGCTTTAATACATGTAGAATGTTATTTTTCATTGTTAAGTGCTTATGTGTAAATAAGTATAAGAAAATAATTTTACCAATAATATAAATTCATACTCAGGTTTGACGGTGATGTCAAACAACCACAGACTGTCTTTCTGGGCAGCTGACAAACAGTCATCTTTGCTTTTTGATGGTTCAGTGCACAAAATCTTCACACCACCATCTTCCTTTCTCTCACTCTCTCTCTTTCTAAAAAACAAAATAAACTTATACTTTTATGTACTAAACTTGGCATGGTGAGATTCTTTTCTTAACCTAAGCACACCACCTATGACTGAGCTCAGAACCTGAGCTCTAGGTCATAAACAGTATTTTTAAAATTATTCTCTGGATATTGATGACCAGATTAGAAAAGGAAACAATGAACTTATGATAAGGGAATAAATATATACATTCTATTGGTGTTAGTACAGAAATTTCAAATAAAATTTGACAAGGTAAATATGGTGTCACATATCAAAATGACATAAATTGGCATCTATGAAACTCCAGACTAAAATTTGTAGGTAGATTGTGCTTTATTAGGTTTTTGAAATTCATTAATCAGCCTGTCTTGCAAGGACATTTGGAACTATTACAACCAGTCAAAAAATATTTTAAAAATCTGGGTGAGGTGCCTGTGGCTCAAAGAAGTAGGGTGCCAGCCCCATATACCAAAGGTGGTGGGTTCAAACCCAGCCCCAGCCAAAAGCAGCAGAAAAAAAAAAAAAAAAACCTGAGAAAGAAGTGTGTGAATGTTCTTCTGTGAATTGGCAAAAGATGTGAAGATTTTTGTGTGTCATGTGAATGCTCATCAGGTTTTTATCTCAGCAGAGAAGGACTCTGATAATCAAGAAGATAGGATAAGACATTATGTAATACTAGTTAGCCTATAGTATTAGCCTCCCAAGTTATTGCCCCATGGGCTCATGAACAAAGTAGCCTTGTTGCAGGTTTGGCAACATAAACTTCTAGTAACCAAGGTCAACCTGACTACAGCCATAAATGAGTGTTCAATCCACCAGCAGATACCGGATTTTTAACACTGGATTTCCAGGCTCTTGGTCTCGACGATTTGATGAATGAACTGATGGACCATAGAATGAACAGTGAGGTTTTATTTACAGCTCAAAGAACCAAACCTCCTTTCAGGGCAGGATGCAAGTGTTACAACTCTTATGAAAACAACTCTTACAAAGAGCCAAGCCTCTTTCTAGAGCAGGATAGATGTGCTACAGCTCTTACAAAGGACCAAGCCTCTTTGTAAGGCAGGATCAGCAGCGGAAGTGCTACAGCTCTTACAAAGGACCAAGCCTCTTTGTAAGGCAGGATCAGCAGCAGAAGTGTTACAGCTACAGCTCTTACAAAGGACCAAGCCTCTTTGCAGGGCAGAGATCAGCAAAGGGCCAAGCCTCTTTGTAAGGCAGGATCAGCAGTGGAAGTGTTACAGCTACAGCTCTTATAAAGGACCAAGCCTCTTTGCAGGGCAGAGATCAGCAAAGGGTCAAGCTTCTTTGTAGAGCAGGATCAGCAGTAGAAGTGTTACAACTCCTACAAAGAGCCAAGCCTCTTTGTAGAGCAGGATCAGCACTAGAAGTGCCACAGCTTTCGCTTCTTCTTCTGGACGGTCTGCGATGGCCTGCTGAAGTCTTGTTCTTCTGCTCTATCTTCCTTGAAGGTCTGCAAGGATCTGCCTCCAGGCTCTCTGCTCAGGGTCTTATATAGGTGTAATAGCTTAGCTGTGATTGGACTATAAAATGGACCAATCAGGAGCAGGATTGAAAATGGACCAATCAGGGATGGGCACCAGCTTTCCCTTGATTGATAGGTCCTCCAGCATCGCTCTACTGGAGCCTCTGGGGGAAGAAAGCTCCCCAACTTGCCCCAACCTGCTGGTTTCTTTGCCGGCTGCTGCCACCAAGACAGAAGTGGCAGGTCCCCCAGGCCCTGCTCGGCTGAGCTGGCTGGGGTTCCACTTTTCCAGTATCAGCGTGAGAGAATCACTGTGACCCCATCATGGTAACCTATACTAGGCTGGCATGGAAACATACAGCTTAGTGGCTGTTCAATGACACTGAGCAGCTTTCATCATGGAACATAAAGCAGTTGGTCTATATAGGAATAGATACTTACATTGAATATAGACCTGTCTTCCATGCAAGCAATGTTTCCTCTAGAACTACTATCTTTGGACTTAACAAAGGTTAAGGTTAACTTATCCACTGTCAGGTGGTACTGATGAAGGTGCTCTTCACAACTAAGGAAGTGTGGCATTGAGCTCGTGAACATGGAATTTTCTAATCTTTCCATGTCCCCCACCATCCTGAAGCAGCCAGCTTGATAAGATGATTAGATTACATGATCTCCTGACATCATAATAGCAATGTTTGCCACATGACAGCACTCTACAGGTCTGGGGCAAGGTTTGCTTGTTTCTGTTTGTATCAGCATCTAATATATTATAGTGTTTCTCCCATAGCCATGATTCACATGTCCAGAAATCAAGGGGTGGAAATAGGATTGGCCTCACTCATCATTACTCCCGTGACCCACTAGAATAACCCATGTTCTTGTTTTCACATCTTGAGGCTTGTTAGACTAAAAGTCTTAATTCCAGAGAAAGAAATTCTTTCACTAGGAGACACAGCAATGATTCTACCCAGCTACTTTGGGTCCTCCTGAGTCAACAGACACAGAGGAATATAAAATTATGTGGGAGCCAGATAGGCTGATCTCTGAGGTGAGTGCCTCACCTCAATCCTGGGGAAAAGCACACAGCCTTACCATTCCTCAGGGGTTCATCGAGACCACCAAAGTTTAAAGGAGCCCAGAGGTGTTCCAAACAGGGCAAAGTTATTAAGACCACCCTTGTGTGAAGAATCAGAAGGCAGGCATGGCTGAGCCCTTTAAACTCCTGACTGGCAGTTAGATTAGGAAATCTGGCATGATTGCCCTGCCGGGATAAAACTTGTTTTCCCCTACCTTTTCTAAATGCCTTATTGGCTATTGTTGACAATTCACTATGCCATGTTCTCAATTACCTAGAATTTTCCTCTTTCCTCAATCTACCTGGAAGCTTTGGCTTCTCATAATCCTATTTTGAATTTTGATACCATTGCATCTTTTCTTGAATGGTTTGTCTTAGAGATCAATTAAAGGTTTCTGAGAAGCCAGAAAGCTGCTGTGTCAGTCTTCTACATGGCCTTGTGAATCAATGTAGGCCACTCTCCAGGCTTCCCAGATTTTATGCATTAAGTTAGTGTAGAGTCTTGTCCCAGCATCATCTCCCTGTCCACTCCCTACCCAGGTTGGAGTCCACAGGGAACCCTGACAATTGGCCCTGTACCTGGGGCAAAGAAGTCAAGTATAAGGATATTTTGTGACCTGGGGTAAGTCCAGAATGATAAAGGACATACTGGTCACACTCATCTCTTGGTAATAGAGAAAAAAGGCACCATTTATAAATATAGTAGCCTGATGGAGGAATAACATTATATTTCCTTTGCCTTTTGAGATCTCTCTTTTGCTGGTATTTTCACTTTCTCCACTTTGGCTTACAGAATTCCACTATTTTATCTTTCCTTTGCCTCATGTTATAGTGTCCATTGTGGAACAATTTTTAAGTACCTTTCACCTACTTCAATTTCTCTGGAGAGTATTAGCCTACTTCCCTAGCATCCCTCATGTGAATTATAAATGGTCTGAGTAGGTATTAAAAAGATTCTGCAGGTCCCTGAGCTAATCTGCCTAAACTTAAAGAGAACAAGGATTACCAATGGACTAGTCTTGGATGCCTGTGGGGAGATTGAATTTAGGGACAGACCTGTGGGATATCTTTCTGTTACTGGTTTATTTTCAATTTCATTTTCTCTTTTTTTCTAACTAATTCAGGTAAAAATAAGACTCTCTCTTTCTCAAAAACAATGTAATCATAAGCTACAGCTTCAAGACCTGTTATAAGCCACTCATTACAAAATATCTCTCTTAATGCCCTCCTTTCCAATTTAAATCCTGACACCAGGGAAAGATAATCTATCCTATCAGTACACTTTATCTTCCAATTAGTTCTTAATTTTTCACATAAATTCCAAAAACATGGGGAATAAACCCTCCCATGCTACAAGTAGGATTCCAAACCTGGCCTTCCATAGTCTTTTATAACCAAACAAAGACAGATATAAGGGAAGAAGGGGGAGAGACCCACAATAAGCCCCAAGAACAAAAATCAAAAAATTTGTCAAATAGTAGCCAATACTGTGATAAAAAAATTTCAGGGACAGAAATAACTTAGATGCTCAGAATACTCTCTGTTAACACAAAGGCTACTTTCTTTTCTTTGCCTAATTATTTTGTTTGTTTTTTTTTAGAGACAGAGTCTTACTCACTTTGTCACCCTTGGTAGAGTGCTCTGGCATCACAGCTCACAGCAACTTCCAATTCTTTGGCTTAGGTGATTCTTTTGCCTCAGGCTCCTGAGTAGCTGGGCTACAGGCACCTGCCATAATGCCCAGTTATTTTTTTGTTGCAGTTTTGCTGGGGCCAGGTTTGAACCCACCACCGTCAATATATGGGGCCAGCGCCCTACTTACTAACAGGCGCCATTCATCTCTGCCTAAATTTAAAAACCTCTATTTTCTTCTCCTATTTCCATTTCTGGAGTATAAAATAAAATATAACACAGCTTCTCTTCCTACTAGGGGATCGAATCTATTGCCTTATCCCCCTGTTTGAATGGAATCTCAAGGTTAAGTTAAACACCTAACTCCTTTAACATTGCAAGGTCTCTTTCTCAGACTTCTGAAACCCTCTTGATTCTGAAGGAAAATAGCCTTTGAATAAATTCTTAAATTGTTATAGTGACTAAGTGCTTAAATCAATTATTTTATCAAGAAAACAGAAGTCAAATGCGTTTTTTCTCACATGACTTTGGTATTTTTAATAAATAAAACTAATTTTAAAACTACTATTAAAGTCTAGATGTTCAAAATTTTAGAACTTCCACCTCTGTAATATTTCTACATTCTGCTAGATTTAACTGTAAGCTTATGTTCTTAATTTCGAGCATCTGAATTCTAATGTCAAATAGGTGGCTGTTGTGAAGTCTAGCTGTTACTGGGTAAAGAGTATTAGACCACCTGTCATTGTCACTCAATATGTAGAGATGGGGATAAGTCTACGAAACTTTATCAGAATGCCAGGATAATGGAGAACAGTGAGAGTAGTCTTTTTAAGACTCGTTTGTTCTTCCATTGTCAACATTACAAAGTGAAGACCATATTAATTCTTATCTTAATAATTGGCAGAACTCATGACTCATAAAAACTTATATTTTAATTTAAAAGGTAACCTCTTAAATCAATCCACCTAAACTATTTAAGATAGGCATCTTTAGGGTGGGAGCTACATTTATAAAACAGCAACAATAGGAGTCAGGGGGTGAAAGTTAGGCAGGATTTTAATTGACCAGACCAGCTATGTCATGTCTGCCCTAGACTGAAAGATTCCATCGTATTCTCACTACATGTGCTTTCATTCTGTGCTCTTATTATTACTGTTTATATATATGAAGTAGATTTTAAATGGAAATAATGTCCATGATTTATTATACTTGTTTAGAGATTGAACTTATTTGGTTAAGGGATAAGTTTAAAGTTGTATTGGGAACAACAACATGTAGCATAGCTAACAAAAGACCATAAGGAACATATGAAATATAATAATGAATGAAGATATCTGAGAATAATATATTTTTAATTTAATAACTGAAGTTTTTAATTTTTATCTCTGCACAACTCTGTAGTTCACTGGTTTATCTTGAGTTTATTGGGGAGGATAAAACTAGTTATGGAAATTATGTAATTCAGATAATGCTGAGTGATGTAAAGGTTGTAAGTCCTAGAGGTCAGTCTACTTTCTTGTTAGTTTATCAGGTGTATTTTTTTGTTTGATTGTTTTGATTGATTGTTTTTTGCTTTTTATTTTATTTTTTTAAATCTTGAGGATAACTTGGTACCAACTGGAATGCATGTAGGTGTTAGGGAGTAGGGCAAGGGACTTCTTTTTAAGTAATTTAGAGTGTGGCACAGTGTAGTTGAGGAGGTGGCAGGGCTGTCACAATAGAGATCAAAGTCTATCTGTCAAAGGTTTTGAAAAAGTAGTGAAGGCACCCTGGGTAGAGGACCTAAGGCCAGTTGAGTAAGTTTCTTGATCTAAGTGGGTCTGTTACTGGAATGTAGGATTTGGAAGACATATCTCAAAAACTACTCCAAGATAAAGAAGTAAACAGAAGTTTAATCTGTTATATATATACAGGGATGAAGTAATGGTTGTGTCTAGGATAAAAGAATGAAATAATTTACTAGTTACTTACAAATATTTATAAGTTTTGGTTTGAGGCTCAGATTCGTATGATGAGAACATCAGTACTTTTATTTTGCAGTCTTACCACAGGTGTTAAAATCATATTTAATTTTGAAAGTTTAGTTTTTATAGAACCTATATGAAGTTGGGTGGCGCCTGTGGCTCAGTGAGTCGGGTGCTGGCCCCATATACCAAGGGTGGTAGGTTCAAACCTGGCCTTGGACAAACTGCAACAAAAAATAGACGTGCATTGTGGTGGGTGCCTGTAGTCCCAGCTACTCAGGAGGCTGAGGCAAAAGAATCACCTAAGCCCAAGAGCTGGAGGTTGCTGTGAGCTGTGATATCGTGGTACCCAACCAAGGGCAACAAAATGACACTCTGTCTCAAAATAAATAAATAAATAAATAAATAAGAACTGATATGAAGTGTTGGGTAATTTAACTGAATATTTTTGAAATTAGTTGGCTATGGGGCCACTTGTGAGGCTGTATTGTAGTTACATCATTTATTTGGACATTTTTCTTTAGGATTTACTTTTTATTGAGTATTTATATAGACTCAGAAGATGGTGCTTAATATTATATAGCTTTTGAGGGTTTTTTAAGTGTAGCCAACAGGCATTTTTTATTGAGCCTTAAGATTTTTATACTTTTTATTTAATCAGTCTTAGAATTAGAGGCAAATCTCTAATTATGTATTTTATGGCATATAGATTGCAGACTGAGATAAGTATTTTCAGTAAGTTTTTGTAATGTTATTGCTGGGGCACTTAATTCAAAATATTTTAGAGACATTCATTATGGGTAAATATTTTTAATTTTCATTTTTTTAGTGTCTACTTTGAAATTAAAACATTTTACATATTAAAATCTAATATGTTATCTCAGTATTAAGAAGCAGGAAAAAAATAAATTAAAAATAAAGGAGTAAATCTGACTACTGTATATGATTTTATATTTTTTGGTCTGTCCTACAGTCCTGTTAACAGATTAGTTTAAACAACTATTTCTCATTTTATCTGTCATTGTAGAGAAGGCTGAAATTTAATATAGGTGGGCCATATTCTTTTTATTTTTTGAATTTTGTCTATAATTTTTTATTTTACAAAAAAGAACCCTATAGAATTAAATTAATTGTCAAAATAAATTGTACTTGTAGGGGGAAGAGGAAGATGGCAGACTAGAGACAGCTTCCTTGCAGCCAGGTGAGGTGAGATAGGGGAGAGAAGACTCCAGGTTTGTGGGGTCTTCCCAGAAACAGCCCTTTAGGGACACAGGGAGGCAGTAGGAGACTTCAGGACCCCATGAGAAGGACAAAAACAGTGGATAAGTGGCAACTATTTGCATTTGGGCAGAGGACCTCTGGCTGTGGAGACTATAGACAGGGAAGCCCTTCCTTTTTTTTTTTTTTTTTTTTTTTAACTTTGGCCCTTGGTTGAGTTACCTTGGGAGAGCTTAGGAGAGTGAGCAAGTAACTTTGAAGGGTGCCCAGAGGCTGAGAAATCTCAAACTTTTGGGTTTAAGTGATTCTCTTTCCTTGGCCTCTGGACCATCTGGGACTACAGGCACCCACCACAACGCCTGACTATTTAGTACTTCATTTTGTATGGAACCAAAAAAAAAATATGGTATACCTAATGCTAGTCTTAGTAATAAAAACCAAGTCCAAGACATCACCCTACCAAACTTGAGGCCATAATACAAGTCCACAGTGATCAAAACAGCATGGTATGGCACAAAAATAGAGACATAGACATTAAGAACAGAATAGAAAAACAAGAGATGAAACTAGTCTCTACTTGCTATCTAAACTTTGATAAACCATACAAGAGCATAGTGGGGTAAAGAATCCCTATTCAACAAATGGAGCTTGGAGAACTTGATAACCACATGTAAAAGACTGAAATTCAACCTAAATCTTTCACCCCTTACAAAAATTGACTCAAGATAGATAACAGACTTAAATCTAAGACACACAAGTATACAAATCATAGAAGAAAATGTAGGCAAATTCTTAACACTGTTGGACTGGGTAAAGATTTTATGACAAAGACTTCAGCAGCCATTGCAACAACAACAAAAATTAACAAATGGTACTTAATAAACCTGAAAAGTTTCTGCACAGCTAAGGATACCACAACTAAAGCAAAAAGACAACCTTTAGAATGGGAAAAGATATTTTCAGGGTATCAATCTGACAAAGGGTTGATAACTAGGAGCTACAGAAAACTAAAATTAATCAATAAAAAAGAGTAAACAACCTCATCTACCTCCGGGAAAGAGATATGAACAAAACCTCTGAGGAAGACAGATGAATGGCTAACACATGAAAAAAATCTCATCATCGATGATCATCAGAGAAATGGAAATCAAAACCACCCTATGATATCAACTAACACCAGTGAGAAAAGCCCACATCACAAAACCTCAAAGCTAGCTCAGCACCCGTAGGTCAGTGAGTAGTGCACCATCCACATACACAAAGGCTGGCAGGTTCAAACCCAGCCCAGGCCTGCCAAACAACAATGACACTGCAACAACAACAACAACAACAAAAATAGCCAGGCATTGTGGCAGGTGCCTGTAGTCCCAGTTACTCAGGAGTCTGAGGCAAGAGAATTGCTTAAGCCCAACAGTTTGAGGTTGCTGTGAGCTATGATGGTAGAGACCAAGGGCAATGAAGAGAGACTCTGTTTCAAAAAAAAAAAACCCTCAAAGCTGTGTAGATGCTGGTATGGATGTGGAGAGAAGGGAACACTTTTATACTGCTGGTGGGACTACAAACTAATACAACCTTTTTGGAAAGAAATATGGAGACTCCTCAAAGAACTCAAATTAGATTTCCCATTTGACCCTGTAATTCCATTTCTAGGCATCTTCCCAGAAAAAAAAAAAAAACTATTTATCATAAGAACATTTGCACTAGACCTTTTATTGCAGCTCAATTTACAATCACTAAAACGTGGAAACAACCTAAATCCCATCCAACCCAGGAATGGATTAACAAGCTGTGGTGTATGTATGACATGGAATACTATTCAGCCATTAAAAGAGATGGAGACTTTACATCTTCTGTAATAACCTACATCAAGTTGGAACACATTCTGCTTAGTAAAGTATCACAATAATGGAGAAGCAAGAATCCAATGTACTCAATTCTAATGGAAAGGCAGTAGATGATCTCACACAAGGTAGAGAGTAGGGGAATGAGGGACCGAGGGAAGGAGAAGAAGGAGGAATATGGAGGTTACTGTTTGTAACTGTATATGGCATACCTCTTGGGGGAAGGACACAATTACAAGAGGGACTTTATCTAACAGATGCAATCAGTGTATCCTAAGTTTTTGTACCCTCAATGAATTTGAAACAATAAAAGGAAGAAAACTTTAAAACATAAAAAAAAACATACTTTTAGTATACTGTGTCTTATTATTTGTATAAAGTGTAGTAAGAATAATTATTAGCCATTTAGGCTTTTTTATTGGCTTTATTGGAAACTTTTAGAAGATAATTTTAGTAAGACTTGAAAGTCTTTTATGAGCCCAGATTTTATCTGTGTCATTAGAGGTTTGTGTATGTTGGATACATTTTTTCTTTTTGTAAGGCCTTGAAGTAAATTAAGATTTCTCAACTTGTAATAAAGTGATATTTCTTATATACTGTAAATCAAGAAATATTATTGGTGAAATATCTGGCTAGTATTTATAGTGGGTTGTTTATAGGCCTTATAAAGTCAATTTTAATTTTTAATATAGTTTGGATACCTCTGAAAATGTCATTTTAGTCCAGGTCTTGAAAAAATAATTAATATGTTATTGTGCTTTATACAAAAAATAGATTTCTATTGAACTTATGTAAATAACTATATTGTTATAAATTAGGAATATTTATAGTTTTTAAATTTCAGAGAAATTAAGGAGAGAGAAAAATGTTTTCAATGTTTTATTATTTATATATAATTGTATATATTTTATATATTATGTAACATATAATACATATATAATATATATTTATAATTTATATATGTGTAATTTATATATCATAAATTATAATTTATATATTGTTGGATGTTATAAATAGTTTAACAGATGGAAAAGTGTTAAATATATAAATAGTTTAAAAGATGGAAATATAAATTTATATATTTATATATGAATAGTTTAAAAGAGGGAAATATATATTTATATATAAATAAATAGTTTAAAAGATGGAAAAGGGTTTATATAAATATAAATTATAATTTATATATTGTTGGATGTCATAAATAGTTTAAAAGATGGAAAAGGGTTATTTTGACTTCTGGAAAATAGAACATAGAAAGAATTAGTAATGTTTTAAATAAAAAGTTATAAAAAGTTAGTTTGGTCCTATGTAACTAATTTCTGCCTTATTTGAGTTTTTAATTAAGGTCTTGAAAATTTGTTAATGGTATGTGGTCTTTAAAGTTATTAGAAATTTGTATTTAAAAGAGCCTCTAAACATTTTTATTACATTTTTTTTTTTAAAGAAAGCTTGGGGTTTTGACAGTTACAAAAAATATTTTTTGAGATGAAAAAAGATTACTATTGGGTGGGGATCAGGCCTGTAATCCTAGCACTCTGGGAGACTCAGTCTGGTGGATTGTCTTAGCTCACAGGTTCAAAGCCAGCCTAAGCCAGAGCCAGATCCTGCCTCTAAACATAGCCAGGTGTGTGGTGGACGCCTGTAGTCCCAGCTGCAGGAGGTTGAGGCAAGAGAATCACTTCAATCCAAGAGTTTGAAGTTGCTGTGAGCTATGACGCCAAGGCACTCTACCAAGGGCAACAAAATAAGACTCCTGGTGAGACTCTTGATGCCTGTAGTCCCAGCTGCTGGGAGGCTGAGGCAAGAGAATCACTTGACTCCAAGAGTTTGAAGTTGCTGTGAGCTATGACACCAAGGTACTGTACCAAGGGCAATAAAGTAAGACTCCTGGTGAAACTCTTTTTTTTTTGTCCCCCCCAAATTTATTATTGATAATATATGTTAATACAGACCAACATTTTGTAATATTAGAATATACATATTTGCATAAATATAATTTATAGAAAATTAAATATTATTTTATATTTGAAAAAAAATTTTTGAGACAGTCTCACTTTGTTGCTCTCAGCAGAGGGCTGTGGCATCACAGCTCACAGCAACCTCCAACTCTTGGGCTTCAGCAGTTCTCTTGCCTCTGCCTCACCCTCCTGAGTAGCTGGGACCACAGGCGCCCGCCACAACACTCAGCTTTTTGTTGTTGTTGTTGTTGTTGTTGTTGCAGCTGTCATTGCTGTTTTAGCTGGCCAGGGCCGGGTTCCAATCTGCCACCCTCAGTATATGGGGCCAGTGCCCTACCCGTTGAGCCACAGGCACTGCCCTATTTGACAATTTTTTAATATAGTTTTAATATGCCAAATAAGCCAAATCTATCTTTTTTTATATTTGTAGTGGTCTTAAAATTTTAAATTATCAAAATTAGAATTTTGACTTTTGGAAGATTTGTTAAATATCAAAGGCTTAAAATTATCTGTTTAAATTTTTTATAGACAGGATGCCTATAGCTCAATGGTTAGAGTGCTGGTTCCATGCACCTGAGGTGACGTGTATGAACCTGGCCCAGGCCTGCTAAATAACAAACAAATAAATAGGATTACAGGTTAAAAGATTGTAAAGGCAATATATAGCTAACTAAATTACATATGAATTTTTTCACAAAATTTTTTTAATGAGTTCTATTCAATTTATACAGACAATCTACAAACATGTTGAACCTTCTGCTTTGTCCCTTCAGGGACAAAATTTATCGCATTAGTTTTTTTTTTTTTTTTTTTTGCACAATTCTTTTTTGTTTAATTTTTTATTTAATAAAAACACTTTTCAAAAAACAGGATCACAGTTTATATGGGCTAGATCATGCCTTGTAGCTGCTGTCCTAGGTAAGGAGAACATGCCCCTAGGCCTCACCACAGCCACCTATCTATGTAACCTCAGAGTTTAGAGACTCAAAATCAAGAACATAAGTTTACAGTTAAATTCAGTAAAATTTAAAAATATTATAGAAGTGGCAGTTCTATAATCTTTAAACATCTGAATTTTAATAACACATGTATGACTAGTTTTATTTATCAAAGAAGGCCAGAGTTATTTGCACAAAAAGGCATTTGAGGTTTTTTTTTTTCTGTTTTCCTGATAAAATGCTTGATGTTAGTGCTTGCTTTTCTTAAGTCAATTAGAGCTCTTTTGTATATTTTGATAGTGAAATATCATAGGAACATGACCTATACAGACAGACAGAAGCAGAATAAATATTTGCTGCATGTTAAATATAGATTTTTTATTTAGATTATTAATCTTATAGTTACCTGTTTACCTTAGAAATTTATCTAAGTTTTAGTTATTTTTCAATTAAACATTTTATACCATTGTAAATTATATATACATATATATGTATAGTTTTAATTACTGCTTTTAAACTCATAAATTTTACCAAGAAAAAGAACAAACATAAGTATTTCAACTAGACATATTATTTTAAACAATGTAACTTGTTATACTAAAATCATTATAATTCAAGGATCCATTTAAAGGCCACTTTTTTCTAGAGTTAAGAAGACACATTGGCCTGCCCATGTGACAGTAAAATGTCATTGTTGGTGGTGTCCGTGGCTAAGTGGGCAGGGCACTGGCCACTTATACCAAGACAGGCAGGTTTGAACCCTTGCCGGGCCAGCTAAACAACAATGACAACTGCAATAAGCGAATAGCTAGGCATTGTGGTGGGTGCCTGTAGTTCCAGGTTCTTGAAAGGCTGAGACAGGAGAATCACTTAAGCCCAAGAGTTAGAGGTTTCTGTGAGCTGTGATGCCATGGCACTCTACTGATGGCAACATATTGAGACTCTGTCTCAAATAAGAAAATTAAAATCAAATAAATAAATGAAAGTAAAAATAATAAAATGTCATTTTATTTTAGATATAAGTGGGTACCTATACTGAGACCATTCACATAGAATATGCCCAAATGGGCTGTCATTTAGGATTAAGGATTGAGCTCCCATAACACACACCAGATACAGAAATACTAAATTTCTCAAGAAGAAAATCAGAAGTAACAAGAACTTAAGATCTCATCATGCAACCAGAATAAAGCTGGTGGACTTAGGTGAGTGATGAGAATGGCAAGTGTGTGAGTGCAGGGTCCCAATACTCCTAGAAGAAATCTCCAGGCAGTGCTGCTAGGAGGGTTAGAGCACTGGACCCCCTAGCCCGCCTGTCCAGGGGAACATTAGGTTCCCCAGCATCACTTACACAGCACTCACTGGAGCAGTCCAGCAGTTCCTTCATCGTTACCAGACAAAGAGGGTCCAATTGCCTGTTACTGTTAACCAATATATGGAGACCGGGATAGGTCTATGGAACTTTATTTGTCAGAAGGCTGGGATTCTGGAGAAGAGTGAGAGTAGTCTCTTTAAAAATCATTTGTTCTTTCATTTCCCACATTACAGTTTTATACATTTAAGTTCAAAGTGAAGACCATATTAACCCTTAATTGAAACAAAAAAGTAGAAGACTGAATAAGTCAAGGAGCATGGCCATTTCGATATCTTCTATGCCATTGCTCTGCCAGCCAGAATAAAGCCCTTCCTCTTTTAAACACAATGTTTCTCTCCACTGGGCCTCATCTTCCTGCAACAGTTTCAGATCAAGATGAACATGGTTTTTACTTTGAATGTTCATGTATGAAACTGTGATTTTGGAAATGAAAGAACAGGACATTCTTTAAGTAACTACTCTCACTGATCTCTAGAATCACTGGCCTTCTGACAAAATTTGGTAGATCTATACCCATTTTCTGCATATTGGCTGACAGTGACAGGTGGCCAGACCTCCTTGGTCTGGTAATGACAGCCAGTACACTGCTCATTCTGACACCATGAAGACCATCATGACCATGGGCTGAAGAGAAAACACCAGATGCACAGCTTGGGAAAGTAACAAATACTAAATCCTTCAACTAGAGAGCAGAGGGCTAAAAGATGTAAAGAAAAAAGGAGGTTAAAAAAACTTAGTCAAGTTCTCTCAAAGAAGGCAGTCTTTGTGAATGATCTCCATGTCTTCGTAAGACTCTAAATCTTGGCAATAAAGGATGACTTTAAAGCACAAGAGTGTTTGGCATGTCCTTCTTGTTCCAGCGCCCCAGTTACACACCTTCATGAACAGTGATGAAGGCCTACATGGCCCCAAATGATCCCTCCCACTTTTCCTCTTCCCTTGGAACAAAAGACTACAAAAGGCCAAGCTTGTGTCTTGCCACCCCCAAAATTCACCAAAACTCCCCAGCCTGCAAAAATCCACCAACATTTAGTGGAATCAATCCAGGCCTGACTGCCCCATATAAAAACAGGCTTCCAATCACCCTCTATTCAGATGACATCTTTAGCCCTGCCCAGGCAAGTCATTGTCCCTTTCATTAAACATTATCTGAACTTCTCCATTTTCTGGTTTTATCTCTCAGTATTCACCAACACTGTCCTTTCAAACAGTAAGTCAGTATGAAGACTTTTTTCTGGGGTCCCCATAGCCAAGAGGAAGTCCATTTATTGGGGTTAAGATTTTATTTTACTTCACAGAACTAAGAACAGTAAAGGCCACAGTAACAATATTTTAAATGGAACTAAGAAATGAGGTGTTAGTGAGAGATGATACTCGGGAAGGGTAAGGTCTAGGGGAACAGAGGTCTTCTTAAGGAGACCACAAGGATGTACCTGCATGGTCTTCTCCATGGTGACTTAGCTTTTAGGAACTGGTATACTTAACTTCTTGTTGCCTGGAAATTTCCACTTCTGTGAAACCCTGTACTTTTAAGGGGGCTGGAACAGCCTCCTCTGCTTGATTCAAACTGACCATTGAGAAAGGTACCTGTGGGTTGGAACACTAGAAGGAACTGACAAACAGGAACGGGGAGACATCTAAGGTAATGTATGATCAATCTGGGATTCCCATGATTTGAGTGGAAGCAGGGCCCAATTAACCCCTCGGCATTAGATCACCAGCAGGCCTGTTGAGAGGTGTATGAGGATATGTGGTTGTGGTGTGACTGAGATGAACTCTGAGGGTGGGAATGGACCTCTCTTCACAGGGCCTAGGAGAGTGTTGGTTCACCTCCCATGGATAAGCGGCAGTTTGAGTGGAAAATAGAGGCTTCCCAGGTTAAGAAATAGGTTGGAATTGTGTGCATGTGAAAAACAGTTATGTGGGGTTTGTGCCCCCCCTTTACAGGGCAAAACGATTGTGTGAGTGGCCCCTTATTCCCTGCTCCAACTTTGCTCCCTGACTATTGTGGGAGAAACTGGATGTTCCAGATTTTCTGTCTCAGATACAGCTCTAGTCCTTGGTGGCCACATGGCAATGTGAGACTTAGGGGGAAAATGAAAAGACATAATAAAGAATGACTGTGTTGTGGTTTTATTACGGTAATTTCTTCAGTGAGTCCTTGGTATTAGAGATTCAAGAATTGAGCCCAAAGGCCACAGATCCATGATAAAATGGGATTTTCTTGGATGGAGAGGCATGCAGAGGGAGTGGAGAGCAACAGAGCTTCTGGCAGGGTGCAGGAGGTCCAAGTCAGAGATCTCCTGCATGGGTGCTTTGTTGAGGGAGAGGATTAGGGTGTGTGCTCCCTATTCAGGGTGGAGCAACCCAAAATGTTTCAGGTTGCTTTGTTCATGGCCTTGATGGAGTTCAGAGGGTGTGGCCTGAAGGGTGCCTCCTGTTTGTGCCTCAAGATGGGAGTCTAATTTCTGAAATTTGAGGGTTACCTGTCCAGTCCTGAGTGGGAAAATCCTGTATCATTTGTAAAATGTAATAATGTGGTTGTTTAAACTGGTTGGGAAACTGAGTGTTTGTCAAAGAGTCTTACCTTTTAAATCTTCTAATTATCAATTTAGTCAAGCAAATAAATAAGTTCATACTAAACTGTGATCCTGATTTGTGAAAAGTGGGTTTTTGAGAGTGAGAGAAATTAGACAGAAAGGAAAATGGCATTATGTAAGAAAAGAATCTTGTGTGGTAAATTTTGTCCTGGAATAGAATGGTTATTTAAGAAAGTGATAGGCAGGGAAATCCAGAAAGTTTTTAAGTTTGTACATTGTGTAGGATTGAATATGGTTCATAAAAGAAAATTTGTGAAGGGATTTTCATGTGATCTTGTTGACTATCCAGTATTGCCTTTAGAATCTTTTGGCTTGTAATCTTTTTTGAATGAATGTTTTAAGCCTTTGATATTTGATAAAACTTCCAAAATGAAAACTCTAAATTTAGTCTTTTTGAAATATCAAGACCACTAAAAGTCTGAGAAAGACATATTAGTCTTATTTGGTATATTAAAAATGTATAGGAAATATTGTCCAATATAACATGGTTAATTTTGTGTAGATTATGTTTATATGTATATTTCAGTATTAAAAATATTGGTCTGTCTTAGTGTATATTATCAGTAAAAATTTTAATTTATCTCAGAAGGTATTTCTTGTAACTGACTGAGTCCAAAATTTGTTCTTCCAGGGAAATATTAGGAAAGATTGGAGAATTCTCTTGAATTCAAATTTCTGATGTCTTTGAAAATTAAATACCATCAGGCTAAAAGCAAACTTCCAGGACTTTACTTATAAATCTAACATGTTCAGGAGTATTGCTAATTTAACTTCAAACCAAAGAGAAATCAGTTACATGAAACTGGGCTGATTTATTACTGCTTTTTGTTTAAAACACTACTGATATTTTTCTGTGTTCTATTTTCTGGAACTCAAAAAAACCATTTTCTGTCTCTTGAGCTATTTGTAGTTTTCACCAATGTATGTACTTATAGGCAGAATTTGAAACATTTTTTCTCTCTCCTTGATTTCCCCAGAATTTGAAAGCCATTTGTAAGGATTCTTAATTTCCGACAATACAGTTATTTGCATAAGTTCAATAAGAATCTGTTTTATTCTATATGACATGATGATGCACTGGTTATTTTACCAAGGCTTTGATTGGTATACTACTTTCAGAGGTGTTCAGACTATATTAAGGACTTAAGGTTGACTATATAAGGCCAATAAACAAGTCCACTGGAAAAAGTGGCCAGATATCCATCAATATTTCCTGATCTGTGGTAAGTAATGAACGTCACTTTACAACAGGTCCAGAAATTTAAATTTGCTTGTGGACCTCAAGAGAAGAGGAATTTACCCAATGCATACAGGTATCTAATGGCACAGATGAAACCTTGGTTCACGGAAAGCTTTCAAGTCTAGCCTTAGATTGTCTTTAAAAGGTTCTAGCAAAGCCAACTTTAAAAGGAAGAAAAGACTTAGATGGCTAATAATATTTCTTGCTACACTTTATGCAAATATTCAAACATAGTGTACTGAAGGTACAGTTTATTTTGGCAACTAAGTTATTTCTGCTATACTTTGTCTTTATTAAAAAGAGAAAAAAAAATTTTTTTTGAGACAGAGCCTCAAGCTATCCCCCTGGGTAGAGTGCCATGGCATCACAGCTCACAGCAACCTCCAACTCCTGGGCTCAAACGAGTCTCCTGCCTTAGCTTCCTAAGTAGTTGGGACTACAGGTGCCTGCCACAATGCCTGGCCATTTTTTGGTTGCAGCCATCATTGTTGTTTGGCAGGCCTGGGCTGGATTCGAACCTGCCACCTTAGGTGTATGTGGCTGGCACCTTAGCCTCTTGAGCCACAGGCACCGAGCCTAAAAAGAGAAATTAAAGAAAGAGAAATTGTTCAAAAGGGAGAAAGAAACTATTACCCACCTGTATTAGATTCCAGCTTTGTCTGCAATGCCAGCTCATAAAATGAGACATAGCTTTTTTACTAAACTGATCTGTTAAATGGGACTAAGAGACTGGCCAGGAATATAGAATTTTACAAGGTAGTTATATTTGCTCTGAAGCCTTAAGGTTCAACAAAGGTCATGTGTTGCCTACACAGGGAACATTTGTGCAGTATTAAACATTATCTGCTGTGTCTGTATAGATTCCTCCAGAAACATTAAAACCTGAATGAGAATTTCCCAGTAAATGGTGTGACTATAACATGGCTTCATAAGTGGCCCCAACACCCAACTGATCAATGCTCAGGAATATTCACTTGATTTGTCCAGAACTTTGGATAAGTTATATAGGGACTGTTAAAGTAGGTATTATCTTAAGAACTGTGCTAAGTCTATAATTAGGAATATGAATGTTCTCATTGTGTAAACCTTAGCTTCAAAATCCAGAACTTGTAGATATTTGTAGGTAACTGCTAAATGGTTTCATTCTCTTATATTGAACCCAAACTTGACTTTGTCTCTCTCAGTGTACGGGAGACAGAAATCCACAAACATATGCATGGTGGCTGAGGTCATGCAGAAGCCAGATGAAAGCCCTGAAAATCCCGTGAAAGACGGTGTGAAACATACAGACTGGCCAAACAATTGTATGAAGTTACTAAGGGGGGAGAGAATAGGCCAACTGAGAAGAAATCTAGCCAACCAAAGCCTTCAAGAGGCCGCACACTTAGGATAGAAACAAAAAGAAAATTAAGCAGCTTCTGGGGAGATACTTCTATATTCCCCTGTTGTTCACTCTAACTAAGAAAGACATCTATCATTGTATGGCATACAACTAACACAATGCTAAACATGGACCATCACTGTCACCTGATATTCAGTCCTACAGGGGAGCCCTTTTTAAAGATGTGCAAACGGACTATACTGAGTTGTCCAGATATAGAGGAAACTGGCACTTACTAGTTATGATCTACACCTACTTGAAATAGGTGGAAGTCTTCCCCACCAGGCTGAAGAGGGCTCCTGAAGTAGTAAATGTATATCCCAGAGAAATCATCCTATGGTTTAGGTTGCTACTCTAGTTTAAATTTGACAATGGGCTACCCTTTATAACAGAAATAGTACAAATGATAAATAAAGCTTTGAATATCACTTGGAAACTATATGTGACATATTGGCCTCAAAGCTTGGGCATTGTAGAGTGCATGAACAGTGTCATAAGAGCAGAAATAGGTAAACTCTGCCAGGAAGCAAGATTAATTGGGTAAGGCCTTGCCACTGGTCCTGTTCAAACAGGTCTCCATCAGTCCTCTGCAATTTATCAAGGACTCCTAAAGAACTAGGAGAGACTGAATTGAACAGACAGAAGCCCTCGGAAGAGTAGGCCTAGGTAGATCTCCACTTGGATAATTAACTGTGTTCTGTTTAGTCTTTTGTGACCGTATATCCTTTCTCTCTGAGAGATCAAGGGGATCAAATCTAGGTTAAGAATCAGAACCCAGCCCCCCTCAAACCAAGGTAGAAGAGACTACACCATCATCCTGACCACACACATGGCAGTGAAGGCGGAAGAGATCATCACCTGGATTCCTCACAGCTGGCTGAAGAGAGCTTCACTGATCCATGGGAAGCAAAGGTAACTTTGAATGTAGTCAACATGCCCTGCTCCAGCCACATACTGGAAGCTGGATAGTTGATGCACAGCTGAAGCCTGAGGAAACTCCTTGTGGGACTTGTCTTCATTGGACTTTAGACTATGGGGAAAAAGGAAAGAGGGCTGTGATCTGTGCATCCACGCCACTAAGACAGGACAAAGGGTGACTCCTTAATAGCTTTTATGAATACAAAGGCACTTAGAAGGGAACTTAGACTTATAATCAGATATGGTACTCAACATGTGACACAGGGAAAATGAAAACCCATATGTATATTGTCATGGTACAATTAAGGCCTACGTAGAGAATCTGAAAGGAGTCATAGTCCCTTAAATCTGAATACTGGCCCAGACTAGGGAAAAAGGAAAGCCCAGCTGTAAGGGTTAATAACTATATTACAGCACATTCAAAAAAAAAAGTGCATCTTAGAAGGAGGCGCCTAGTGACCTTGCTGATTAAGAAAAACGATACAAAAGACCAGAGGCGGTTTAACACGTGCACACATTCCAAAGAAATTTACTCATATCACTCTCCACCTTCTTCCTACTTCATCCTCACAATACTAGCCTATCACAAACCAGGACTACACACATAACCAAATCTAGAAGTACCCCTCGTTCCCCCACTAACTAAACCTATAAAAACCCCTACCTATTACAATAAACAGCTTCGGCTCAGTCCCTTTCCCAATGTGTCTGTCTTGTCTTATTTATCAATCCCCTTTCATACGCCGACTCCACAAACGGCCGCTACCCGCCAGACGAGAGGCGGCAAGTGGAGGTCTCACTGAGATCGGCGTAGCTCCAGGAACAGGGAGCGAGACAGTCTTCGGAACGCGGAGGCGGCGAGCATAAGTCCGCAATCGGGGTAAGTGCACTACCCCCTGAATGTCCTAGAGACCCCAAACACCCTAAGATGGGTGGGCAACAAAGTAAATTAACAGTCAGCCTTAAGGCGCTGCTGAAGCAGCATGGAATAAAGGTCCATGACTCGACCTTACAGAATTTTATAAGTGTAGTGCGGAAGAGTAGTCCGTGGTTTGCTTTTGGAGGGGCTTTAAACCCCTGTGATTGAGAACAAGTAAAATAGGATTTAACAGATGAATTAAAGCGGAAAAGTCCCCAAGGCTTCCCTACTTGGGCATTTTCTCTGTGGAGAGTGGTCCGAGATGCCCTCCTGGGCCTGGCTCAAGTCGCTCAAAAGGAGCTTAAAAAAGTGAAAGAGGATTTTGAGTGGGCACAGGCTGAATGTCAGGGAACTCAGGACCCCCCCTGAAGCTACAAAAGAGGCCGAGGGAACAGAGCCAGCATCAGGGCCATTATATCCCGACCTTTCTTCCTTTAAAACCCCTAACTTGAACAATGAAACGGAAGTAGAGGGTAAAACAAAAGAAAAACTTATTGCGCAATTAAAAAAAAAATATACAAGCTAAGCTGAGGAGGAAGTGCCAGTCTCCTCCTCAATACACCAGTAACCCCTTCCTGCCCATAAAAGACCTTCCTCTCATCGACCCAGAACCAAGTCCAGGGCTATTTTAAACCAACCCATATAAGGAGTATAGTAGGGAAAACAGCGGTGGCGTAAAATTTCTCGCAGCCCTTGTGTTCGAGCAAAATCAACAGAGATACCATCAGACTATTCCTATTAAAGAGTTCAAACAACTGAAGGAGGCAGTCTTTATGTATAGTCCTCAATCTGCCCTAGTGCGATCAATCCTTGAGAGATATCGCTATCAAAATTTAACACCCTGGGACTAAAAAGAGCTCATAAGAGCAGGGCTGTCTGGAGAAGACTACCTCCTGTAACAAGCAAATAATGAAGAAGCCTGCCAAAAATGCTCAGTCAAGACAGGCTCATATAAACTTAGACATGCTCACAGGGAGAGGCCAGTATAAGACCCTCCAAACTCAAATTAAATATCTTCCTGAAACATATGCTCAAATAGCCAAGATCAACTTGCAATCTGATTTACCATATCAAAATTTCCCTATTATACTGTTAAGTATAGATGCTGCCTGTATTTTCATACTGTAATAAAGTTAAGGTTTTTTCAAGAGGTAAAAAATAAAAAAGGAAACTATAATGCAGCAATGAAAACTAACTTGTACCTCTTGCAGAGAAAAAAAAGAAATAAATCTAGTTTTATTGTTTGGTTATTAAAATAACCAAAGTACGCATAATCTTTGTTACTATGGTTTTAAATTAGTTTCTGACACCATATATATTTATATATATACATGTATATACACATATATTATATAAGGGCAATATATTTATATATGAATATAATTATGTATACATATATATATAACCATTTCTCAAGCTTAAAACCTTACACTGATTTTTTTGTTCATTTCTTTGTCATTTATAAAACTTCAAATATTTTGTAATTTTTATTTAATCTATCAAAAAGCAAAAAAATACCAGATTTAATAACTAATTTTTATAAATATATTTTATTTTAATATAAAAATATTTGCCAGTAAAGCAAAAATTAATAACACAAGATAAGGCAAAGTAAGTAGTATATATTAAGATGAAAGAAATTTTCAACAGGCACAAAACAAAAAAAAAAGAGAAACTATATACCTCACCTTCTCCAGTTGTGCAGAACAATGCCTAATTCTTCACAGAGTGTTCCAAAGAGTACAAAGTAACAAGGTCTAATTCAGTTAAATAAAGCTTACTCTTAAACAAACAACTCCTTAAATTATCCTTAAAAGTATCTCTTATTAGCATTTAAACTTTCTTTGTTAGCGTACCCACATAGACACAGTTTGTTACTAAAGTGTACATTATTCCAGCAAAAGAAATTAGAAAGATGGCACCTATTACAAAATCTCAGAGCAGTTAACGCATGTATGGTGCCAATAGGAGCTACTCAGCCAGGTCTCCCATTCCCTTCAGCCATCCCAGACTCATGGCATATCATTATCGTTGACCTCAAAGATTGCTTCTTTACAATCCCGTTGCATCCAGAAGACAGAGAAAAGTTTGCTTTCTCCATCCCTTCCACTAACCATCAGTCCCCAAATGCAAAATACCAATAAAAGTGCCTTCCATAGGAAATGGCAAACAGTCCTACTATGTGCCAAACTTATGTAGATGCGGCCATCAAACCCCTCAGAGAAACCCTCCCTTCCTCAGTGATGCTCATCCATTACATGGATGATTTACTGTTAGCAGCCCAACATAGGGAGGAGCTGCTACAATGCTGTGATACCCTTCAACAGCTATTAACACAGGCTAAGCTACACATTGCCCCTGATAAAGTACAAATTACCCCACCATTTCAATATCTCGGGTACAAAGTCACTCCCAATCATATTACACCATCCAAAATTATAATACAGACCTCACACTTAAAAAACTTACATAATTTTCAAAAACTCCTAGGAAATATTGCCTGGCTAAGACCTACATTAAAATTATCCAATCAAGACCTCTTGCCGCTCCATCAAATACTAAAAAGCAATCCATACCCGGCTTGTCCAAGAAAACTAACAACACACAAAAAAAGGAAGCCTTACACAAAGTGGAACAGGCTCTTATTAAAGCACAATTACAACAAATAGACCCCACCAGACCTTTACAGTTCATAATCTTTCCAGCCAGTTATCACCCTATGGGTTGTTTTTAGCAAACAAGTCCACTGTATTGGATGACCTCGCCAATTAGCCCTTCCAAGGTCGTGCTTCCCTATCATATAGCTGTGAGTGACCTACTATTCAAAGCACACCAAACTGCCATAACAATTTTTGGCAAATACATTGATAAAATTATCATACCATACACTCCCTCACAACTTCAGGCATTGATTACCCAAGTTCCCAATTGGACTCTCCTCCATTGTTTGTATCCCACACAATGAAGACATCATTATCCTGCAAACAAAATTTGTCAGTTCTATCAATCACATCCAATTTTATTCCCACATAATACACAAAAAAATCCTATCCCAAGAACAAAAACAGTGTTCACTGATAACTCTGGAAAAGGAATGGCAGCAGTAGTAGCTAATAATAAATACTACACTCTTCAGATCCCTCATTGCTCTGCCAAGCAAGCAGAACTCAAGGCCATTGTTAATGCCTTCCAACTATTCTCCTCCGAGCCTATTAATATTTATACTAATAGTTATTATGCTACAAATATAGTGCCAACCTTAGAGAAAACAACAATTATATCCCCACACTCCACAGTAAACTCTAACCTTACTCTCTTACAAACACTCATCCACAAACGCCTACATCCCTTCTGGATAGGACACATCAGGTCACATACCGACCTCCCAGGGCCACTGGCTGAAGGCAATGCCAAAGCAGATGTCGCTGTAAGCGTCTTGGCAACATTGACGCCACCAGCCCTCGAAGACATAGAAAAGGTCACAGCAGCAAAATTATTTCATTCTAAATTTCACAATAACAGTCCATCCCTAAGCTATAAATTTGGCCTTTCAGGTATTCAAGCCAGGGCTATTGTGACCACATGCCCTATATGTGCTCCTTTCACACCTCATACTTCTGATTCTATCTGTCCCCGAGGTATAAAGCCCAATAAGGTTTAGCAAGCAAATATCACTCATGTCCATAATTATGGTACTAATAAATATGTACATTTGTCCATTATCACTCATTCAGGCCTTATCTTTACATTCCTCCACAAAGGTGAAAAAGCCACAGATGTTAAAAATCACCTTTTACAAGCATTTGCTTACATGGGAGCACCTAATACCATTAAAACAGACAATGGTCCTGCTTACACCTCTGCCTACATACAAAATTTCTGTGCTCTATTTAACATAACACACATCACAGGTATTCCTTATAATCCACAAAAACAAGGCATTATAAAACATGCCCAGCGTACCTACAAAACTTATCTTAAAAAAATAAAAAAGGGGGAACTTAGCCCCCTATGTCAACATCCTCAACAACTTAATTCTCTCATTTTATATATTATACATTTTTTAAATTGAGACAAAGATGGCCTTAGCAAAACAGTCCATTACACATCCCCCAGCACTGATAAAATGGAGGAATCCTCTAACAACTCAATGGCGAGACCCTGAACGATTAATAGCTCAGGTCAGAGGTTCTATTTATGTTCTCTCAACAGGTGAAGATGTTCCTGTTTTGGTCCCTGTTCACTGTGTATGTCCTGTCAACACACCTATGGAGACTAACACAGACAGAGATAAACTGGGGAATAGTGAGGACTCCGCCGGTGTTCCTGATGGTGAGATGGAATAGTCCCCAGTTCCCCACCCTTGTTGCTTCTAATGCATCTACTAGACAGCCACATGTTAAGTCCTCACCCTTCGTTCCATTTAATGCCTCCTCATTTCCTTTAAAGAATACACTATGCTTTACTCACATTAATATTTCTAAAGACAATTCTTCCGCTCTTAATAACCCTAATACATACCCTTGCTTGCTCTTCCATAACAGTAGCGTTGCTGATTTACAAAAAGACCGCAGTCAACCCTTTCCCACTTACATAATGGAGGTATTACTGCCTATTTCTACTACCAAACCTCCAGCAAATGCCTCAAAATCTAATACATATAATCTCTTCTTTTCTGAGGCTCCCGTCCCCTACCCCTGTTACGAAAAATCTCATTCAGAGTATTCTGCCCCCAATAAACTATGGATGTGGCGAGACTGCTATGCTTTTAACCCATTTTACCTATCACCTACACCATCCAAACTTAGTCGCTGGTGGTATGGCCCCCAACCCCTAAATCTTGACAGCCTTCAAACACCATTTTACCAGCGTAACCCTTGTGCTCCGAGAATGCCAGCCACATTAGCAGAAATGTTCCTTTGTAGACCCTATGCTTGTCTTAATGCTATCCCCCTTTCTACCAGACATAGTAATTTAAAAAATGTCACTCTATTAGTAAATACTACAAAGACTTCTTACCGTATACCTTACTTCAACATGAGTCCCTTGTTTCCCAATTGGGCAACCCAACGTTACTCGCTATAATAATTATTCAAACTTCCCTTTTTACTTGCAGCCCTGTGTACTGTCGCCCTTCTTCATTATATCTTTTAATATATCTTCTATAAAAAACCGCACTGTACGTTGTAATTCTCCTAACGTCACTTGTCTTTTGTCTAATTGCTGACACCCATACTCTGACTCGATACTTGTAATTTGTATCCCAACATATCTTCCTATGCCTGTCAACAGAACTTCTAACTTCCCAATAAGTTTATCCCGATGGAAAAGAGATTTTGATATCATTACAGCAGCCATTGCCATCATCGCAGCACTTGCCGCTTCTGCCATGGCCACTGGAATCGCCATCTCCACATCGGTTCAAACCGCCCATACCCTCAATAATCTTAGTGTTTTAACAGCCCAAGCCTTAGCTTCACAACAACAGATCAATACACATCTCAAATTAACTATACTAAACCTAAATCAACAAACCTTTCTATTACAAGAACAAGTAAATCTCCTCTGGAACCTACAGCGAGTCTCCTACAAACCTCCTTTCAATAACATATGTGTAACACCGTAAAAAATAAAAAATGCTTCTAAAACTGTTAAAACCTTAAATAACTATATAAGGGAAAAATAGTCCCCCACTTTTAATAACTATACCCGCAACCTATTACATACTATTAAAGTTATAAATAAGACCAAAGTTCCAATTATCACAGAAGACACATTTCTTCATAGCCTCACTAGTTTCTGGTCTCTTATCAGATCATGGGGGGACACGGTCACAGTGTTCCTTCTCATATGACTTATCAGCCTCGCCTTCCTCCGTGTTCTCTAAAAACGTGTGGTATCCACACGAAAACATCAGATTCTCTTAGCCCAAGCACTCCATAACCCTGCTAACGAAGTTTGGGTGTCTCTAGTACACCACCAATTATAGAGAGAGCTCTCCATGACGGGCAACTGGGAACACTAAGGAGGACACGACCTAAGACAGGCAATCCTCAGAGCAGCTAAGGGGAGGTAGCCAATGACGGGCAACTTGTCCCCAGGTCCCTGACCTAAGACAGAGACTCTCTTATCTTTAAAAAATAAAAAGGGAGGAGATGTAAGGGTTAACAACTATATTACAGCACATTCGAAAAAAAGTGCATCTTAGAAGGAGGCGCCTAGCGACCTTGCTGATTAAGAAAAACGATACAAAAGACCAGAGGTGGTTTAACACGTGCACACATTCCAAAGAAATTTACTCATATCACTCTCCACCTTCTTCCTACTTTATCCTCACAATACTAGCCTATCACAAACCAGGACAACATACATAACCAAATCTAGAAGTACCCCTCGTTCTCCCACTAACTAAACCTATAAAAACCCCTACCTATTACAATAAACAGCTTTGGCTCAGTCCCTTTCCCAATGTGTCTGTCTTGTCTTATTTATCAATCCCCTTTCATACGCCGACTCCCCAAACCGCCACCCACAGGACGAGAGGCGGCACCCAGCCAGGTGACTGTGAAGTTTGATGCCTGTAGCACCATGTAAAGGTACTACAGCAGAAGGAGCTGGGAAAGAATCTATAGGACAGATCAGAAATACTTCTATGCCTTAGATTTTGTATAAAAGTGCTGTCAAATGTGAAAAGTGATTAATACTGACTCCTGCATAAGTAAACTGATACTGTACCCCAAATCAAAATATATATGGAGTCTCAAAATGGGGGAATGAGAGAATATACCCAGGAAGAGTGAGATCTAGGAGAATAGATATCTTCTCAAGGAGACCCTGAGGATACACCTGCAGGGTCTGCTCCATGGTACCTCAGCTTAAGAATTTATAGACTTGCTGGATTCTAGGAAGATGGCCGACTGGTAGCAACCCTGGTCAGAGGCTCCTGAGCAAAGGAAGAAAAACTGGTTGGAATCAGAATCTATGAAGCCAAAGTTGGGGAGTTGAGCCCAGAAAGAAGTTCAGCAAGCTATAAATCCAAGGAAGATCATTTAAGAACATAAAATACAGGTACAAAGTGGGCCCCAGAACTGCTTACTAGACCCGCCCCCCTTCCACGGGTGGCAGACGGCCACAGAGAAGCCTCCTGTGCCAGGCAGCCACAGAAGTACTTGCTAGAGCTTAGTGCACCCCCGCCAGTGACTGCGGACGAGTCCCCAACTCCGGGAGGGCCTAGAACTGCTTGCTGGAGCTGCGCACCCCATGGGCGGCAGAGAAGAACCCCGCCCCAGGGCTCTGGGCAGGTCCAGAACTGATTGGTAGAGTTGCAAGCTTCCCGCGGGTGGTGGGTCACCGGAGTAGAATTCCCCTGCTCCGAGCAGCCACAGAAGTACTTGCTAGAGCTTAGCACACCCCCGCTGGTAGCGGCGGATGAGTCCCCCACTCTAGGAGGGCCTAGAACTGCTTGCTAGAGCTGTGCACCCCACAGGCGGCAGAGAAGAACCCCGCCCCAGGGCTCTGGGCAGGTCCAGAACTGATTGCTAGAG